>NC_086248.1:92773238-93125738 GCF_021018805.1 Prinia subflava
GTGTTGGTCCTCTGGAGTGGATACCAAAATCAAAAGGTTTCACTCTCATCAACTAACATCAGTGTCTACTCCACAAATTTGGTTATCTACTCATTTTCCTGATTTCTAGTATCATGTAGTTAGAATGTTCTTCCCCCTTGGTCAGTGCCCAGCAATACCAAGGTTGATGAACAGTGTGTCATGAACAGAAAAGCATGTCAACTTTTTATAGCAGTGCAAGAATGAGAAAAGCATGGTATTTTCTGTAGACATGTTACCAAATTCCTGAACAGCTGAGTGGTTATGGGGAGTTTTAAGTCATTTCTTTAAGCTGGACTAAGAGAAAAATAATAGGTAATTTCTTCTCCCTTGATTATTGTTCGAAGAGACCATCTGTAAAGATGTGTCTTTCTGTTCACCCTGTTGAATGAAAAATTTCCACGTATGCTTTTGGGTGCAAAAAATACCAAAAAACATGGGGGGGCTGGATTTCACTCTCAGAGGTAGACAGAGGACTTCTCTAGGGCTTCTGGAAGCAGAGTTTGTCAGCTGGTGTCAGGGGGAGCTGATCTCATGCTTATTTGATGGCAGAACGTGGCTATCAAACTGCTGGTGTTTCCCTAACAATGACAGGTGAGCGAGGCTCCAGAGCTCTGTTATATCAGATTGATCACACGCATTTCCAGACAAGTGGTTTTTTTTTAAAGTGACTTCCAAAGGGACAAGAAGAAAAGCCTGAAGTAGAGAACAAGGGGCTGGCCTTGATCTGGCAATGTGAAATGAATTCAGTAAATCAGTGAGAGCTGCCCAAGTGTCTGTTTGCCACGGGAATGGTTCAAGCGGCTCCTGGTGCAGGTCGGAGAACTCCTCTTGCCGGAGGGGACAAAGACTAGCAGTGAGGGAATACTTGCTATTATAAGCATGCTGGCTGCTGGCCGGCCGTGTATTAGCAGTTCTAGAGCTGTGAAGCCATATTTCCGTGATAAAAGTGGAAAATAATACCTGTATGGAGCTTACCTCAACCTTGCAACTGCCCTGCAGTTCATTAGAGTGATTGCTCTTGAATCATTTGAGGCAAAGGGTGAAGTTCTGGTGTTGGTGCCTGAGACAACTACTTAGAATTAATTACTAAAGTTTGGAGGTAACTGTGGTTTTTAACATTCACCCGTTGTTCAGCAGCTTCTGAGAGTGGCAAGTTCCTTCCAGCTGGGCGTTTGACTTACCCGTGAAGTGACAGTGACATTTAGAAACCACAAATGAGTTTAAAGCATCCCAGCTCAGAAGCCACTTGGAGCACAACGCACCCGTTAAAGAGGTTAGGGTGGTAGTTGTGTGCTCCTGAAAAAGAAGGGAAGACCATAGTGTCTCCTGAGAAAGCTGTTCTTTGGGGTTCTGGTGCATGGCAGCCACAGAAGGCAGCCACTAGCCGAAGGCTTTCCTGCCCGATTGGTTTTAAACTACAAACAGCATTCAGAGATACCCCATTTCTTTGACTGCTTTCAGCACTGGTTGTGACCAAAGTCAAGCACAAAGGTACAAAGGGCTTTCTGTGCATGCATAACTTTCAAATTAGTTCTCACATGGAGAGGGGAACATGGCCATAAATGCACGGGTAAAATATCAAGCAGAGATTTCTTTCCTTAAAGATAATTGTGCTTGTTTCCCCTCCTGCTAATTATATCCTATAAATCCCCTACTCTCCCAACTCAGACAGTAACATTTTGTTACCTACATTCTGTCAGTAGACTTTGCAAAGATCTCTAACACATGTTATAAAAGTTATTGCTATAGTACTATATATAACAGCTTTGCATAAGAGAATAGAGGGCTGCCACATTTAGAAAATGCAGGTGCTATGTAAGCCCCTTTCTGAAAGAAAGAACTTAGCTCAGTTTCCTTTGAAGAACCAGAGACTTGAAATTGAAAACTGTATTAATGCCATTGTCTCCTTGTATCAGCAGGTTCCAGAGAGATTCCTGGAAGTGGCTCAGATCACGTTACGGGAGTTTTTCAATGCCATTATCGCAGGCAAAGATGTTGATCCTTCCTGGAAGAAGGCCATATACAAGGTCATCTGTAAGCTGGACAGTGAGGTCCCTGAGATTTTCAAATCCCCAAACTGCCTACAAGAGCTTCTTCATGAGTAGAGAGTTCAGCAGCTATTTATGAATGTATGAAAGTAGCGGTCCCCTCCTGATGCCCAAGTCATGTGTGTCTCTATTTTAATTTCATATATATGTGTATCGCATACATATATATATGTATATGAAATTAGACTGATCCCTCCTGGATATAAGTTTTCGTTCAGTTCCAAGGGGATGGTTATGTTACTTCAGCCTTTGGTTTACTTTTGCCCGAGACCCTTAACATTTGAAGAATCAACGGGGTTAATTTTCAGGGAGAAGAGTTTGGAAGTGTGTAAAAGCCTGTCTTAGCAAGTTAGGGCATTATGTTTAAAAATGCTTTGTCAGATTTATTGCTTGCTGCAAAGTGGCATTTTGTCTTGGTGAGACTAATGTCATGGCACAATACTACAGACAATGAACTTTATATTATGTTTATACTGCTAAAGGTCTGAACTCTGTGGAGTCACTTCATAAGCTTCGAGCTTTTTTATTTGTATTTATATACTTTTTAATCAATAACTAGATTTTGTTTCATACTTCAAAAAAATACATCTGTTTTAGGTACTCACTCCAAGAAGTGACACCCAAACTAGCAAACCCTATGCTTCATGTTTTCCTTGCAGAAATGACAGATACCCTGCATCAGTAAACAACATGCCAGGTTCTTGTTTTTCCAAACTGCAGCAAGGGATGTTTGCACAAATCAAATACTGTTCTTGCAGGGTTAGGCCAGTAATTCATCCACAATATTGTAACAACCACACTAATTTTGGAATATGGTCAGCTTACTAAAGCGGAAGCATTTCACTCTCCATAGAGTAAAAATGAAACCTTCAGCATCGTATATTGCCATGTCTCGGTCTTACTTTAAGTGGCATAAGTCCCTAAATTTATTCTTTTCTTAGTCCATCCGGCCCCACAAGATCCCCTTTCCAGCATACAAAGTTCCCTGTCCATATCTGACATCTGTCCTGAAAAGCACTTTTTGAATGATCTTAGATGTAGTAAAGAGTCTTCACCTCATAGTGCTGAGGCAAAGGAAAGAAAAAAAAAACAACAAAAAAAGAGGCTTGTTTGTAGCTATAAAATATAATTAGTCTTTTCCTAATCAGAAGAATAAAAATTACATTTTCATTAAAATCTAATCAAGCATTATACAAAAATCACAGTGTCCTCCTGGCTATGCAGGGTTCAGATAGCCAAATTGGATTTTTAAAATTACAGTAAGTGCAGCTTTAAAAAGAAAAAAAAAATCTATTTGAGCAATGTGGCTGCACTTGTCTTCTGAAGCTGGAGCTAGTGGTGACCAAAACCTGAGCTAGAGTGTAAAGTCCCTGATGGATCTGGGTTTGCCTGAATGCTACACCACGATGTGACAGAAAGAAAGAAAGAAAGCTAGCTGCTAGTTCTCATGCTTTCTTCAATGGCTCTCCTTTTCTCATGTTTTCAGAAAGAAATCATCTCCAGAAGTTTGGGGGAAGGTTGAATATGCTATGGCACACTGTATTTGTCATTTTCTTTGTCGTCTTTTGTACAGATGCAGTAAGAATTTATTGTTATCATCAATAGTATTTTCCCCTACATAATTCAATTTAAATCTAGAGGAAGTTCCTAATTAGCCATGAATTATATTTAGGCCATTGAGGATATTGGTATCTTCTGTATTTTAAAATTACATTTTGACTTTGGAGAGTGAAAGTTTACCCATGTGACTAAAGAGCTGACCTGATCATTGCAATTTCACTTCATTTACAAATACTGCTGATAGACAGAAATGTATGAAAGCAATTATTGTTAGCAGAAAGCCTTAAAAACCTGCTGACTTCAAATTAAACAGCACAATCCTCCGATTCCCTGTCATTCTTTTCAAGCACTGGCAGTATCTGTAGAGTATAGGCAATGCAGACAATAGCATGGGATGAAGTGCCAACATTTTCACTATGCATTAAAAGCAAAACAAATCTTGATCTTAGACTCCCCGAGAGTACCTAATACTGTACGTAACCTTACAGTAGACAGGATTTATTTTTCTTTCTTTTATTTTCTTACATTTTGTTTCATTTTATTTTCTTTTCTTTATTTCATCTTTCCTTTTTTTTTTCCTGTGTGTGTGCATGATTTGGTAAACATTACACTTCATAAAGATGTAACTCCAATGAATTCTGAGTAAGAAAGGATGAAAATTGTGTTCATGCACTTTTTTTGATTTATGGGAAGAAGTGGCATAAAATGCTCAAGTTTTAATACAGTAAGTTCATCATTGGCATCAGATACAAAATATTACTTTGCATTGTCACCCTGGACATAAGAAAGCAAAGCCATACTTTAATTATACTATGTGGACATACTACTAGCTACCATCTCAACCTGTGATTTTACCGTTGCTTTATATTATTATTATTATTCTATTATTATTCTATTATTATTAATATTATTATTATTATTATTATTTGGCTGCAATGGGATTCACATAATCTAAATAAGTGAAATTGTGTACTCAACACTTGATGTTGTTGCATTTATTTATTTATTTATGGGTAGTATAATCTCAATAGTAAATGAGGCATAGGAATTAGGAGTAGAAATTTCATCTTAAAAGCAAAATAAAAACCTCCTTGATCTGAAAAAGGAATAAATGATAATTTGATAATTTCAGTTGTGATTTTTCTGCATTTTATAGCCATATTGCCTTTGTGCCTCCCAATTCACCTAGAATTACAAATACATGGCATAGCTTGTACTAAATTCTATGTAGAATCCAATCCAGTTTCTTTTAAATGATCTCAATATTATTTCACAAAAAATGGCTAAAAGGCAGGAGGCTACTTTTGTTGTAATGAAAGGTTTACATAGGAAAAGAATTTCAAAATCCATGTAGAAACCCCATCTCGTCATTCATTTACTGCTAATTCAGATTTATTTCTGCATATAAACTTGAGGTTATAGTCTGTGCCTAGACCTTAAATACACCAGCGGAAGGATAAAAAAAATCCTTCAAAATACCAGTTTTTCCCCCACAAGTACAATTGTTCTTGTGCCTTCTGTGGCTTACAATTTTCATCTTTTAAACTTTATTTTTCAATTACTACAGCTGCAATAAACACTGACTTCTTTTTTTTTTTTCTTTTCCCAGCTGTTTGACATAATGTTGATAGCTATGCATATTTTGTGTCTTTTTAAAAATTAAAAAAATTAAAAAAAACAAAGCAGGAGAATACGTTTTTGAAGAAGAGAATTTTTAGAACAGTTTGATAACGCAAATTATTTTTTCTCAATTGTTTGAGCAGCATTCGAGTTTTGAAAATTCTTGTAGAAGCCAATTTTTTGTAACTGTGGTGCAAATCTTGTGTTTTCTTAGCCTGATGAAAAGTAGTATAGAAGCAATATTTCATACGTGACATATGTGCATATACAGATACGTATGTGGTCACACACACAGGACAACATGTGTGGGCATATGTATGTATATTTACACAGAAACACACACACACACACACAAAAATGCGTATGAAGTGAAAAGCTTACCTTTTTCCTATCTAGATTAAGAACCTATTTTAGACATTTGTTATGTTTTGTGAAAAGAATGTTCTATTTGAAACTACAAAACATTTAATTCTTACTGTATCTCTGGTTGTTTATTGGGAACGTTTCACATTTAATGGTAAACACGTGGAAGATGTTAGAATGTAGTAATTATTTAAGGACGTGTTCACCCATGTATTCCTGAGGTTTGCTTTGTGCCTCTGAGTATTATTTAATTAAAGTGTTTTAAGTTTGCAGAATCTTTGTTACTGTACCAGGTATGTGGGTGAACATTGAAAATCGAGGGGAACTTTTATAAAGCAATGTAAATATTCAACCTTACGGCTGTTCTTGCATAAAGACATAAGATTTTAATAACTACATTCTGAAAACATCTGTTGAATTTATAAGAAACACTACAGTAACTGTGTAGATAGTTGAAAGCATTCTTGAAAATCCAGCTCTCTACTTTTAAAAGTTAAGTCTCTTTCATCAGATGTCAAGGGAATGGGTAATACAGTTTCTGTAAAATTGCAGAATTTTTTCTATGTATATGAAGTCAGTTAATAGAAAAATGTTTTTTTTCCACAGGTTAATATTAATTAAGAAATAAAGGTGAAGATTTTGTGGCTTTAAAGATAGGATTTTCACCAGCAGCATTGAAAGATTATACATATATATATATACAGAAAGATATATATATATATTAAAAATGGAAAGTGGTTTACAAAACCCCCAAAATGAGCACTGTACATGAGAAGTGAAAGCAAAATCTATATTTGCCATGTGTATTATATAGCAATCATTGGTGTTAATAGTGCAAATGTTTCCTTCTGGTACCAACTCTGTGTTTGAAAATTCCAATACGCATTGTTTTCAAAAAGCTCCCCTTAAGGAATGTAACTGGTTTATATGAGTAAGCAGTTACTGTATTGCACTTAAATGTTCTGTTGAAGGAAATGCAATTTTGTTTTCTGTAGAACTGTTGGTTGTAAACCATCTATAAACTGAAGCTAAAAATGCTCATATTTAGAGCTGGGATGAAAACTGGTATTTAACCTTTGTATCTTCTTAGGAATATCCTTTTTAGTGTATGAAAGGTGGTGGCACTATGACTTTTTTCAGTCTTTTCATCTGAGCCACATTCACCTCTCTCCCAAAGCAGCCACCTTCCAAATGCACAAATACTGGGATATGTAGAAACAAATCTGGAAGAAACAGTGAGCTTACATTTTTCTCTAAAACCCATACCTTCTGCATTAATTGTACCACTCGAGTAAGATAGTAGACAAACACAATAACCATCTCATTACCATATAACATGTAAGAGTCAGAAACTAAAAAAGGAGGGGAAAAAGGCCTCTTTAGGTTGGTTTTAATGCTGCCCAGAAGACTCAAAGGTTAAGGTTTAAACTGATATTGTCCCAGCCATTACTCATATGTATATAGTTACAAAAGTGACAAAACACTGCCTTTATATTATTTAGCAATATGTTGTAAATAGCATTATTAAGCTCTTTTTTTTGTAATAAAGACCCTTTAATTTGAAGATAGTACAATAACTGAACTGATAAAGTCAATTTTTGATTTTTTTTATTTTATTTTTTAGCTAGAGGCAATTTCAACTGTGGATTTTTTTGTTGTTGTCTATTGTTCTGAAGACTTTGCATAATTTATTGGTTTAATTTATCCTAATTTATTTGATGAAGGTGTACAATTTTGTATTACCAAGGATGTACTGTAATATTAATTGATGACAAGATAAAACAATAAGACTCCCCTGTCCGTTTGGAAAAAAAAGGTGCAGTAGACAATTGATTGAAAAAAAGTTACAAATCTAGCTTGGCAGCTACTAAATTTAAGATAAACACAGGAAAAATGTTTGGGGGGGGGGTGGATTTTATTTTGTGTGTTTAAAGCTTTTGTATACTCTCCAGACTTTTACCTTTTTGCTTTGTACCACTTAAAGGATACAGTAGTTCAATTGCCTTGTGTGCCTTCCATCTTCTCTAAACTGAATGTATGTGCAGTATATATGCAAGCTTGTGCAAAATAAAATATAAATTACAAGCTCATTGCCATTGTTTACATTTATTTCCAAAAGTTTATGTTGCCCCATGTCAAGAGGTGAGCTCTTGAACCGCTCGGCTGTGGCCAGGCTGTGCCTAACACTGCAGTCCTCTGAAGGTTTTCTTTTCCCCTTAGTTCAAATTATTTATTAATGAAACTCCCAGCCCTCTTGCAAAATGGATATAATGATTTATGGCCTCGGTGCCCTACCTCCAGCACAGCGCCGGTTAAGATAATGAATGTTATTTTGCAATAGTCTATCTGACAAGGAATAACTCCCTGGAAGAGACCTGTTATGTCTGAGGCACAGACAGCCCTTTAAATTAAATGCAGCCAATGTGAGCTAGAAGGTGCTTCTGTTTATACTGTTAAATCATGTGCTGGGTGTACCTGCCATGCCGGTGTCCTGCAACAGGGAGTTCCTCAGGCTGGGTGAAGGCAGGGGTGGTGCTTGTGGAGCTGGGGTGGTTCAGATTTGGTTCACATTTGTTACCAGTTTGGCCTTGTCAGTGCTAGTGACCAGATACTATCCACTGTTCTTTTTGTTACAATCCATCACTCGTGCATCTCTTCTGTCTCAAGCTGTGTATTCATCAGCATTACATATAACTACTCTGTACCTACACAGTTCCTCAAAATGTATTTGTTCGTGGTTTTTCTTTTGTTTTTTTCTGTGTCTGCTGTTTCATATGTATCTTAAAATTTTGGGGTTGAGTGGACCTTTGATTTACATGATTGTCTGTGTTTCAGACATGAAAGTTCTCTTTTTGGCTTAGAATTGGTGCAGATGGCAGTAAGACTGTAGCTTATTTAGACCACAAAATCCTGCAAGACTCTTCTGATTTTGAAGGAGAAGCATGTTAATAATATATTTTGATCTGAGGTCATTTATTTTAAGTATCTTCCCTGATTCAGCCTCAGGACACTCAGAGATGAGCTGGAGCTTGGATCCAGCTCTAGCTTCATTGTAACAACCAAATAAATACTTCGTATCTGCAACAGCAGTTACAACTCTGTGTATTTTTATACAACTGGAGATGCATTTGTTGGGCCACCTCAACACGAGGTGTAAAGGAGGTCTGTGGAAGGTCAGGAAGTTACATCTACATAACTAACAATCATTTAAACATGAGATCTAACAATCATTTAAATGTGAGATCTTCTCTGGTTTTCCTGAAAACAAATTGCCTCTCCTAGTTACATCTATCCACATTACTAAACCAGCATACTAAAATAATTTTTGTCTTAGTTATCAAGACGTAACTAGGTGAGGGAGAGGGAGATCATCCTCAGGTACCCAGGTAATGGACCAAAGGATGTGAGCTGTGTGGGTAATTGCCAGCTCACTCTGTGCCTCTATCAGTTTTTCTCTCCAATGTACTGGTTCTGTGAACTGCGGGACACTATTTGCCATTTTACCCTGCAGTGGAAAGCACACAGATCTCTAAATAAGAAATCCTAGTTATTGGCATCTCAGAGTACTGCAGGAGTTCAGAGCTAGACTGGAACTTGGCAAGTAGTCCCTGTCATTGCAGAGGGCCAAATCAACTTTCCCAGGCTTCAAGCACCCTGAAATGATCCAAGTTCTGCAGATCTGGCCATCTGTGCTTGGAAATCCTCAGTTCCCCTAATACCTGGAATTTTTACAATAAGAAAGATACTATGTTCTAGCTTCAAAATTCTAAGGAAGACATGAATATCCCTAAACAAGGCAAATAATTGAACAGTTTTATGTCACTGAGATCATCTCTAGCAACTGGGGTCTTTTACACCTCACATTACGGAGCAGCTGAATGTGGAAGAGTGCATTTTGCCATTTGAGAGCCTGAAAGGGTTAATTGCTCTTGTTTTCTTGGTCTGTACCCTTATTTATGCCCAGTCTAGGTTGTGCCAACACAATTTCTATGGAGATGATCCCTTCTGATCCAGTCTTCCCTCTTTGTTAGGAGGGAGAGTGGCAGCATACGACTGACCGCGTTTGGGAAATAACACAAACGCGTCCCTCACTGTTTGCAATGGGTGCCAGTGCCTCCCCAAACTCATCTCAGTGACTTTTAAAATATGGCACTGTGCTTGTTTCAAGAACACGATCTGCAAAATTAAATCTTTGCTAAATTCTGTTGTTGAATGAGGATGGAGGGCTCCCAGGGTGAAGGCAGAGCTTGATAAAAAGGGCTGGGGGTTGTTTCCCTGCCTGGTCCAAGAGTTTGACCCTCTGGGCACATTGCAGGGCCTGCCTGTTCTCCCAGCTTTTCAGTGGGCAGGGGCATTTGGAGAAGCTGCCTATTAAAGCTTGATAGATTGGTGGGTGCAGAAAATCCATCAATTGCTACAATAGCCATTTTTGTTTATTAGGACCAGAACCATGCCTGCACCTCAAAGAGATGAAAGAGGTGTCTTTTATTTAAATATTAAAAAATTTTAGATGCCCAAATGAATGCTTATTGGCTTTGGGTAGGCTGATTCTTTCCAGAGCTGCAGAGCAGAGTGAGACACTGAGTCTCCTTCAGAGAAAGGACCCCCCCCCACCTCACTCTGCCCAGAGCCTGAGGGGCAGCAATTGCATTTTCGTGAATAAATCCAGGGCAAATGAATAGTAGTACTTTCCCATTTATTTGGGAATCAGTGTGAAAAACCAACCAAACAAACAAACAAACAGACAAGCTATTCGCTTCACAACAAAACACATGAAAATGAACTGCTGTCATACCCAAATGCAGTTAATTGCATGCACAGTTTAATTTTATTCTTTGAAATTAGGCTTAAGGTTGAGTCTCCATCTAGGCAAAGGAAAATAAAATCCCAGAAAGATGGCACAGATAGCTAAAGAAATACTGCTGGCTCCAATGTAAATATGTTTGTGGTTTGCAAGAGACCTGCCAGTCAAGCAGCTGTGGGAGGTAACAGGGGAGAACGCATGAGAGGAAAAAGTCTTGTGGCAACAGTGGCCAGTTTCATTATGGCCACTGCCAGACTGTGAAACAACTCTGGGGGCTTGAAATCCTATTGCCTATTAAAACTGGGCATGACAGCTCTTTTTTATGCTTCACCAACCAGAGATGGAACAGTGTCCTAGGGGAAATAAGGAAAAATATTTATTACAAGTGTTTAACACCTTTTAGTACAAAACAACCCTAATATGCAGCACTCAAGGATAATTCATGCCAGCACATGTAAAACCAAGGGAAATCGTTTATCAGCTCAATAATTTGGTCAGAGCTTTTAAAGGAAGAGATGATGCTCCAGTAAAAACCATAAGGCCAGATTTCTCTGAAGTGGAGGCACTTTAGGGGTTTTTTTAATATTATTTTTACAATTTCTCAGTAATCCACACCAGGCTCTGACAGCACACCCACCCCAGGGACTGCATGGCTGCCTGACTCGGGCTGAAGTGTGGCCATTCAGACTGGGGGTTCACCTGCCCCTCATGCATGGCAGTAGTTGCTGGCATATTTAAGAAAGCCACAGGACAGGCAGGGTTGGATCTTGAACAACACACGAGGCAGAGGTTTAAACAGCTTCAAAGGCTTATCTGAAAACCAGAGCTTGTCTCACACTGCAAACAGTCTGGAAGCATAAGGACACTCGGGTCAAGGGGTGTATTTCAAATCTTTCCTGATAAAATGTTTGGAAGCAGTGCAATATAAAATGAGCTTCACTGCTTTCTTACACGGACATATGCAGTGTGACTTCCCAGCTTTGGGAGAAACCTGGAACTCAGGCGGGGGGAGCTCCACCACTCGCTGAGCGCCACAGGGAAAAATCTCGAGCACTTTCAAAAGGCTGCGCTCAAATCTATTCCTGCTCAGTGTCCCCATTTCGTAGGGAGTGAAATGGAGATGCGGGATGGTGGCACCATCTCCCCAGGACCTCCCTCGTGCCCACTGCAGAGCTGGGAACAGCTCCCGCTTCCTCAGCCCGGGCGGCGCTGCTGGCCCCACGCGTTACTCATTAACGCGCGGTTACTCGTTAACAGCCCGCGCACGGGGGTCCTGCACGGCCCCCCCAAAGACCCCGGGCTACATTGCACAATCCACACGCTGCTGCCCTGCCAGCTCCATCTCCTAGCTGAAACCTTGCTTCCTGGCATCCTTTTGCATCTTTGCTAGCGGCCGGAGCCAATATGTTAAAATACTGTTTACCCGGCCATTGTCTGTCCCAGAACCTGGGGGGGAACCACGGAGGAATTGGAGGAGTCCATCCATGGCGAGGATATCCCCCTGCCAGTGAGTCAGGTTTCTCCCTCCCATCAGGAAAAGCATGCTGCTTAAACCGTGTTCCTGCCCTTCCCGAAATTTCCAGAGTGTTCCGCAGCCTTTAACCAGGGCCACAGCTGGCTGCTGGTGGCAGGGCAGGGTGGCTGACCTGGCGATGGCAGGGAAAGAAAAGGTCAAGGTGTGCTGCGGTGGGGCAAGGGGGAAACCCAGCTCTGCCAGAGAGTGACCCTGTGCAAAGGCCGGGCAGATGGGCGCTGCCTGAGGCCACAGAACTGCTCCCTGCTCAGGGTAGAGGGGCCCAAAGCCGGCGGCCAAAAGGCACCCAGGGGTGCCGGAGGGCAGCAGTGGCAGGAGGGGTCTGGAGCCTCCACGGCAGCGGTGGGGTGAAGCTGGTGCGCAGTGTCAGGCACCCCTGCCCTTCACGGAGCTCCCTCCGTGTATTTCAGGATTTCAGTACCCTTCTCACATCTCTCTGGAGGAGGGAAGTGAACGGGGGTGACGGTGGTTTTGACAAGGTGAACGTGGCAGCAGCCCCAGCAAACAGGCATTGTTGTCCCCAGCAAAAGACAGCAGCTCAGTGATCCTGTGCTACATCACTTGCAAAATTCAAGGTTTGTCCAAAACATTTTTATATAGATATAAACTCTTTTAATAGAGATAATATCAGGAATATATAACAACTATTACTGTTATTATTAACCCTAAGGAACTTTGCTATTCCAGAAATATAAATAAAGTGTAGTTATCCTTAATCTGATTTCAAATGACCTGAAAAGAGGATCAAAAAAGTGCAAGGGAGCTGTACAACAGGGGAGAAAATGGCGAGTGGGGGAAGGGGGGTGAGGGTGTTGACTGTAAAAGAAAGAAAATTATCCCAATTCGAGCACTGCTGGAAAAACGTGAAAGTTATTGCCGCACAAAGAACCTCTTGAACTGCTCTGCCTTCCAAAATTTCTACTGCACTCTCTGCAGTTACTTGTGTATGGCAGAAGCAGCATCTTTGTATTATATGAACAGTCTGCTTCATAATCAAATACCATCTGTCGCTACATCTGAACTTGTTTTCAACATCTGTGCGTTCTGGTCTTAACAAAGCTTTAAAAACTAATTCAAAAACTTTCACAGATCACTGACTAAATATGTACATTTACCATCTTTCATATTGGTTTAAAATATTTCTTCTATAGCTGCATCCCCTTGGCTGGGAATAGTTAAGATGTATACACTGAGTTGCTTTATTAAGCTTATTTTCTAATGGCCTTGGGTAGCCAAGTGCAAAAGAGGGACACTTGCTCAGGCACCGAGAGGACCCATCATATTCTTTCTTGGTGCCAATACAGTCCCTTTCTGCCAATGAGAAACCTGAAAGTTGATCAGCTACCATACCCCAATTACTCAAAATGACACTACAGATAAAACTGCAACCAAGGGGAGAATCAACTGTATGGCTTATATGCTGCTAAAGTGTGTCTGAACAAATGGTGAAGTAAAATCATGAGAGCCCTCAGGAGGATAAGTACGTTGTTACTTTGCACATGCTTCAGAAATGTGAAGTACATCTTTACAGAACTTTTGGCCAACCCCCTGGCAGATGTTGACCAGTTTTGCTTATGTATACATCAGTTGCAGAACACTAAAACAGAGATTGGAAATTTTAATTTAGTCAAGGCAGTTGGGCTAAAATGATGGCTTTTGTTGAAACCATTAAATAGAGCTGCCTAATGAAGTACAGTACAGCACTGGCAAACCGAGCCCTGATGAGATGCAGCAGCTTCCAAACTGCAGCCCTGCAAAAGGGAAGAAGGAAGCTTGCAAGTCTTTAACTAAAGTGGAATGGCGACAGCCCTTGTAAAGCTGCGTTTGATTTTGTGTTTGAGGGCAGATGCACTTGTACATTATTGCCCTGACATTTTAACCATTAGTTGGAAATGTGCCGTTGCAGTTCCTGCCATATATTTCTCAATCCTATTTGTTAGAAAGTGAGCTAATAGACAGTGTGATGAAGTGATCATAAATTCACTTTCAAAGGGCATTTGGGTTCAGAGCCTAAAGATTGAATATGGCAAATTCTTAGGCACGGGGAATAAGGTGGGGGCCAGGAGGGTCATTCTCACTGATGGGTTCAGTGATTGATTCCACTACAGAACTATATTTGCCCTTTACTTGGCTGTTTAACACAGAATAGCCATAATAGGTTCCCGATCCATTATTCCTCTTCTTCCTAGGGTCACTATGAAGTGAAAGAAAATATAACCTTGGCTGTGATAAAATAAACTTTAGCATTATCAGGTGTTTGGAAATTGGAAGGCGTCTGATTGCTTCATATAGGATAGACACAAACACACACACACACAAAGGGTTATAATATAATCCTCCATGCCGCCCCTGACAAATGGTTATTACCATTCAGTATTGGTTTTGTGCTCATGCAATAATATGGTGTCATGCAAGTCCACACAGCCTTAAAATTCTTCTTATTATACACAGCCTTCCAAAAATCACATGCAGAATGCTGCTCTTTTAATGGTGATCAGCAGCATTTTTTTAAAGATAGGTGGCTTAGAACAAAATTTGCTTTGAGAGAGAAAAAAAATTATCTGAAAGGCAAGATGAAAATTAGTGTTTTAGCACAAGGCAGCCCCAAAATATTTTCAATAATTAGAAGAGACTTATGTTCCATTTCACTGTTTTATGTGTTATATAGTATAGAGCAAGTGCCACTGTAGTTAAGTGTTTGTCAGCATTTCCCTTGTAAATCCTGGTTTTCCAGAGGGTTGCTATAACTTGCCAATTTCAAATCGCACTGGGCTAGCACTCACTATCCACATTGTCAGCCCAGATGCAAATTTCTGTTGTTGTTATTACCAAAAATGAAATCAAGTGAAGCTGCTGGTTTTCAGTTCATGGCAAAAGATGATGGTTGGGAAGTGGGGGATGGTGGTGGCTTGTGTGCTGTTTTTTTCCCCTTGTTGCTCCTAGTTGGGATTTTGTTGCTTCAATAGCCTGATTCAAATGGGTTTGTTTTGAAAGAGATGTGAAAGATATTTTTTTGTACACCCCAAAAAATAAGTGACACGTAGAGGGCTCAGGAAGAGAAGAGGGCAGTGCTCTTATCTGGTACAACATTATCTGAGCCAGGCTGTTGGTATCCAGGGGTACCTGCTGACCCCATTCCAGGCTTAGGTTCTGCATCATAAAGGCCTTAACATGCTAATAAATGTCTATAAGTTGCTGAATCCAGCAAGAAAACATAAAATTAGTTGACTCAGCTAGAGCAACTCCTGTGGAGCACAGGAGCAAACCCATGTCTCCTCTTCCCAGCCTTTGGGGCCAACCTCTGGAGACCCTACAGGACCTTATAAACAGAACCACGAAGAAGGGGCCAATCCCTCTTCAACATCCCCAAAACCTACATGACCCCACAATGGGCACAGCAGAGTACAGGACTGCAGAGCTGCAGCCCCTAATGTTCTCTGCATGGCAATGGAGCAGAGGGGTGCCTCCTCCACTTTGAATTAATTAAAATTAATTTTCCAACTTTAAAAAGAATTCTGAAGAATATTTGTCCTTTTATTGATCAAGTCTTTTGCTATTTAACACCTGCTTGGTTTTGTTATGCTGGAGAAGGCTGTACTGAGATGTTCCTGACTGCTTTCCTCTGTGGGTGTAACCCTCCACCCCTGAGAAGCATAAGCACATGAATCCAGACTAAAATCAGATTTACACCAGTGCAGAAGTACACTTAAAGTGGAGAAACAGCCCTAAGGTCAAAAGTTTGCATTGAGGAGGAGTGCACTTGTAGACGTTTACAAACCTAGATGCTTTCTGCAAGTAAAGAAATGGGGAGTCCCTGGGTGAGCCATTGTTACCAGCTCTAGAGAGGCTAAAAACTGGTAATGCCACACTCCAGCTGCCTGGAGAAAGACAAATTGGAGAATATGTTCATATTGCTTGGAAGGTACCCACGAATCTTGTAGTACTTTTAAATCAGCCGATGTGGCCTGCAGAGCTGGCAAAGCTGGGGAGTTCATCTCGCTGGGCAGGTTGGGGTATGGCTTGTGATATTTTTGGTCTCCTGGACTGAGAGACCAAGGTCAGCAAAAGAGACTTTGACATTAGTAGTGTTACATCAGCTTACATCAGGTGAGGTTTCAGTCTGTGCACAGTAGCACCAGTTTATCTTTATAAGCCATTGCTCAGGTACCTCCTCCAGGATCTGCACTAATCAGAACTACCCCACACACCACTTCAGCATAGAAAACAAGGTCTGTATTAGTCATACACTGTTTTCCCCACCTGGAAAAATTCTTAGGTAGATTCCACTTGAAAACAAAGGGTGATTCCCTGCCTATTTAGTGTTAAGTCAGAATGCCAATTTTATTCTGTATCCAAGCCCCAAATTTTAATGTATTGAGGCATTCCACCACAAAATTCAAGCTTCAAGATCAGAGGACCCCAGCTAAATGTCAAGATATTTCCACAAAAAAGAAAAACTGGATTTGCCCTCTATGTAAGGCACACAGCAGATAAAACCAATAATACCTTATCTCCTCCCATAACTTCCTGGCCAGAAGCAGCAGCAATATATATTAAGATATCAATTGACTGTTTATAGGATTAAGTAAGGAATAGCTGAAATCAGTCCTTGCTTTTATTTGAGTTTAATTCATCCAGTCAGAGATCTGTGTGGTAACCACCTATAATAAAGTAATAATAGCAATAATAATAGAGCTTTGCACTTTCACAGCATCTTCCACTGAAAGTTATCTGTGTGCTTCATAAACATTACTCTTGCATCCATTCCTTCAATTCCTCCACTTTCTCCTCATCTTTATCCATAGAATCTGCAGTAATATGATAGCATGGATGGCCTTACAAATAAACTAAGGTGAGCTGTTACTTCAATGAAATACAGAAAGAGCAAGGTAAAGTTATGTGAAAAATATGAGGGAAATCCAGTAAGCTAGAGACAGTATATATTCATTTTGCTAACATGTTATGTGCTCAGTTAAGGATAAAAGAAAATCCATACATTCTGCTAGGTTCCCTGATATTCTTGCATTAAAGGAATATAAATCAACGTGCACCACTCAGCGTGTTGGGTTTCTGAGACATAAAATGAAGAGGAAGAAAAATATCAGTGAAGAAAGTTTGGAAAGACACGGGTTTTGTTTCCTTAGAACAGATAATATTTTCTTAAATCTCAGTCTTATGAAGACATATTGCACATATGTAAGTCACAGCATTGAAAGGTGGCAGGAGATGTAGGCATGGGGTTGCAATTTGAAACTCCCCAGAGCAGTGGGGCTCCCTTTGTCTGGGGTTATAGGGCAACCAGCTCACTAAGCACAGTTATGAGACAAATAAGAAATACTAACAAATACTGACACAGGTATTGTATTCAGTGTCTTGAACTGACTTCAGAACAAAGAAAGAAGATGCTGTTTTCTCCTGGAAATTAATCGCTGGAATCTTAGCCTGTCTCCAGTGGAAAACTTCCTAGAGTGAAATTCTCTCCAGGTGGATAGCAGCACAAAGACCACACAGCACTAAGCTTGTGGTAATGGCTTCTTCCATTTTGGTGCTTTAATGTAAAGTGAAAGGTAAACAACATTTAAAAGATGAGGACAACACCTGAGAATGCATAAAATTATACAAGCAGGCAGATTTGGGAGAAAGATGCACGGTAAAGAGAAGTTTTGTAAATGGAAAGGGTTTCTAAGCAGGAAAATCCCAATGTTCCACCAGTATATCGGAGGCCTTTCTCCTCTTGTGTTAGGTTTGCAGATTTTCTCCACAAAGAAGCGGGTCCCTCTATGACTAAGTGGCCATTTCCTCTACTGGGCAAATCCAGGCTTTAGCTGAACACGGTGAAATCCTGGGAGAGGCATGGATAGCAGAGGGAAGGGGAACAGGCAGTGGACTCCAATGGTGAACCAGGACAAATAAGAGAACTGTGGCCCATGTCTCAACTTCTCTATCCATAAAATAACAGCAGTAGGAAGTGTCTTCCTGTGCTAAGTGTATTGAGAGGAGCTCTGTGTGTAAACATCAAAACTATTTCCAGCTATTACCCCTGTGGGCCTGATATTTCTGGGTCTGAGAGATTTTAGCCTGCTAGCAGCTGCTAACTTTTTTCCCAAGGGAAAATTTCTCAAGAAAGCTTCTTCTCAAAACAATCTTGGCAAAAAACTATCTTTTCTCAAAACAATCTTTCTCCAGGTGGTGTTTTTTTGCTTTCTAGTTCTCAAAGAAGACATTTTAGCTGTTTCTCTAGTTTAACCAATAGCATTAGAGAGGTGTCCTTCCTGGTCACCAATCCTGTTAAGTCTGTATTGGAACACCTTATAAAAACTAGTAAGAAGTAGACAAATAAAGCTTTTTCTATACTCTTTGCCCTCTGAAATATTTGGAGTCTCTCATCTTTTTTCGTTTCCTACAGCAACATTACCCCCTCAGTAATTTCATTCTGCCCTCCCCCTTTTCTCAGTATGACAGTGACTGCAGCACTAGCCCAGTAATTGGATGTTTTCGTGCCTCAAACTCACTGGTATTTAATTTTTATATCATTCTCAGAACCTATCACATATTTGTTTTGATTTATTCAATATTGATCCTTTCTCTGACTTTCGAGCAGCTATCACCTTCCCCGCCCGTTCCCAGGGAATCTGCCAAGCCAGCAGTTTGTGATTTTGTCATAATACATGTGTTTCATTTGCCGAGTGGCTGTCACAAGCATCTCACAAATGTTACATCCCCTCTTTTTATTCACACGTTCTGTATATTCAGTGTTCCCAGAGATGGGCTTTTCTTGTGTGGAGAAGCAAGGCTTTTTGTATCAGTTTGCAGGATACAAATCTAAACCTGTTTTAGCAGAGAAAGAGGAGCTTTATTTTTGCTGGATTTGAATAAATGCTCTTATCTGGCTTTCCACAATACACTATGCACACGAGAGCAGAAAAAAGACAGCTGACTGAGGCGAACCCGGGGCGACATTTTCTGAAGTGTTGAGGTGGCTTCAGCAGGTTTCACTTTGTTTGCAGTCACTTGCATTTTGCTCCCTCATGATACACAAGCATGTCCCCATTTCAGAAAGTCAGTGTAAAATATTCTAAACTGCTTTCCCCAAATCTCTTCCTTGTTAGTTCTGTGTCTCACTGCTGGGAGTCTTCTACAGCATGGCCATGAGAAGAAGGCCAAATACCACCGGTCTAAACATTTTATTTTTAGGAGTTACCCTCTTCCACGGAAACATGAAGCAAAGCCCATACCCAAGCTATGAGCACAAGTTAAGAGCACAATCAGCAGACCAAGGGAAGTTTTCATCCCCTTCTATTTAGGCCCATCTATTTAATATCACTACTCTCAGCTCTGGAAGTCAAAGAGGATATTGAGAAACTGGAAAGGTCCCAGTAGAAGGAGACCAGGATCATCAGCACAGGAGTGCTGAAGAAAGGTTGAAGAAACTGGTCTTATTTAAGAAGATGAAGAGGAGGCTGGGAAGGAAGGTCTCTAGCCAATATTTGAAGGGTAGTCACAAAGTCAGTGTTTGAAGGGTAGGCACAAGGACAACTGAGTTGCTCATCTTGGGAGCAACAGACAGTAAAACAAGGAGCAAGAACTGATGCCTAAAGATTTTTTGCTTTTTATATATATTTTTATATATTTGTAGCTTTGTAGATTTTAACATACAGATGTATAGTTTCTGGCATTTACTTACACTTTAGAACAGTAGAGTACCCTTTCTAACACATTATGTCACATTCTTGAAATTCTATTTAGTCTTATTTCCAAGAAAAGAATTTCTAACAAGGACATCTTGTTTTACACCAGCATTTGGGAGACACAACAAAATATAGGGCAAAGAACCCCTTGGAGTCTCTCCAATAGGGCAGGTCCCAGGTGGGTTCCCAGCACAACTGGTCTCCTATTAGATGTACTTGCTAGATACACTAATTAATTAAACTTATAAAACGGTGATAATCTGATGCCACTGGTGCACATAGCTATATTTTGTGCACCTGAAATTCATTAAAGAACTGCCCTTCATACCAACCACTTTAATGCTGTTTGGAAAGTTTTTCTTTCGATTCCAGGCAACATAACCACAAGCTGTGGCTCAGAAGATTCAGGATAAACAATAAGGAACACTTACTCACTAGAGGAGTAAGCTCCTAGAGCAGGAACAAGCTACCCAAGAGCTGGTATCTCAGTCCATGGAGGCTTTCAAGACTTGTCAAGAAAAAAACCCAGAAAACCAGATGTGACATTATCTGGCCAGTTAGCAATGTCTGTGCACTGAGCCGGAGGCTGAACAAGATGACCTCCAGGAGGTCCCTTACATTTCATACTTCTATGGTCAAAAAGTGTTATGAAAGTTCAAAGGAACTTTTCAATGAGCCCTCAGAGAACATGCACATATACACACTAACAGAGGGAGAAATCAAACAGGGCTTCCAATATAAACAGCTTCTCAAGATATTCTGCCATCAAAGTTAAGCTCCTGTGATCTCCACAGGCATTTGAGACATGAAGAAGGGTAGAATATAGAAGTCTGAGAAAAATAGTCCCTGTGTTGTTTACGTTCAAGTTTTTAGTCTTATCTCCCTATAAAATTCTTGTACCACTTAGGAAACCCTCAGCTTTCTGCAGAAGCAACTGCCAGCTTCCTCTTAGCTCTTCCCTAACCCATTTCTTTTCTTTAAACTGTTCTCCCTTCTTGTGAGCTTGCATTCTTTCTAATTCCACATCCTGACACTATTTGGGTTTTGTCTCTCTTCTCTCAGGAACGTGCCATCTTGTGTAAACCCGAGATCTGGCTCCTTATCTCCAGTAATTTCCACTCTCAGCAGCCTCAGAAATAACTGGTTAATTAGAGGCATATGCTTGGGGGCTGCATCCATTTCCACAGTTTATGCTGTATCATTCAGGGGAGACAATAGTGGAAAAATCTATCCTTTTCTATGGAGAAATACCTTGTTTGTCATACCATCCCAGGCAGCTTACAAAGTAAAAGATGGTTTTGCCCGGGGAAATTCAGAGATGGGACAGACTTTTGCACGGATTCTTTTCAGTAAGCATTTTTCTGCATTACCATTTCTGCTATCGCGTCCAGTGTCACCAGGGAACGGTTCAGCATAAACACCTCCTGAGGAACTGTTCCAGAGCCTAATGCCAACCTGAGACAGCTGCTGATGCTGAACAACATCATCAAGGGCCCACTGTCCCTTCCTGCCACTCCTCCTCCTTCACCACCAGTGAAAGAACTATGAAAAGACCAAGAGCTGGTGTACAGCCAACAAGAACTAAAGATCTTGCAGCTGGTTGTACCACCTGTGCCTTGTGAAATTCCAGCCAAAACAACGTCCCCTCCCTCCCCTCAGATAACCCCTTCATTAGAGAGAAGGGCACCCCATTTGACAACTTTATGAGCGGGAGGGGTGCGTGCACAGCAGCAGGTACGGAAGGCAGCAGCTCCTGCTGTCGCCGGGGTTCTGCGGTGTGCAGGGCCTCTCGGGGCCGCGCACGTTCAAATGCACACGCGGCGTGCAAGCCACATTGTGCCAGATATATATAGCTGCTCAATGCCACCCTGCTGAGCCAGTGCCAGCACAGACCACGTGGGGCTGGCTTTATTTGGGCTGGTTTGAGGGAGATGTACAGAATCCATGAGTGAAAGCGCTGATACATGCGGCTCTGACACAAAAGGAAGGATCCTTCACTTAGGGCCATAGAGCAAATCCAGTGTTCTGGATTCCCCCATGAATATCAAAGGGCATTATACATGTGTAGTCAGAGCACACTGTCTCAGGGCACATTCTGCCACACAGCTCTGAGGGGAAAATTTTGCTTCAGGCATGTTAAAGGTGGGTCTATAGCCATTAGTTGATAACATTCTTCAAGCATCAAAATATTAGACTTATTTGGTTTTATCTTTTAATACCAACTAATGTTTTGATTAATAATGTTTATTTTAACAGGACTAGAAATGACAGAGGAACTGTTAAGATGGAAATTATGCATCTTCAGTCCACCTCAGTCACATATCTATTTCAATTTGTGTGTTTTCACATGTGGCATGACCTTACACTCTTGTCCCTCTTGTGTCCATGTCCTTGTTTAGGTTCAATACTGGTGGATGCTAGAGGGAAAAGGGCCTTAAATAAGCATGTCTGGATACAGCCAAAAAATAGTTGCTGTGATTATAGTGCACACCCTGGTGACTAATGAGAGAGGTGAGACCTTACTTTCTGTGAGTGATTGGTCTAAAGGGAGGCTCCTGATGCCAGCAGATGTAGCCCTGCCTTCAAACACAGAACTGACCAGCTTTGATTCTACTCAGTGAAGGGCAGCAGCATTCATATATAGTGGCTCATTAGAAAATATCAGCATTTCAGCTTTTTTATCCAATTAAAAACATCTGGCACTAGGGTGATCCAGCTGGCAGCCCATGGCTCCATACCTAAGTTGTGGAATGGCTGCACCCGTGGTTGCCTCAGCAGAGACCAAGAGCAGCTGCTAGAGCAGTGCTGGAGGCTGAGCACCTCTGCTGCATCCCTGCATCCCTGCCCAGCTGAGGGTTTCCAGACACCCCTGGAGGCAGCACTGCTGCCCTGGGCACAGCTGGAGGCTCAGAGGTTGGTCATCTCTTCCTCCTGACCCAGAGCAGGGAAACGTGGGCTAGGGTGGGAGCAACAGCCCCTCTATCCAGAAGTTTGGGGTTTGTCCTGTATGGAGTAGCTGGAAATCTATTGTTTATTTGACAGCAATCTCCTACTGAGGGTCACCCAACATTGTACTGGAAACGCCAGGAACATTTTAAAACAATCTTTCAAGACAGAAAGTGCTTGGCAGGAGGATTTCATTCTGCACACTTAGTTCTCTCTAGCAATTTCTGCCACAGAATTTGTACTCTTCCCTATTGACTCCTCAGGGTGGTACCAAGAGGAAATACAACATGACCTTCATCAAAATAAGAAGTACCATTAACACAAGTCCTATTCTTTCTCTGCTTTCCTCACAGAGTTAAGCAAGGCACAGGAATCATCAAACTAAATGGCTGGGTCAGCTTAATGTAATAAATCTATTAGTTCATATCATCATATATTTGATTTATACTACCCCAGACAATTACTAGCATGTCATTTCTTTGTTTAGGGATTTTTAATTTGAAAGTGTTCTAATCCTTAGTGTCAGCTGTTCCTGGTGGGTGATGACATATCTACTGTGAGTGAAACATTCTGATGACATATAGAGTGTAGGAATCAAATGTCATAAGCATAAATATTTAAGCAATAAGACATGACAGGTAGAGCATTTCTTGGCGATTATCACACACCTCGGGTGGTGTTATGACGAGGCATTTGTCCAAAGGCCAGCTGACTTTAACACACTAAAAGTAGCATGATTGCCTGGAAATGTGCTACTTGAAGTGTCTTATTGACATTTTTCCCTTCTCTTGATGATTTCTTCATTTTCCGATGGGAGCTTCAAGGAATTACCATTTCCTTCCTTCAAGACAGGGAAAGATTACACCTTTGAAAGATCTGAGCACCCAAAGCTACATGGAAAGGGAGCCTGAGAGAAGATGGACCTAAACCTTAATAGATGACATTCACAGCCCACATTCAGAGTCCGAATGTGGCTTTGAAAGAGCAGATCTGTCATTTCCTACCATAATGAGTGCTTTCTGAACCAAGACAGAGTCAGCATGGCAGTGAAGAGCTGAGTAATTTTTTAAGCAACATTCAAGCTACAGACAACTTTTGAGGAGAAAACACCACATCATTTTCACTTAGAAGATGCTGTCTGTAGTTCTTTGCTCTGGTTTAATAGCATTACCTGTTCTATGAGTGGTATAAGGCTGTGAAAAACAGAGGGGTTAGTCTTGACTCAAAGTGTATCAAATACGTATTTAATCCTCAAATTTATAGCTTCACTTCAATCATCCAATACTGCCAAAAACCACACTGAGATAAACCAGCCTAGTGACACTACAAGCAGGTAGACCATTCACACCTCTGGAGCTCAAGTCTCAGGACTTCTTTCATTTCTGTCTGAACTGGATTATGCTAAATAGAACACTATACACAAAAATAAATGTTGTTCAATGCCTCTAGTAGTTTTTTACCTATTTGCTTGCTGTGAAAGACAGGAGACACACAGAGGAATTTGCCAATTTGGCCAGATCTGCACCATCCATGGTGATTTCTGCTGTGATCACAATACCTCGCCTTTTTGCATAAATACTTGGCTGGGCTTAATACAAATAGGTGGAAGAATAGATATACACATCTAGTGCACCTCACTGAGGAAAACAATGGGCCACATTCATAGTATGAAATTAAGAGTTGCAATGCAAATTTTAGGCATAACTGACTCCCTCAGCAACTCAGTTCCTTGGCAATGTGCAACCAGAGCCTGGTTTTAATTTCACAGATATCTAAATCATGCTTAACTTTTGCTTTTGGATTGGAAGGAAAATGCTACATCTTTTTCTTTACCTCAACCAGCCACAGAGCTCACTGAAATAATAAAGAGTAATGGCAGTAGCCATGAGAGTATTTTCTCGCCCCAGATGAGACACTGATGTCTCTATGGATGACTTTCTGTCTAGTGTTAAAGTGAACCCCTTTTTTTTTTTTTTTTGAAGAAAGAACCATTCTCTCTGATCAAGCTGCAAATCTCCCACTCTTCCTTCATCAACTGTAGCTCCACTGCAGCTTCAACACCAAGGTTCAGCTTCCTCAGCCTACAAAACCCAGCAGTAGCCCTCAACCTTAGCAGCATTTAACATTCAAATCACGGGAAAGCCAACAGGACCATCTCATGCAATAAAGTAACAGAAAAAATTCAGAGATGGAAAAGACACCAGCAAAGTTTTCTTTGTGATCATTGTTTAACACTGTAAGTAGTGAAATATTAATGAAAGTATGCTACTTTCATTTTGTGAGCAATTTAATTCAATTAAAAATAAATGGTTCTCCTTGGCTCAGTGGATATACTGATATACAGCACTGCCCTTAACTTAGTTTCAACAGCTTTTAAACCCAGCACAGCACAAAGCACAGCGACTGAAACATCGCCCCCAGCTAACATCGTTAACTCTTGAAGTCCCAGTGGCACGATTCTGTCACCCTGCTGAACCAACACGGCCTCTCCCAGCGAGTATTGGCTGTGCAGTTTAACTTGCAGGAGCAGTCATTTATACCCAGTGTGTTAGCAAGGATATCTTGCACTGGGGCACTGTTTTCTTGAAAGGGAGTCATTTCAGAAAGACTTAGCAGGCCTGCATGGGCCTGAATCTGCTAGCATGCCGTGATCTGGTTAAGTAATATATCTGGGAACTTCATGTCACATAATGTAGGAGTATTCTTTTATTGCGCTGAAAGAGCTGTTTTAGATTCCCTCTGAGCCCATAGGCCATGTCTTTCTGATAATAAGAGTGTTATCAATGCTTTAATATTGAACTCAAATCTCTGCGTGAGAGAGCATCTAAGAGCTATTACTCAGTGCTGAAAGCAAAACCCAACTGTTCTGAATGGGGAGGAAAATGCCAATCTGTTGACAAAAAGTTAAACAGAGGTGAAATCTAAACTCTGGCCAACATTTTACAGCCTTAGCGCATTGTTAACTTTTCAACTTATCTGTCAGGAATAGGAAACTAATGTTTAAAAACAATGTATTGCTTTTACGAGCAAGGTCAGCGTTTGTTAGATTTCAGGGTTATGCTGAGCACAGTCAGCCAGGGATACACAGAAAGAATTGCTTCAGCACCCATGGCCTGAGGTTTTCCAAAAGTTAAAATGTACAAACTGATTTCATTCCCTTTTCTTCCACGCAACCAACAGGAGCTCTGCTCTGACATTTTTGCTCAGCCTCTGTTTTCACGTGTGGTAGTACGAGCTGGAAGTTAACATCTCTCAGACAGGGCTGAGGAACAAACCCTAGGTCAGAGAAATGGCTGCAGCATTTTGCTTTTGGGGGAGCTCGGGTTCAGGGTCACTCTGCACTCTTCCAGGGGCGAGGTCCAGATTTGTGCGTCTGCCCCTTGGACAATGCCAGGCTTTGTTCAAGCAGCAAAGCATCCTTGCTCAGCCATGCAGTTCCCAAGGAGCTGTGTAGGTAAGATAATACAGGGGAAGTGGAACAGAGAGTCATTCTCTGTGAGAGAGAGACAGAGATCTTGTTCAGAAAATGTGGCTCAAGGGTGTTTTCCCTATATGCTTTTATATGAAATAATCCCACCCTGTACACTCAGAAAGGATTTGATCCATGGAGCAACTGTAT
The DNA here is from genome assembly GCF_021018805.1 of Prinia subflava. NCBI lineage: Eukaryota > Metazoa > Chordata > Aves > Passeriformes > Cisticolidae > Prinia > Prinia subflava. The sequence continues at coordinate 92,799,442 of NC_086248.1, forward strand.
GGACTAACAGATCATGGTGTCATTAGACACAATCTGCAATGTCCACTGCACAGTAAGCTGGCCAATGAGAGAGAAAAAAATTAGTTTCATGCAAAACAAAGAGCTTCTAAAACTTGTGCAGTGTGTGCTGCCACATTCATGGATTTGCTTTCCTGACAGATACATCCCCTCTCTTTCCTTAGCAGCAAACAGGTGGGAAAGACTTACCCTTTTTTGCAAGAAGTAAAAAACACCATGAATGTTAGTTTAGGTGAATTTGGGTGGAAATCCCAGGAACAGAGGGGTATTTTTTATCATTCACATTAAAATTAAATTTATTTCTCACAGAATTATGAATATTTGTTGTTTATATGCAAACAGGCAAAAATTGCTTCTGTGAAAGCAAACCCAAACACAGTATGATTTAGCTGATCAATCCCATAAAAGAGCTGAGAAATTGCAAATACTCAAAAATGACCAGCTTTTGAACAAGTTGGAGACTCAGGTTTGCTTACAAAATGTAATACTTAAATACAAGTATAAAAGACATACAAAACCAAAAAGGAACAACAGGTCTCATAAACAATCTAGTACGAATTATTTGACCCGTTCTAGTTAAAATATATTTTGTACCTTCTGCCCCATGTGCCTGGAGACTTCCCAGCTTGTTTTAATCTCTCTAAGCAAATGAGAACCCTCAAGGCTCATTAGGGCTATTTACACAGTTCTTAACTGGAAAAAAATAGATCTAAAAAATGAATGATTAAATAAACTGATGTGGGGTATGAATGGGAAGTTATGTTTAAAATCTATTTCCAAGTCCACTACCAACATGGACTTCCTTGGGTCTACTTAAAAAAATTAGCCATGGGGAGAAAAATAAAGATGTGGTGAAAAGGAAAAGAAAAAGAAGAAAAATGGAAAAACTATAATAGTTAAGGCTAGTGTTCATGATAAATCAGAGATAGCAGAGTCTGCAAAAAACCCATCAATACAACTCAGAGAAGAAAGGAATCTCAGGACCTGTGCTTTAGTCTTGACTCTCCACAGGCAGCCATTTTTCTGATCTTCTCATTATTTGTAAAATAAATGTAATGGCACCTTCTTTCCCCCCCAAGTTATTTGTACTATTTCTCTAGGTATGGGATATCTCTTCCTGTGGATGTACACTTCTGTGGTTATTAAGGGAGAGAGACAGGGACTCTTGTTACGTGGGACTAGAGGAGCATTTGCAATCATATTGATCTCCCAGACATGCAGGTGCAACTACTCATGGCCAGCCAGTTCCTGCCATCCATATACACATGTTCCTTTGAATGGCAGATTGTACCTTCCCACCCACCCCAAAATAACATCTATCTGATTAGCATAGCACCTGGGCTATCCACATTTTCCAGTGCTGAGCCACTTCTTGGAAAGCAGGGCCATGCTTCTAGAAAGGAGAGAGGGGAAAAAATGGATATTGCAATAGAGGTTATAAATTGCCAAGTGGCCAATTCAAGTGATGCATGTGAAAGGAGAGGATCTTCTCATCACATTTCTTCCTAGACCCTGTGATTCTGTCAGCAGAAAATGGGGTCATTCTCAGCCCCTTCTCAAAGAAGGTTTTGGTCTGACCTGTTGTATGCTTCCTTGTAAGCATGATGCTCAAAAAAAGGGAGCTCTAAACTGATGCCTTTATATCTTTATATAAGGCTGAACTGAAGGCTGAGGAGGAAGCATTTTGTGGCCAGTGACACCACAGCTGAGGTTCTCAGCTCTGGTGGTCTCAGATGCACAACAGCTTCAGCTAAATCAAGAGGAATCATGCATGCAAACCCAAATGAAAAGTCAGCCTTGCATCCATGGTGTGCACTCTGCATTGCAGCCAGGATATGTATTTCTGAGCAAGACAAAAGTTAGAACAGACTTTGAAATTATAACCCCATCAAGTAGAGCTGACTAACTAAACAAGATTTGCTTGAGGCATTCAAGATTATACATAAATATTCTCCAGAGCTGCAAAATTTAGGCTAAGGATTAGAAACTCTGTCTTGAGGTTTCATCCGATTTTCAACAGTGTATTTTTTAACAATTCACAAATTTTCGATAGTGTGTGAATAACAGGATACAAATATAACATTGTTCAGCATTAACTATTAAACACGGCCTGCAGCTCTACCACCTGCGGCTCTGATCTTGACAGCTCTCACAAGTTACAAAAGACTTGACTTTGGCCAGAACTTGGGCAAAAAATCCTCTAAGGAAAATATAAATGCTACAGATTTTTGCAATTCAGTAGGAGTTTGTAGTGCTTGCAGCATGTTAGAACTGAGGGCTTTTAAAGGCTCTTTCACTTCTTGGGGCAAGGGTGTTACCTGCTACATTCCTCCTTCTCCTACATTCATGAAATGACTTCCCACTTCTCTGAATTCCCCTCTATGATTTCCACATGACACGGAAATGTACAAGGCTAAATTATCAGGTACTGTGCCTGTGTGATCTCAAACAGTTGCTGCTTTTCACTCCAAAGGTAACTGCATCACCACAGAGGGTAAATCACTTCCTATGGATGTAAAGTCCCTAATAAATTCTTTGGGGTCTTTTGAGATGACATATGCATGAAACACTGCTTTTAATATAGTACTAGAATTGAAATAATAATTATGTGAATCAAAGATGGCAATAAGGAAAATTTCTGCTTTTTGCTGCCTATTTCTCTGTCTTACCCCTTCCCACAAAAACCACAATTTGAACACATCTGCAGAGTTAGATACAGGGCTTACACCTTCATATCATCTGGCAGCTGGAAGTGGTTTTCTCTCCAAATAGCCCCTTCAAAAGCTTTTGAGCTTCATGTCTGTTTCCTCAAAGAGTCTTCAGTGGGAGAAGCAACACTCAAACCTTTTCCCTTCATTGACAGTGATTGTTTCCCCTGCTCCTCTTGCCATGCCTGGCCCTGTGGTGAAAACTCCGTGGGACTGCTCTAAGGAAATTCTGTTATGTGCTGACATTTGCCAGGTGACAACAAGGTCGGGTCAGGTGTTTGCTAGCCAGGTCTTTGCATATAATTATCAGGTAGTATTACAGGTAGCTGAGGCTCAGCACATTTTGAAGGGTTATGATGAAGCAGCTCCTTTACTTGTCTAAGCATTTTCTCAGCAAGATTTTTAAAGAAGCAGGGGGAAATTTATTCTTAATTCTATGCCTCTCATGGTGAAACTTGGAGGTTACTTTTTGTGCAACTAAAAGTTGTGAATAAGCAATGAGTGGGTTTGTCAGCCCAGAAAGGTGATAGTCAATAATATCTGTCAGTGGTATTCTATGAAGTTTTGATATTTGCCACCAGATTTCTTCTCTGATGTTAGCAGATCAATCCCCGTTCTCTAAATCTTCTTAAAACCTCAAACGAGTGCTGCTTTCAACTCTTGAAAGAAAAAGCTATCCACTTTCTGGTTTTTTCTTCTATGTCCAGAAAACAGTCTAACAGAAGCTTCTTAAATCAACGAGAAGCTTCACTTGGGATTAGAGTATCAGTCGGTGGATCTGACCAGACCGGAGTTAAATTACATTTCAAAACAACATTAGAAATACTACAATCATAGTTTCTGAGTCTGTTTGCACGTATGTTCGTCTGTTTGGTTGTCCTTTAAGCTCAAAACCTTGCCGTCGCTGCAAAGTTGCCGTCTCAAGTGTAAATCTAATCTCAATATTTTCCAACAGAGGGAAAATGAAGAAGAAGGAGAAGAAGTAAAAGCGGGGCAGGGGAGAAATAACTTTCTGGAGGAGAGTGGCGGCTTTGATAGCGATCCCGCGGGCGGGCTGTGGCCGCTAAACCAGAGGCTCACTGACACCCAGCGGCTGCGGCGGAGAGCGCAGCGCCCGCTCGGACCCAGCGCTGCGGGCGGGACGGCCCCGCGGGCGGCGGGGATGCCCCGCGGCCGAAGGAAAGCTGCTCTAATCCATCGCAGGCACCTCTGCTCTGCACTTATTACTCCCTTTGCCACTGCAGGATGACCGGCTCTTGAAAGGCGCTGAGCACCCGTCTCTCCATCTCCCGGCTTTGGTACCTCTCAGGTACTTCCAAAGTCAGAGTCCAAGGGTAAAAAACAGCCCTCCCTTCATGCCCGACAAGGAATATTATATACACAACACACTGCAGTATTTTGCTTCCTATAGTCTGTATTTTAAAAAGGTTTGATGCCCCAGAGAGCAGTCACCCTCTTAATTCACACAAATACCAGGTACAGGCAGACCAGAGAGCATTCCCTATAGCTGTAGAGCCGTGGAGCTTCCAGTCACCCCGGGGGGGATGTGCCCGTGGTTAGGAGGGCTAAGACGTTTCAGGGAAACAGTTTCTGATCATCTGAGAAAAAGACAAGATTAGGAATTGGCAACAGAGGTATGAAAACCACAGGAATCAGTGGCCAAGAGAAGAAAAAAATACTTAAACAAAATATTTGACCTCCATCTCTTTCAATACTGTAAAAATGGGGCAAAATAATTGCACATAGAACAGTGGAAGCAGTCACAGAAGACAAGTATCCAATGCCTTGAAAGAAGCCCATATAAACTGACCTTAGCCTTTAGTGTACAATACCTGAGCTGCTCCACTGAACATCCTCTAACTCTGAGGATATTCCTGGTTGAAGGATTGTGTCTGTCTCAACACCAAGTGTTTAAAAAAAAAAAAAAAAACCGGCTGTAGACTCCTGGAGCTACAACCAAGCGTTTGTTAGTACATCTCCAGCAAAGACAAAAGGCATCTCCAATGTGAAGATGGGTGTAGCAGTGCTTATGTACAAGATTAACAGCCCCTCTTTACACAGTGCACGTAGTTCATAACAGCAACAAGCAAGAGCTTTGCTTCTTTTGATATCAGGATTCTTGCCATGCTCAGCACCTCAGTTTCTGGATGCTTGATGATCATTAAAGGGAAAGTGAAAAACCAGTCTCACCACACAAAATCTTAGTTCTCACCTCCAAATTTTGAAATCTGTTTCAAAATTTTGGAATTTTGAATTTCTCCTCTTTTACTGGAGCAGTATGAGGAGGAATTTCCTACCTTATTTGAGGCTTGGGAGTGTTGTGTAGAAAAGATTCTCATTTCCCCTGGAGTTTGTGTATGGGAGACAAAACATTAAGAGTGTGAATTTCTGGTTTAAGAAGCATTTGTATAATCCTGAGTAGCAACAGGTCTGTGCATTTACATCTCTTCAGTTATCACAGGCTGAGCAGCCAGCAGCTGCTGGGCACCTCACAGCACACACTGGAGTATCCTTAGAGTAAACGGAGATCCCTCCATTAGCAGCTGGAGGGGGAAAATGTCTTAGGACTGGGCTGGGCTGCTCCAAGGCAGCCCAAAAGACTGCAGAAACATGCACTGGTCACAGTGTGCATTTGATTTCCTTGCACGGGTTTACTGGCCTCTCTTCAGGTGTTATGTCAACTTTTGCAATCATCCAGGGTCGAGGTTTGCTCCTCCCACAAGATCTGGAGTGACAGTCCCATGTGTGACACTGATCTTTTGACAGAAAATTCCTTCAATCTCTCTTCAATAAGGGTCCCAGCAGGACAAGAGAATCTGGAGACAGTGCAATCTAGAAATTTTGACAGAAAAATAATCTGAGAAATGCGGGATGCAGTCTTAAATTGAAAAGAATAAATTATTTTGTTGGGGTTTTGTTTGTTTTTGTAGAGAAAATAATTCCATTGTTTTCTTCTTTAGCAATTTGCATTTGAATAGGTGGATCTGTTCTTTAGATTACTTTTGAGAGCCTGCATTTCCCAAATTCCTATCACACCACTGGGCTTTCAAGCACAGGAGGGAAGCCAAAACATTTCCATCTAATGCAAACATGGATTACTGGAAGGATGTTCTCATTTTTTAAAAATGTAGTAGGAGCAAGAGCCAGGTTTGCTAGCACCTTCCCCGCAAGCCATCGCTTCCTTGGCTTGCTGCATGTAGAGAGAGAAAACCTCACCAACAGGAAAAGGCAAAAGTTCCTGGAACGCCACAGCATGCAAAGAGAGATGAGAAAAGTGCTCCTGGGCAGCCATGCACACCCTCAGCAGCTGCAAGGAGAGTGAGCACACTGATGGCTGCAGCGTTTTCTCATCAATCTCCACTGAGTCAGCATCCTATTTTATCTGGGGAAGACCATCTCCAAGGTAAAAGGTACAGTGCAAGGAGAGAAGATGTTTAATACCTCATATGGCAGCAGAGTTGAGATTTCAGCTGCGACTACCCTCAGGCAAATCCAAGTTTCCAAATGTCCCAGGTGTGGTTCCAGGAGGCGTCTTCAGTTCCAGGAAGCAGACCTCTGTTAACAAAACCAGTGTCCAAAGCACATCTTGCTTAGAGTCTAGATGGAAACTTCATGTCAATTCAAACTGTTCTTGCAGCCAATGGATACAACAAAGTCCTGAGAAATGCTGGTGAGCTGGAAGTTGTCACTCTGTGTGTGTATACGTATGTATTTTTTAAATGTGTTTATATATATGTATATGTGTGTATATATATATATATTTATATATATATACGAAGGTCTTGCCTCCACTTGATTCTTCCTCTGCTCCCAAAAGTTTGGGGTATCTAGAGACCTAGTCCAGCACAAAGTGAGAAATCTCAGAGCGTGCTGCTGATACTCCATCCCTGCAGAACTCATTACATGCCAGTTGCTCTACTTAGGGTGGATTGGGAGGGGGATCTATTAGAGAGAAAAAGTACAGAGTAGAGTTAAGAAGCATTTTTTTTCCTTCTAACTGCTGTCCTTTCATCTGCTCTCCTTCTCATGTTTCTGGGCTTTTTTTTTTCTTCTTCCTTCTCCTTCATCCTATGGAAGTGGCACTGAATGCTGATGAGATAATAAATGGTCCAACCCCAGGCAATCATTTGCTGGTAATTAGTTCAGCTACTGAACTTCTAAGAGTCATTTTTTTTCCACCTGCCCAGCCAGAAAACTTGGGTGGTTAGTTACCCCATCACTTCCCTTTGGGGAAGGGGCACTCAGAAGCTCAGGTATGTGAGCTCCTGGATACGCTCCACAATCTCTAATTAAGCCTAGCTCTAACCTAGATATTTAGTATTTTATTTACTTTTTATGACATTCCTTACTTAGGCCAAGAGCCAAACGTTGCATCCCAGTAGGATCAAATCTGAGGTTTGTTGTAAACTTCTGTGCACAAGCACACCCAAGATCACAGGTCCAAAACTATTGGAATAGCACCACATTAGGGAACTTGGCAGGGGGTGACCTTTCTCTGTTTCAGAATAGACATTTCAAAATTTGCCTTAAAAGGGAAGTTTGGAGAGGGAAATCATGGCAGTTGATTTAATGGGCCTGACAAGGAAGGTTCCAGCTTCTCCCTTTCCCAGGATACCCAGCCTCCTCCCCCCACCTGGCTTCTGCAGCTCCCAGCCTTGTGAGGAGGAGCCTGTAGCCTTTAGGGCTGTTGAACATGAAGCAGGCATCCTTGGAGCTGAGGGTCAGGAGAGATCCAGCTCCAGAGTGGTCCAAGTGATGGAGAAACCTGAATCTGTGGCCCCTGGAAGGCCAGCAGGTGACTCGAGTGAAGGGATAGTGGCATGCAGGAAGGCTTTCAGGGGAACTCTTGCCTGCGCTCTGCTGGCAGGGCCCCAAACCTGCCTGCTTCCAAGAAACACTCTGGTTCCAGGCTTTTTCTGACAAAGACCCCCTCCATCTGAGAATTCCTGTCTGTTTCTGGTGTACCCTCAGAGCTTCAGGGGTGACCTCTGATGAACTGAGGGGAGATTTCGGGGTTTGGGTATATAATCAGCTTCTTCATGGTGTAACACGAGATAACCAGGTCTGCGGGTGAGGAAAAGGATTTCTGTGTAGACAAATTATGGGGGGTTTGTGCCCTCACTTCTGATGGTGATCAGCTTCAAACACAGAGCATAAGATTAAATAAACCAATCAGTTGTCTGCTTTGGTATTGGCAATTTATGCTTGTTATGTATTAGATGCAAAAAATAAAGCACCCTAAAAACAAACAGAACTTATCAGGCAATGCTGCACTTTCTAAATCACTGAAGGAAAGACATACCCACATTTCTTCCTCCACACAGATCATCTCCAGAAAGTTTTGGTTAAAATCTTTATTGCTTAGTCCCAGTTTGTTTTTTGGTTTTTTTAATTTTCCTTTTTCTCCTCCTAAAGTCACTTTGGGTGACAGATGTCACTAGACCTCAAAAGGGCCGCTTGGATAAACAGGTAAATAATATTCATTAAATACTGCATGGCAGCATATCCCACTTTTCTTTTTATCCATTCTGACAATACCAAATTCCTCATTCCTGAGATAAACATAAAGCCCACGACAGAGGGTTCACATTCAAACTCCAATCAGCAATTCACAAACGAACAGAGAATGATCTAGCTGATTTCACTAGGGACCTCCATATGGTGATGAAATTTATTCTGAGACATGTTTAGGTTTTGTAGTTGTGGGCACCATACACAAACCCTGTGAGAAATGGAGATTTTTAAAGCTGAACTGGGAATTTACTAATACAGTTCCCACTGAGACAAATGGATGCTATTTGCCCTCAGAATCTCAGTCATGCTAGAAGTCAGACAAAGTCCTCTTTACTGCATGTTTGTTTGTCAATCAAAATTAGGATAATCTCTCTCAGCTTTTTAAATCTACAACTATTTCCCAAGATACACGTTTTTAGGCAGTACTTGTGCTGTTATATCCTGGAGGTGGATACGTCTCCTCCAGTTTTAATATTTTTAACCTATAAATTGTTCAGTTGGATTCAATTTTCAAAAAGGTATAATAAGAAACTTATATTCCCCAACCCTTTGAAGCATGTAACAAATATACAGTTTTACAGTATGGTATAGGTCACAAGTTTGTGTAGCTAGTTTTCAAAAGAAAGTAACATTCCAGGTATATTTTATTTTTTCTCCTTACAGTTTGAACAATTTATCGATTTTTTCCTTTTTTTTTTTTTTTTTTTTTTTCCTATTTAAGTACAGGACTTGGGTTGTTTTGTTCTGTATTTTTCCCTTCAGACAGCATATTTTCCTGATGGAACTCCCCTCCCCCCAATACACAATGTGCTTTTCTGATTTACCAGCTCTAGCATTTTCTCAACAATCATGTGAGCAAGAGCAAGGACTGAATATTTTTAGACACTGGAACTAAGCAGATGGTGAAGGATGTAGAAGATCAATAACTAGTTTTTGTAAAGTTTGCATTTCTGCTTATTTCAGTGTTATTTCAAAATGCAACAGGAAGAATATTAAACTTCAGAGAATGAAACGTGAGGAAGCTGCTCTGGCCTGTGTGCCTGGTATGGGAACATTTTTCCAGCCATTCTTTGAAAGCAAGCCATGCACTTGCTCCAGCTTTAATTGCGAACTCGCCTTTTGTTAATTTAATTGTACTCATGTTGCTGTTTGGTAAAAGGTCTTGGACAGATGTGTACTCATCTGACATTCTTCCAAGCATGTCTGCGTGGTCAAACTCGAAAGGTTTTTGGGAGCTGAAAGTCATCCCATCAGGAACCTGAAACAACACCATCTGCTTTAGGTGACTAAGCACATGTCAAGAATAGCCATCTCCCTCCTTCTGGGCTCGAGCCTCCATGTTCCCTTGGGCTTTTGCTGTGGAGCAGCTGCCCTTCAGAGGTGCAGAGGAAGGGGAAATCATAAAACAAGACCTGGCCACAACACAGTTTTCACAGTTACTTCAGGAGCCCGAGGGCTTAACTGAAAACAGGGTGGAATCAGGCAGATGCTCCAAAGCTGACAGCACAATGCTGGAAATGGGTGCTCCTGGCCCAAAGAGGGGGCACTTGGCAGGAGAAACCAGTGTCTTGTTTTGTGACCTTGAGTAAGTGTCTGCACCCTTCCTCACCGTCACTTCTCAGCTGCAGAATGGGGAGCACAGCCTCATTTCTGTTCCTCCTTTCCCTTACCAACAGCAAGGCTCATGGGGCCGGCTCTGGGTCTCTGTCCCTGCAATATTAGCCCTCAAGCACCAAGTAGAATCAGGAAGGCCAGCAGCTGACAAAGGTAGACACAAGTCCCCACAGTCACTAAGGCAGGGTTCACGTTATCCAGAGTGTTCTCAGACACTGGCTGAGAGAGCAGGCACATCTCACCCTTCAGCAGGGTCTGCTGCAAGCCTGGTGTGAGCAGCCAGATGCCAGAGACAAAAAGGCTGGGAGGCAAGCAGCTCCTGCTGCAGCTTTCCATCCCCAGCTGCTGACCTTTCCAGCCCCGCAGCTTCTGTTCATTAGTGGGAATGCCTGCCCCGTGCTGACGAGGAGGAACCGGCTGGGAGCGCTTCACACATTTCCCTGGACTGGAACTGGAGCTGTCCCTAAAACTGGGCAATGAGCACGGGGCCAAGGAGGGCCAAGATGCATTTTGAAGCTTTGTTTCCAACAGAGAAAAGGGGGCTGAACTTTGAATGGCAGCTTTGGGGCTTGCAACACCCTCAAGCTCTTGGTGCTTGGTACGGCAAGGCAAGTGTCCCACAGCTGCCATCGTACCCAGCGAGGGCCGGGCACTGGAGGGCTGGGGCCAGCCAGGCTCCTCGTCTGCACGGGAGCTCAGGAGGAGACACACGGGGCAGCCTGGAGACACCTCCTCACACCAACCTGAAAGAGCTGCCGTGGTGTTCCCCACTTCCAGCTGGATCCCAGCACCCAAAGGGGCCCCACTGAGTGTGCCGGTGCTGCCTCTAGCAGCTGTCCCCTCTACCCAAGCAGTGTCAGCCTTGGAGCCAGGCCAGCAGCTACGTGTGGAAGCTGTTCCCTCCTCCAGCCTTCTGGACCTTAGGCAAAAGAGCTACTAAATGAGCCATACTGACACCAATACTGCAATCAATTTGTTAATAAGGATCGGAGACAGACTCTGCTGCTGGGAGGAGGAGGCGAGGGGAAAGGAGATCATTATTTTTAATTTAAATAAATCAATATGTTAATAGGGGAAAGGATGCGCTCTGCACAAGGATGGTGGAAGGGGGAAGGCAAATGAGTACAGCTATTCTCTTTTTTTTTTTTTTTTTTTTTTGGAGGAGAGAGGGAAGGGGCATGTAGTTTGTCATTAGCTTTGGGGTTTTTTTAAAAAAGAAAAATATTTAATAAAAAAAGAGTGGGAAAAGACAATTTTAAAAGTCCCGTAACAGCAAATAACTAATTATACTCGTCTGAGACTCAGAACCATGCCTGGCTCTTTTCTTTCTCTAAAACAAATTAAAGAAAAAGGAATGCTTGATTCCCAGGAGGGCTTATCTAAGGCCTCTCATCTCTAATACACATCTAAAAGGACAGGGAAAATATCTTTTATCACTTAAATCTCCCTGAAATTTAAGACCAGCTGGGAATTTTTTTATGTGGATATGATTCATTAAATTCATATCATTCCAAAGAAACCTTCCTGCCGGTTTATCTTTGCCACTGCAGTCATCTCTCCAGAAAAGCACAGTTTCCCAAATGTTGTCAACCCGGACAGCTCAATTTTTGGCTGAAGGTTAGATTTCATTCGGAAACTATGGAACTGGCCCCACATTTTTCTTTTCAAGGAACCGGTATTTGCAAACCATTCTTGAAGTCAACTTTTTCCCCTCTGCTGAGACAATAGGAAAATCCTGCTCCACCATACCGCTTCCATTAGGCTTCTCGGTCCTGAGAGGTGGAGGGATTTTATTTTCACCCTACATTTCAATATTTATGCACTGTACTTGTGGGTTTAGAGACTTCGATCAAACATAGGTACAGGAGCTCTGAGGGCTGAGCTCTGAGAACTGGCTCGGAGAGCAGCCGCATCCAGCTTCCACTGGGATCAAATGCATCAAGTTTGTATTTCAGCAATCCTTGGAGCCGCTGCACGCTGCACTGATGGGCGAGCTGATAAACAGAGAGTTGCGGCGTAGTTAATATTCCCCATAACGTGCAGCCGCCGGAACGCTCCGTGGAGTTTTCGCAGGGAGGAAAATGTATGTTTTACATAATGAGCTCCTTCTCATGTAGTGCCACAAAAGTTACTAGGGAGACGGTCTGTCTTGGGCGCACGGAAAAACAAAGGGAAGTTCACGTGGCAGGACCGCTCCTCGCCGGCCCCGTCTCGCAGCCAATGCGGAGGGTGGGGAGGCACTTCCAAGGGCGAGACTTTGAAAAGCGGGGCTGAGCCAGGGCGCCCGGGCAGCGGGGAGCGAGCGGCTGTGGGAAGAGGTCAGGCGGAGGGCACGGTGGATCGGGTTCAGGGGCGGCTGTGGAAGAAAGGAAAGGACGGCCGGCCCCGCCAGATGCTGCCGGCGCGGCGGGCACGTGAGCGCCATGGAGAGCGAGGGGTGCGCTCCAGGGACCGAGCATCCCCGCCGCTCCCGGGACCGAGCATCCCCGCCGCTCCCGGGACCGAGCATCCCCGTCGCTCCCGGGACCGAGCATCCCCTCCGCTCCCGGGACCGAGCATCCCCACCGCTCCCGGGGTCTGAGCATCCCCGCCGCTCCCGGGACCGAGCATCCCCGCTGTGCCCGGGGACCGAGCATCCCCTCTGCTCCCGGGGACGGAGCATCCCCGCCGCTCCCGGGACGGAGCATCCCCGCCGCTCCCGGGACCGAGCATCCCCGCCGCTCCCGGGACGGAGCATCCCCTCCGCTCCCGGGACCGAGCATCCCCTCCGCTCCCGGGACCGAGCAGCCCTGCCGCTCCCGGGGTCTGAGCATCCCCGCCGCTCCCGGAACTGAGCATCCCCTCCGCTCCCGGGGACTGAGCATCCCCGCCGCGCCGGGATCCCGCCGGGACACGGCACACACCAGCCCTTCCTGCCACACTGCACCCAGCGCTTGGGAAATGAAAAATAACTGCGGGCGAATGCACCCTGAACTCCCTGAATTCATCCCAGGGTACAAGACGAAGCAGTTTTCACCCTAGGAGTTTTCTCTCATTCACCAAGCAGACACAGCTCTACCTTTTGAAAACCTCTGTAGGACGTGGCTGAGAGTAGAAAACTGCCCCTGGACTCCCCTTTTGGAGTTCTTCTTTCCCCCAGCACATCAAGCTTTGGTGTTTCCCTGGGTGAAAGCACCATTTTTCCTGTTTTGCCCAGGAGCAACTCACTACTTCCCTGTATTTCAGTCGTACTTACTACTCTAAGATTTAGAGTTATATTTCTAAGGTTCAGAAAATTCAAGTAATACAAACACTCTCTGTTAGTATTAGTTAGTATAAAGGCTGTATTATCTCCTTTAGATATAGACACAACCCTTAGATTCACATTAGGGCTTCTACCACATTTCCAAAATCCTCACAGACATCCACTACCTTGAATACAGAGAATGTGATTAAAAGTATCATCTCTTCTCGCCCGACTCCTGTGGGAGTATCAGATCTAAACTAGATTATTAGACTAAAACCCTGCTTTTCAATTCAATTCAATTCAACCCAAGTTAGCAGTTGGGATCTTCTGGTAACAGTTTGGAGCAATCATCAGCATTTAGAGGCCAGCCTCATACAGGAATCACCAGCAAGAGCTCAAACCACGGGTTTACTTCAGTTTTCCAGCTCCTACATGTGATACAGTTCTCTGTCGATCTCCAAACGCAGCCAGTAATATGAGTGGGAAACCTACACTAAATATTCATAAATTACCCATTTTTAAAAGCTTAAAAAAACAAGAAAATTGTCCCTGGTAGAATAGTTCTCATATTAAAAAACATCCTTTTTTTGTTCAATAATTGTTTTTGCTTTAGCATTTCGTGCCGTCATCACAAGAACAGTTTTACCAGGCAATATTTTGCTGCTGCCTTCAGACCAGCAATTAGAACAAGTAACAGACAGTTCAGACAATAGCCAATTTATCTGCAGAAAGGGAATTTGCATTTCTCTTTATATACCTTATGTTAAACATACACAGTATCATACAATAATTATCACTATATAAACAAATTGCAATTCTCTGGTCTTCAGAGCAGTGACCTTTTGTTTTATTAGTGCACCTGCACAAAGGCTTTTAAGCTGTTCAAAATGTTTTGAGCATCTTGCTCAAAGCTTCTGACTACTCCTATTATGTAATTATCAAATGGTTGCAGCTATAAAACAATGTATAATTAACATGTATAATTAATTGATACCATAACATATACATTAAATATTGCTACTAAATATTAAATGCTATTATATATGAAATATATAATATATTATGCTTTTTGTATTATATTATAATCTTAAATGATGTGTCATATTATACATTTCATGGATTTTTTTGCATGTATCTCTAAACCAGTATTTCACACGTCTCCACAAACAATCACAGCTAATATGAGCACCTCCGTGCATTTTGCACACATACAACAGCACCATGTTATTAATTCATAGCTGTATTTGGGACTGCTGGTTTTTAAACATATGGTTTAAAGACATTTCCTTAAGACACATTCAGTAATTACATAAATAAAATAGATTATGAAAGCCTACATTGGTATCAGGTGCTTTCTGTTAAGAAAAGTACTATGAAGAAAAGTATTAGTATCTGAGCCTAATTATTGGTGCTGAAAGTCATTTCATTTCAAACATCCTATTAACTAAAGTCCATACACAGAAATTATTGGCTGCTTGCACCAATCCCCATTATAAAACCCGGTGAAATCCCTTTGCAAAAAAAGGGAAGACTACAGCTTAAACCTTAAGTACTTCGATAAAAATATAAGATCGGTTTCATCCCAAAGTACAAATCCCAATCTCCATCTAAAACTGCCTGACCCTAAAATATATTCAGAGCTTGTTCTAATCACAGGAGATGTATTCCGAATAGGACAGCCCTCTATCATCTGCTAAGTCTCTTTAAGTCATCGTTTTCACTGTATCTGAAAAATTAATTCCTTTTCAGAAATATTCTCATCTTCTACTAAAAGAAAAAAAAAAGCTTTTTGATGTAGAGTGACAGGATTATGAAGTGACCCTTCAGGTCAGAAGGAGACTTTTCCTTTTCTCATCAAGGAAATCAATTTCTAAGTCCAAGTCTCTTAAAATAATATATTCTTGTGGCACGCATACAGCTTTTTTTGATCTGCTATGAAAAGAATAAGAGGTAAAGAGGATCAGGGGTGGCGATGGAATATTATAATCTGCCACACTCACACATCAGCCTTTCACTAAGTAATTCCAGATAAATTGAGGATTTACATATTTAAGATTAAATGGTGAAAGAGTAGCGATGCATAAATAGAAGAATACAAAGATACAATTTAGGGAAGTTAACTCTTAAAAAAATTTTACCTGGTGTTTGGTACCCTTCCACTGTCCCACCCCATATTTTTTAAAGCATGTAATGTTTATAAGGAAATAACCAGGATAATCTCTTTGAGATCAACTGAGCACAAACACAGATGCCTTAGGGTTTCTCTCCTCCACCCCTCCCACCTTCACTACTGAAAAAATACCAATTACCATGACAAGAAACAGTTAAATGCCTCCAAAGACACATACACACAGCAGATGGAAAACAGGAGGAAACCAGCTGGAAGTGTGTTTCCCTTAGAACTGTTTTTAACAGCCTGTGCACAAATAATGTCTCACTAATACGCAGATAAAAATAAAACATAAATATTTAAAAGGTGACTGGTCAAAGCAACAAGATGGTATTCGATATGGGAACTTTCCCTTTTTTACTCCCTTCCCTGTCCATATTCTGGGTAATTGCTCAGAGGCATCCTCATGCAAGTCTCTGGTTCAGGGAAGGTAACTCCAAGGCAAAAGCTCTGGTGATGGCCATAACCTCTTGTGCTGCTATTTGCAAGGCACAGGGGCTTGCCTTGGTTTTTATTACTCACCTGTTCAGCCTTTGCCTTTATGGTGAGCTTCCTGCATGGAGGGTGTCCCAAGACTGCCCAGCTGAGCTCTAGGAGCAGCTGTTCACACCAGCACAAATAAGGAGGCCAGCCCTTTACAAAATTCCTTCTGCTCTTGGGTGCTTAAGCAGAAGCATTTTAAAGGAACTCCTTTTCCAGAAACTACTAAGCACTTTCTGATAATCTGGATATTTTTAAGGTGTCCAACAGATCTCTGTAATCCGTATTTACGAACAGCTTCACCTGACCCCTCAGAGTCCAGACAGCATCCAAACTCCCTTGTTCTCCTGTAACTTTGCCTTTAGGGAGAGCAAAATCAGTGGAGATGGGGAGAGATGGAAATGTCCATGCCCCTTTCTAGCTGAAGACTGAAAGCAAGGGCAGGATCAAGCATAGGCATTGCTTATCAGAAACAAGAGAGACTTCCAGAAGTATAACTGGGGCAAGGACAGCTCCAGGGGGCAATGGAGAAGGGAAGCCCACAGTTCTTCCCTAGAATTCCCTAAGCCAGAAGCATTTGTGATATATCCTGCTTGTCCTGTCTTTGATCTTAACTGTTACCATCAGGTAGAACAATTTTAAGTAGAGTAGATGGGTTGTCTGCCATTTATTTAGATAAATCCTTTACAGTTCCCTTACAGTTCCTTCTCCACTGATTCTCATTAGGCAGCCCTCTCACACTCACCAGGAATTCAGCAAAGCAGATCCTTAGCGGGTGTTAATTGGTCTAAGTCCATTTGCTTCAAAGAAGCTGCTCAAACTTACAGTGCCCAGAAATTTGACCCAGTTTCACTTCTCTGCATAATGCGGTCTCTTGATGGAGGAACAGATATATTCCTTCTGCTCTGCGTCTGAAGTGTTAAGTCAATGCACACATTTCTGAGAATCTAGGAAATCTGGATTTTTTTGAGCGAATAAAGCCTGAGCATGGTAACTTACTCAGACTCTGGAATATAAGGCAGAAATGTAGCAGAGTGTCATGCCAAAGGCAGAAAGAACTAGAAAATGCTCTCATGACACATCCAGATGACAGCAGAAGACAGGTGAACACATGAACACCTGCGGAAATCTTGGTCTGAAAGACCTGAGACCATCAAACACACTCTTTAGACAACCAGTTAATCAAGAAGTCAAGAAGGATTTGGTGCAAATAAGACTTTACTGGCAAATAAGATTTGCACCAATAACAGATGGATGCATGTAGTCTGGTCACTCAAGGGAAAGACAGATATTTTATTTAATTTTATTTGTTTGTTTATATATTTCCCAGCTTTTTTTCACATGCCTTCAGAAGCAGGAGAGGTGAGTGAGCCTGGCCAACACGGCTCTCTCTTTAGGAACAGCCCTGGCTTGATTGCAGAGGGTGGCTGTACCACAGAGCAGCAAAGGCAGTGGGGGGTAAGCAAGAAGGACAAGTAATTGCTGATCTGTGAGGCTGAGATGGGAAGAGAATGGTCTTACTCAGGGGGCATCACAAGGTTCAGCAGTTAAGGAGAAGCACTTTCAGAAGCTTTTCCTGTTAAAATTCCAGCAGCACATCCCTTGGCTTTACCAGAATATTAAACCTGCTTTTAAAGTTGTTGTTTTTTAGTGATCAATTTCCTTGTTGAAAATCTACAGAAAAAGAAAGGTCTGTTTCCTCTGATGTTTCTTTCCCTCCATGAATAAACTATGCCTTTGTCTGTTTTTATTTTCATAATGCCACATTTATACCTAGCACCTTCAAACACATATTATTTTAGAGATCTGATACCATCTAGTGTTATTGCTGGCTTTTCACATCTTACACTTATCAAGTAACCACAGTCAGCAACATGTCAGAGTTCATCACTACATCACATCAGTGGCAAAACAAAACCTGCTTCCCACCCAATATCTATATTTACACACTCCACAGGTGGGTGAAATTTGCAGTTCATCTAGGAAATTCACTCTCCTTTAATCTCTGGAAATTAGTTGGTCTGTGTGTATACGTATCGTTGTCATCTAGTGCTTTGCCACTGATTTATTTCAGCCTCTGTAGAAAATAAGCTGGGATTCCTAATAACAAACACAAGTGTTTACAAACAGCTTTTATACAGTCTTGGGCAGGCCAAAGTCAAGGGTACATTTACTTCAACCCAACCAAAGTTTTACTCCATTTTTTCAGGGAATTAGATGAGATTTTTAGTTTGCAAGTACAAGTGACTGGTGCAAAGTTTTCCTAAATATTCATAGCTCCTGAAAGCTGGTGCTATCCGGGAGGGAGATCCTTATATGATTTCATGCTATAAAAGGACAAGACCACCAAGAAAAGCCAAGAAGTCTCTGCAGGACAACAATGTGGGTTCATCTGTTTGTGTACTTTAAAACACAAAGAACTGATAATATGCAGAAACACAGTATTTATAAAGGTTAAAAAGAAAGAAAAGAACAGTGTGGATAGTCTGATAGAATATGGTGGATTAGTATCCATGGAGACTCCTTTCTTCTGTGTATTCACCCAATATACAGGACGTTTGGTGATTTCTCCACAACATCCCACAGGTGCCTTGATCTGGACACACAGCAAACTCCTCTCTAGCTAAAAGGGTATCTGGACTCCCTGTCCCTCAGCTCAAGGCCTCTCTTCCTGTATCATTGGGATGGATGTCACTTACAACAGTCCTTTCTGCAGTAGGGCCACTTTGGAACTGCACTTGGAGCCATCGACACTTCTAAGTCACTCAGCAACCTGTATGTTACAGGTATTTATTGCTACCCCTTGCAAACAATTTCCTGTCTCTAAAGGAAATTATTCTTTAATGATTACATGGAATTCATTGGGAACAGAGGGAGGGGAGTTTATAATTTTGTAGTTTTGTGGAACATGTTATTACTATTACTATTACTATTACTATTACTATTACTATATTTTTTCAACACTGGGTTTCACTTGCTCACTTTTGACTGTTGGCAGGGGGCACTAAATGCTTTTACTCACTAAAGATGTGGATTTCTGGGATGTTTACACATGCTAAATGCCTGGGGCTAAGAAAGAGATACCTGTCTTTTAGGAGCACTCTTCCAGGCAGACTTTTTCATTGTACAGACCATGTGAATGAGATCAGTTTAGAGGGAAATGACCTTGAATGTCTCCAATAAGAAGGCAAAGAGCAAAGAAAAGAGGGAGAAAGTCCACGTAGACAGGGCTGCCTCCAAAAAAAGAGACGTTGGCATATGAATGTTATTAAATTATGATAGTGGAGAAACAATGCAGCAGATAGGAATTCCCACATGTCTCTGTTGTTTTAAGATGTGTGCTTAATTTACAAAACAACCACTAAAAGTTAGCACTTTTCATTCACCACTGCCCACACTTGGAACAGAACTGAGCACGGAGTTAGATGAAGGACACCAACTCCACTGCAGGTGCCCAGAGCAGAGCTGGCCACAGCCTCCAGATAATTGCTGCACTGTCAATCAACAACTTCACCAGAATGGAAAGAATTGTCAGAGCACACTCCAGCCCGCTCGGGTGTGGCCACACCCTTGTGGAAGGAGGCATGAACTAAAATAACACGCTGCTAGTTTTAGGGAGCTCAGCTCCCTGGAGCTCCAAAGAGGCTGGATCCAGCACGCAGGTGGTCCCAAAGCAGGGGGAGAGACTCTTTTGGATACATCTGTGCTTTGGTACTACTTACCCAGTAATCTGTAAGGCTTTACTCAAGCCAATTAAACTACAGTGACAGAGAGGTTCCAAGGACAAGAAAATGGTGATAACAGAAAGGGGCAGTGACAGCCTCAGGACCAGCTGCTAATGAGAATTAGCAATGCACGTCCCTGCACCCATTATCTAGGAACTGAACAACACTAGTAGGTATGATATGACCCCAAATATGGTTTTCCAATCCTCAGCTTCATCTCCCATCTGATTTCCTTCTACTATTCTAGTTACACCTTTTTAGTCTCTGAGTTGTGCATATCCCTATGGCTGTTCTCATTCTCTCTGGAGAATGAGAGTGAGAGAATGTTGCATGCACAACAGCTCTGTTGGAAAGTTTTCAAGAGGTAGGCTGTGAAAATGAATTTTTTCTCTTTTCTACAGTAACATTTTTCAAGGCCTGAGAACTGGCTTGGATATCATCTTTTCTTATTTCTCATTTAAAAAAAAAAGTGTTGACATGCCTTTATTTTGAAACAATGATTTATCAAAGAAAAAAGGAAAGAGCAGCTGTTTCTCACCCTTTGAAGCCAATCTGATGAAAGTATCTCATATTTCTCATCCGACTTTAAATGTTTAATTTTCATGTATATGAGAAGAGGACTTGAGCAACACCTCCTCCTTGTCTTAGCATTCGATACTTTTTGAAGTGTTACTTGTTCTGGCTGAAGTCGTGACGAATTCCGAACCATGAAGTGCTCTGATGTGAACACAAGAGTTGGATGTCACCAGCACAAACAGCAACAAGCATATGCACAAAAGTTTTGTGACTGAACAATCACTCAGCTGATGCCTGAAAGTTGACGACATATGTACATTTTATTCACTCTTGTAGCACGTGAGGGCTTTTCAGTCCCAACCACTTTCTGTATTTAAATTAAATATATGATACAGCTGTATATTGAAATGCTTCCCTTGAGAAAGGTTTGCTGGTGGATCGCAATAATTAATTTCTTTTACATAATTTCAGAAGGTAACTGTAAAAGTCCCCTCAATTTGACACTGATACAACCTGGGTGCCTTTTATTAACAAAGCAAGTTCTTAAAGTATCCTTATTTTTACTGCTGCTACTATATTAGCAGCTGAAATGTGATTATACCTTCGAGATCCATCATGTCACCTATAGTTATCTAAAATGCTATTCTCAATTCATTATACAGAGAAATAAAGATACAAATCCAGTCCTACAGTCTCATTTTATGTGACAGCTCTCAGTCATGTGGGAGATGTGTCCCACAATACTGCATTTATTATAAATCTATATTAAAAGCCTGAGCATGTGGATTAGAAAACCTGTTTCCTGACAATGTCTACAAATGCATAGTCCAATCCATATTCCTTGCCTTAATACAGATCTAATAAAAATGTTCACAAAATTCTTAAGGGTCAGCTGCCTTTCAATTTCTCCCCCTCAGGTGCTTCCTTCCCAAGGGACTAGTTGTTTTAAAAACAAATCTACCTACGAGTCTTGTTTTTCCTAGAAAATCTCCAGATAAGCACAAGTTGAAATCACTTTTTTTTTCATCAAAGCTATTTCTTTATATCTTTGACATCGGTTTTGTTCGTTTAAATTAAAGGGGGAATCTGTAAAGCTCTGAAACCACAAAGCACTGAATTGCAGGTCTGTATGGAAAAGGCCATGGTTTAAGGGAAAGCTTACAGCTCTGGAATTGAACAGGGGGGCTCTGGGCTCCCACCATGTGTAAAGGGCTTTCCAACCCACTGCATCAACAGCTCGTTTGCCTGTGCACAGGTGTGGCCACCCCAGCTCTGGAACAGTCTGGTAATGTTAAGTCATACGTTGCATGGACCGGGTCAAGGGAGGAAAAGGGAAAATGTTCCATTTTCCATTGCTTCCCACCACTTCCAAATTTAGAAGTGAGGCTGGGTGTATGGAAAAAAAGCCTTACCTCCCACAACACACCTTGACTCCCTTCTATCATTAGACCATCCCGGTTCCAGCCATTTGACTGGTACAGGCTTAGAAGCAACAAGAGTCTAATTACCCGTATATTAGTGAAGGATATATCACTGAATTACCCGGATATTCAGTGAAGGAATCTTCTGGTCTGTTGCAGTGCACTCAGAAAGGGCTGCTTTGAAATCATTTGAGCAATACACAGCATTCCCTGCGAGAGGCTTCCTGCTCTGCTGAATTGATGCAGACCCCTCTCTAAGGTAAGAAGCACATTTGCACGAGCTGGCAGAACCCACATGACAGCTCGGAGCTGCTCAGGGCTTTCTTGACATGTTTGCATAATTGTGGTTTTTCAGACCAAAAGAGGAAGGTAAACTTCATTCATGCCTGACCTGTTGGCCTTCACAGCTGGAACATGTTGGAATCACTTCTGGCACTGAAAAGGTTAATTGTGTCCTGCTGTGAGGTAGGAGTCTAGAAAAGGATACCACATTTGGTGGGAATTATAGTAAATGAGGTTTTCTTTATAGCACTGCTCATTCTCAACATGTTGAAAGGGCATTAGTTCACAGTCACTTTCTCTGGAATTATCAAATCTGCTCAGGAAGCCTTCATTAGGATATTAAACAAGACTTAATAAGTGAAAGTGATTTGCATCGCTGATAATCGTGCGCATTAATCAAGCAAGCTTCTGTCTCTCCCTCTGCAATATGTTTCATGTTCCATTGTAAAGCCTCTTTAATTCTGTAGGGCTTCTTAAAAGGGAAACGTTACATTTAGAAAGCCATTTTTAAAATTATTTACTTAGCAAAGATCACTATAAATAATGTTCAACTCACTCCTCAGCTTTAACCATCAATATAATTAATACTGAGGGGTTTGTATCAGGGATATGGACCAGATGTGTTCCCATTTATCAGATATGGATTGCACTTACTCTAATAAATGTGTTTTCATTCTGAGTAAGTTTTGAAACCAAATAACTGCATGTGACACTTTAATCTGAAGTCACAATTTTAGGCTAAGGCATTTATTTCTCATGCCATGGTGGACCATGCAAGCCTTCACTACATCATCCCACACACCAGAGTCACCCTCGCAGTCCTTAATGAAATTGTGTGGTAAATATCCCCTGCTCCTTAGTAATTCCAAGGTAACTTTGCATGATTTACTCTTAGGGGCTGATACCACTTCTGTAGTGCAAGACCAGTTAGCATGGTGTAAATAATCCTCACATTCTGCAGTATCTCTCCCTCTCAGGATCCCAAAAAGCTTTGTACACAGGTTGAAATTTCACAAAATCCCACAAGACAAGCCTTTTGCACTAGGCAAACCGACACTCAGGGCACAAGAATTTTTGCTTACATCAACAAATGCTTGAGAAAACAAAATTAGACCCTTAAAAATTAGAATCAGACCCTCTGCTGCCCTTGCCACTAGCCTGCACTATGCCAGTGTTGGCTGCCCCCTCCAACATGACCCTACAAACATCATGAAGGCTCTGCACACTCATCAGTGCCACTTGCATATTGCACAGCCATGAGAATTAAGAAAAAAACAACAAACCAATCTTGATATTACTGGGTTCCTTCACCAAACATCTCACCAAGGATAGCCTTAAGGAAAATTTTGTGGCATGAACTAGAAGTATTTGTGAGAAATGTGTAGATGCTCTTTATAAGTGCAACAGGAGGGTCTTTGGCTACAGTCTGTGCATACACAGAAGTGGACAAACCCATAGTCTGAGTAAGGAATAATGCTGATGTCAGGATGAAGCAGCACATCATCTAAACAAGGTCACCCATGGGGGTGACCTCTTATCCACCAAAATGAGCTAGAAACAAGGAGGTTTACACATTTCTTAAGGAGAGCCTGAGCTCTTGTCCATATGAGAGCCTGAGAAATTATGATCATGTTTGGCTATTTCTGATACAGCTGTGATTCTGTTTCTAAAGAAGGGGTGGAAATAACTAGTGGGAGTCAAGGCCCACTCTTTTTGCAGGTATGATGATTTAGCCCACTCCCTGGAAGAGGCTGCCATTGTTTACTTCCTTCATGGACTTTTATGCATTGTCTTTACTGCATTACATGCCATTTACATTCTACCAAGACTCAAAAGCATCATTTAAGAAACCATCACTAAAATTACGACCATGAAAGTATTTATTGCTCCTAAGAAAAAGCTGTTTGCTGGAGCTCATGTTTGCAATCACTGAGGCCGAGCACATAGCTTAAATGGAGCTAAAGAGATGATGTTTTTATAAAGTTGTGAAGACTCAATTCATTCTAATGGCCTGAAACATGAATTATGTGCCCTGCTTCACTAACTTCATGGTTCAGTAAGCTGCTGTAGCTCAGATGGAACCATTTATCTGAAGAGAGAAAGGTGTTACTCCCTGCTTACTGCTGATTTCCTTTTATTTGTGTCTATATATGTGTTTATGTGTGGTGTTTTCTAGATAGCAGGTGTTAAACTTCATAGGTCTCACTGAACAGTTTCCGAACTTTTTTTTTTCTAGAGTATATTTGAGAAGAACAACATCTAGCAATTCTTTCCTGTTTCCAGTATCAAGTTTTATGGTTGGACCATTCACATGGGTGAGAAACAGTTCCTCTCAGCTTTGAAATCAGTTATGTGGATTCCCTCTGATGATAAACAAATGGGAAAAATATTCCAATGTCCACTAATAAGACCAATAAATGTAACCATATATTTTTTTTAACTACTGCACAAAAGTTTTCACTTTTCAAAGCAGGGGCACAAAGTTTAAGCTCCCAAATTAATGCTTTGGTGTTTCAATGGCTTTGGCCATTTATTTTGCAAGTATGTTGGGAGTTGCACTGGAGGTCAGTGCAGCAGGTTTGCCTGAGCATGGTCCATTACCCTCTGCAGCAGCAGCAAACACGGAACAAAGGGACCCCTTCATTATCCCACACAAGGAAAACTCTGGCAGAGGCTGAAAGAAGGTAATGAGTATATCTCCAGTGAACAACCAGAGTGCCACATGAAGATACCCAGACCAGCTCTAATTGACCAAAATGCAGTTTCTCTACATGGCATTGCACTGTGCCATGCAAACATTGCTTAAGCCAGTGTTTGTGGTGGTGCATTCCTGGTAGTTCTGGGTAGAGTTAGCTTTTAGGGCCAAGACCCCCTCGCTATAGTTCTGACAACTGGAAGATCAGAGATAATGCTAATGAGATCCCTCTATTCTGAGATATTGCTGCCAACTGTATCAGTGTTAAAGCCCCTACTCGTGGGATCATATGATTTGCTGAGAATCTCTACTCTCATTTAATAATAAAAAGGTAATTTCCATCAATGATGCAGAGGAAAGCTTGGAAGCATGACCAGAATATGTCCTAAAACCTCTCCTCTCCTGCCAAAAAATCCCTCAGAGGTATTAAAAGGAGTCTAAAAGGTATTATTTTTAATCTTCCAATATTTAAGCCAATGACATAATTCTCTGTGCTGCAGCATCTTATGATTTTTTGAGCACTCAGAAGTATTAATAATGCAGCCTAAAACAGATATTTGTGAAAATGCAGCCCTAAATGGCATAGGGGAGAGGCACATGAGGCCTTTAAAATGGCAGAGCAGGGCTGGGAAGGGAGGGAGGGCAAATGGCCACACAGGCTGTATCAGTGTGACCAGATAAAACAGGCCCCGGACGTGTCTCTGCTTAGAGGCCAAGTGGAATGAAACGTCTGGTGCCCACTTCCATCAATTTGCTTTCCCCAAAAACAGGGTGGCTATGTTCAAAGTGCCCCCTGGAACTAGGTGGTCACCCACAAGTTTATTTACTACTGTAGATCCTGAGCTAAAGAGAAGGGAGAGCTGCAGGTTTGGGAATCCAGGGAGTGGGGTACACCCAGGATCTCCGATGGAATGGGAGGAGGGAGCAGCTTGCAGGGTGGAAAGGGTAAGAGAAGCACAAAGGGAGCGAGTGTCTGCCAGGTGGGAAAAGGAAAGTATGCAGAGCCAGAAGGCAGCAAAATATGCAACTCTCTGAACACTAAAATAGAATGACTTCCTGGACAGAAAGGCACACCTGCCCTTCTCTTTTTTCTGTAAAATTTTACTACGCTGCTGCAGTTTGCCACCACATCTCCATCTTAACACTTGCGGAAGTTTCTTGATAAATAATAAGCTTTACTAAACCAGACTGGCATATGACCCAGAAAGAATTCCATACCAAGTTTTAATTTAATCTTTACATGCCACATTGAAAAATCAGGCAAGATGATATCAACCAAATGCTTTCAGGAAAAAAAGCCCACAAACACACAAGAACTCACGTAGAATGAGATTGTTGATTTAGGCTTAATTGGAGCAAATGTTGATATGAATGGCATGTGAATATAATTTCTCAGACTGCTGAAATTTGTGAGTAACATTGGTGTCAAATGCAGTCCAGTATGATTTTGAAATAGGGGAATAGGTACAAATATAGCGTCTGACTATACTCATTGCCTCTGACTTATTTTCACAGCCTGAAAAATATATTACACATTAGAGACAAATATACCAATTTGGAGGAAAAAATTTAGATATGAAATTTTTGGGCAGGCTCATCTCATGACCTGAAGCCAAGTCTGCAAAAAAATTTTATAACCATAGGACACAAACAGAGAGGGATATGGTCACAAATATTTTTATCAGTGGAAAAATCGAAGCAGAAAACTCTGGCCTTTAAGATGCAGGAGAAAGCAAGGAAGCTGATTGCACTAACATAATCAAAGCACTCAGACTCTGCCAGAAGCCTTGGACATCACCTGTTTTTAGCTGTGAAGGCCAGAAGGTCAGATGTAAACAGCAATAATTGCTTTCAGAAATGATAACAAACATTAAGCAGTCCTTCTCATAGAACATCAGTCAGAATTTGGTGATCGTGATGTGGAAATAATAAGAGGAAATCCTTTCAAGGTTTTGTGCACGCATCGCTGTGGATTCTCCCAGCCACCAGCTTTCTCACTGTTAAGCATTAATTGATTGCTAACCTCTGTTTGATGGCCCAGTTGCTGTGGGATCTACTCTCACAAACTCAGAGAGTTTGTGACTCCTCTCAGAAACCCAACTCCTCTCCCCAGAGGCACCTTCTGAAACCTACAGTAGACAATAGCTCACTGGTAATTTCTATAATGATGTGCCAGTGGTACTAAGATACTTGCCTTCTTGCTGGAAGCACTTGGATAACCTGTCAGTGTCTGTTATGTTACCATGTCATATCATATCTTATGTGACACTGCCTACAGGGCTGCATATATGGAGTTTCATGAGCCCCTTCGCAGTGGTCATGGGGCATGTTTGGAGCAATATTATTTTTTGCAACTTCTGGAGTAACACAAAACATTTTTGGACTTAAAATAATAAAACTGACCTCAAACTGAGACTTTGCTGTTGGCCTGATATATGGTGCACAACGAAAAAAAACCCAAAAGAACGTGCCTTCTGTCCTTCACGGTAAACTGTCACAAGGATCCAGCAGCCACATAAAGCTGGATTCTGGCAGAGTGATCAACTCATTTGTACTCATATTTCCTGTCATTTGCCTTGTGATCTGCTTAGCAATGTCCTCTTGATGAACCTGACCTCACATACTAAATCTACAGGTCTTTTTTTTTTCCCCCGGTGTATTACCCTTATCACACGCTGCAGACTCAGTGTTGTTGGTGGAAAGTACTCAAGTAAGAGAAAAACACAGAGTAACCAATCAATATAAATTAGCACACAACCAAAGTAACTTAATTAATAGCAAAAAGGCTCTTTCATAAAGAGAGTAAATTCAAGGAGAACCATTATAATCAGTTCTTCAAAACAGGTTTTATAGTGCCCTAGTACAGTAGCAACTACATCTTTCTTCCTGTTGGAGATGGACTGTGTGCAGAGAGGAAGAGAGAGGATGAGAGAGGAAGGAAGGAAGAGCAACTGATGTGGTTGGCTTTCTGTTTTGCTATATCTGGGTGGTATGTCTCCTTCAAGGAAAACTGAAATACCAGTAAAGACTAGGCAAGAACTGTGGGAGGACAGGAATTGAACTTCTTTCATGCCTTAATAAACTATATATATTAAGACCTTTTAGAGATTGGTATTATTTTATCCACATGTCTAAGAAAGCTGCTCACCTTTAAAGAGGTGAGGATAGCCTAGAGTACATAAAGTGCCTGTGAGTGACAGAGTCAAGGAACCAAGGGCCTGTAAATCCAAAATCCTTGCTCTCACAAACAGTTAATACTTCCCCTCAAATGTGAAGAATGATGATTTTTCTGGGTTATGTAATTTTGGGGGGGTTATATAATCTCTTATTGGCCAATAAATTAGTTATTCAAGATCCAGGCAAAGTAAGCACACGGCAGTGAAAGGTGAAGATCCTGTATTATTTTGTCTGCAATAGCCTCCACTTCTGAGGAAAAATGCTCATTTCAAATGTGATTTTATTACAAGAGAAATAGAAAACACTTTTCTTAAATGAAGTTATAAAATGATTTTTACCACATCCTTCCTCATCTCCTTTTTCTATGGATCAGAACGACAGGAACCAGATGCTAAGCCAGAAAGGACATCGTTCCACCTGCAACATCTGGCTCTTTGGCAAGCCATACAGGAAGCTTCAAAGTTGCATCTCTGCCGCTCACATGGTAAGGCTGCTGGTTGATTGCTTTATCTTTCTGGATGTAATTTTCCTTTGATTCACCTATAATTCTGAGGAACTGATGCATTTGTATCCATTTGGAATAAGGTTCTGTACCAAATGCTACATTTGATCTACAGGCAGATCCTTTTATTTTCATTTAAGTGTTCTTTATTTAATGCACTAGCTCTATTGCTGCTCAGCTACATTGTGGCTGATACTTGCACACATGCCACAGCCTTTTTTCCTACACCAAGTTAAACAGCCAGGCTCTCAGCCATGCAAAAACAAGTAGAAATTAAAATATTTTTCTTAGTATTACTCCCTGCTGCTGTGAGGCATTTTTAGGGAAGAAGCAGCCGCCTGTTACTTGCAGACATTCTTTGCTTACTCCTGTCCTCAATTCCTCAGTCCTCTTCTACCAGATTTTTTCCATTTCTCTCTTTCTTGTGAGCATTAGATCAAGTAAATTAAACATTAAAGTAACTTTCAGATGAACCAAAAAAAAAAAGATGACTGCAAGTTAAGACTGAGCACCAATCTCCTCAGAACCAGCTGGCCTACTGAGGTAACAACTAATTTCAGCTGTTTCCAAGCACTTTGATGTCAATTTTTGAAAAAGCCCCCGTCCCTACAAAAAGATAATCGAGACAGCAGAGAACTGTATGAAGCATGCATAGCACAACAGTGTTCTGGCTGGGCTCTCTAGAGGGTGCTGTGAAACACTCTGTTAATTAGTAGGAAAGGAGTAATGAATTATTAGCATCTATTCATTCAGGATTTAAATCCTGATTAAGAATCAGGAGTGTATCCTGCCCTACAGCTATCGGTACCTTTTTTACTTTGTGTTGTAATCTGTAAAAGGGAACATGGCTCCCATCTTCATTCTGCTATTCCCTTTTGTTTCTTGATTGGTGGACTCTGACCTAAATCCAAGGCAGAGGGAATTGCAGCTTTGCCTCTGTCTAACTACCAAGCTCAAGGGTGGATGTCTTGCAAACTGCAGATATAAAGTCATAAAGAGTAAAATCAGTGGAGGTGAAATGGATGTGGGTTGCACCAGTGTAATTGCCAAAAAATATGATCCATTGGGTTCTAGCTTCACAAAAATCAGCAGGAGTAAAGGAAGCTTATTTTCATCTAAATTTAAATTTATTTGAAAATATGAAAAGAGTACCCAAAACTTGTTTCGCCTTTCTGAGTTTTAAGGATAATTCCACTCTGAGTCAGAAAAACTGGATTTTCTCCAACCTTCAGATATTTGTTGTCATGAAAGTTTCTAGCAACAGAGGAAGCTGCAAGTGAGGTTACGGCCCAGTTCTCCTAGCTACTGTACCAACTCAAGGTAATGGTTGGTCTCTCCTGCAAAGGACTCACAATAAAAATAAAAAAATAGATATGGAAAGCGGCAATGGAAAGAGAAGCATAGAGGTGAAGTGACTTAAGGAGGTTAAATAGCAGAGCTAAGAGCAGAATGCAATTCTACTCATGCCTTCTCCAAGTACCCACTAGAAGAGACCATAGACATCCCTCAATTTTTCCAGGCAGTCTCCCAGTGTTTGTTACCCTGGATTGGGTGCCTTCATTTGGTCTTTCTGGAAGAAAAAGAAAAAGAAAAAGAAAAAGAAAAAGAAAAAGAAAAAGAAAAAGAAAAAGAAAAAGAAAAAGAAAAAGAAAAAGAAAAAGAAAAAGAAAAAGAAAAAGAAAAAGAAAAAGAAAAAGAAAAAGAAAAAGAAAAAGAAAAAGAAAAAGAAAAAGAAAAAAAAAAATCTTGGGCTGTACGCTGTAGTTCACAGTGCTGACAAAATGGTTTACAATTATGAACAGCTATGACTGAGTTTGAGCTCATTTGTTATTTTTATTGTACCCATTTTGCACATTTATATAGCTGGTTGTATATAGGATATAAGTGTATCTGGGATTTGACTCATTTCTCCTGCAATCTGTGCAGACTCCTTCAGCCATGTGACAAAAAAGCAACTATAGTTAATAATCTCTGGGGCAGCCACAGGCAGTTTGTGGAGAAAGAACTTTGACAGTATTGTTTTCTTGACTCAAAAAGAAAATAAGAACTAAATAAGATCTGAGAGTGATAGCTCCCGTGGAAGTCTACACATTCCCTTCCTTCCCAACAGCAGAGAAACCAACCAAAGATGAAGCACCTCAAGCCTTCTCAGACCTAGAGTAAAGAAGAACTTCACTCCCCTCACTCCATGCTTACAGGTATGGTTGTCTCCAGTTATTGAACCCTCATGGAAGAGTGAAAGTCATGCTGCTTGCAAGCCAAAGAGTGAATAAATAAAGGTATTACCCTGTACTTTTGCGAAAGAGAGTGGAAGCACTCGTAGCTCCAGCGGATACTGGGAGTCGCAGATTCACTGGGTGGACATGGACCGATGTTAAGATGACATCCAGCCCTTACTGGTCCAGCTGCCAGTCTCCAGCCCTCCCAGTATTCTTTCTGTCCAAGGGCACCAAAGTGCTCCTTTGCCTGTTCCAGAGGTACCAGTCACTCTTTTCTCTAAAATTGCCCAGCTGACTGGTATAGTTCAGTAGAGACTGTTCTTAGTTTTCCTTCGCTTGCTGGCACTTCTGCTCTAGACCAGAAGGAACTTTTTTGTACCAAAACCCACACTTGATTTTCTAGCCTACCTGGAAGTAGATACTTTTCTTCCAAACCTTTCCTCTCTCCTGCTAGGCTCTTCACACTTTCAGGGAAATTGAGGGATCATGGAGGATCACTGTGTGCAGGACACCCCCTTCACTGCTATGACCATTATCTGAAAGGTTCATTAACTCTGTCAAGAATGTCACTTACCACACAGTGCTCTCCAATATCTTGAGGGAAGGTCACAAAAAACAACCAAGGAGCTGGGGATCTGGTGGGCACAAATAAGATTAGACAGGACAGAAGATATGGTCATGGTCTCCCATGAGATGGGACAGAGATGGAAGTCAGACATCCAAAAGAGATGACTTCCTCTGACTTCCTCTGACTCAAAAGTCTGATAGCCAGTGAAGGCTTTGCTTCCAACACGACCCCTAATGGTGGCAAACGACGTAGGTTTGTCATCTGACCAACACAATTTTCCCAGCTTTACAGATGTACATTTCCTCTTCTGCATTTTTAGGCTCTGCAGTTACCAAGGTAATTCTACAATGTTGAGCTTTTTCTTCTGTATAAAAGGTCTCATCACGTTTCCAAAAGGACTTAATGTTTTTCTTCATAGATAAGATTTTATAATTTGTCCTTCCTCATTTACAGTAACATTGTCATTTCTTAATTGGCAGAAACCAAGGGCCTAATATTTGAGTGTAGAGCCTAATATTTGAGTGTAGAGGACCCCAAAAAGAAATAATTCCCTGTGAATGGAACAAGATCTGTGTGTGTGCTCAGCACCTTTGAAAATCAGGCTCTCTTGTGCTTAGCTATCAAAATGATTGGCACCAGTCATATCCCTAGACAGTGTGATCTATATGAAAGTATTCCTCCTTCAAAATCTTGTCACTAATTCCAAATCACATTGCTTCAAGACTCTGTCAAAAATATATTAAATTCCTACATAATACAGTCCAGTTTCTCTGCAGAAGAACGGTTTAAATTACCCTGTTCAACCTGGTTAGGCTATTCATATTCTCCATTTGATTAGGCCAGCTCTACTTTTGATCAGATCAGCACCAGAAAAAAGATAATTTCTCAGATATGGTCTCAGGACATTCACCTTTTAATATCTCCAGTCAAACTGCTGTTTTGATGCTTTTCCTTCTGTTCTCCAGTCCTCTTCCTACATTTCATAGAGTTTTCAAAGGATCTCTTTCTGTGGTGCCCTGTGAGACTTTCCTCCACCATATCATGGAGTACCCCCAAAATGAGTGGTGATTTGCCTTCTCTTCAGTCATTATTCTTTATGTGCACCTTTGCAAAATCAACAACAGTCTCTTTATGAATGCAGCAAAACTGCTAATACATAAACCAATATTAGTATTTCACCTGTGGCCTTTCCCTAGAAAAATGGAATGACACAGGGTGTCACAACAATGGTTAGGGAATTCTCCCTGTTTTTGTTGACTGTGCTTACATCAGAGAAGCTTGAATGTGCACACCCACCCATAAGCATATATATTTTTATGGCAAATTCTGTCCAGCTAGTGAATGAAAATCAAAAGGGCTGCACTGCCCTGTGACACATCTACCAATTGCCCAGGAGAAAAACTTAGCATTAACCTTCAAAAAATGAATGGATTATATTGCAAATAATAAGATAGCTAAATATAGGCATGAACTATGAATTAAACATTGCCTAACTTTGCATGATGCTAATTTATTTTGGCATATCTTGATCGTTGCACTGTGGCTGTGTCCTGAATGCTTTTTAATTGTCCAGTTGTTGTCCTTTGCAATCCAGCTGCTGGCTACAGTAAAATATACAGTAATCCAAGTCAACACAAAATGCACAACTGCACACACACATTGTGTACCAGACATGGGTAACACTTCGTGAGATACACATAGACAGACAGCATTTATGGCTTCATTCACTTAAAAAAATATAAAGCAAGATTCACTTCTTGAACTGATTAGAAATATTATGTGTAATGACTGCAGACAAACGTTTTCTGTGCCTTTCCAAACAACAAATCATTAGCATTGCCCATGTAGTGAAATGTTACCCTAGTCTTAGCAGTAAATCTCTTGCATTTGGTCTTCTGTAAAAACAAGAGGGAGGCCTCTGCCAAGAAAAAGCAGCCTTTATACTGGGTGCTCTACAACCACAGAAGAAGAACTGCTCCAAAGGCACTCTAAGGTACAGGAGAGATGAGAGCAGGTTGAAAT
The DNA here is from genome assembly GCF_021018805.1 of Prinia subflava. NCBI lineage: Eukaryota > Metazoa > Chordata > Aves > Passeriformes > Cisticolidae > Prinia > Prinia subflava. The sequence continues at coordinate 92,832,299 of NC_086248.1, forward strand.
TAAATACAAAATAACACATAAATAAATAAATAAGAGAAGGCACTTGCCCCAGGTCCCCGGGGCATGGCAGCTCCTGTAAGCTTCTGTCTGAGTGCAGGATGAGCCCAACCCAGACAAGAGGTAGGACAGCCATTGGCGGGAAGGCAGCTTTAGGAATAATTAAAGATGCGAGAGGCTGCTGGAAGAATTTGAAGGGAATTTGCAGAGGAGTAATGAGAAGCTGAGGAGCCCCACAGCAGGGTGCAGCAGGTCAGGAGGATGTGCTGAACCTGCCCTGGCCAGGGTGCCATGCAGGGGCACTCACACCATGGCAGAGATACCCGCACGTGTAAGCACAGGGTGCACATTCACCCGAAGGATGCTCAGCATTGAGAGAACTTTGCTTTTACACTGCACAGGCACTCAGAGCATGGCCAGTTCTCTGTGGCACATGACTTTGTCCTTACATGTTCATTTCAAATACAGGGGCACTGCAAGTGCCATGCTCCTTTCAGCCAGAAAGTCTGTTTGATCCATAAACATGCTTTTTACTCTTTGGTCTTCTTAGATGCCCACCTGTGCCTTAGAACTATTTCTTGAGTAGGACTTTCAAATGCTCCAAGGGTGCTTGTACCCCTCTCCAGTCCCAGACTTTAGCCATATCTGTTCTTCTCCCAGTCAGAAAATGCATCTGAGAACAATGTGCCAATGCTTTCACACAAGACATCGTGCATATCCCTGACATGGTGCTGACTGTTCTGCTAAGACACATAAATTCAGCCTGTACCACCTACCCCAAATTCTAAATGTATGGTCACCTGGAAGGAATGTGCAAAAAAGGAAAAAAGTTGTATTTACCATTGGCCACTGTTAGAGGATACACAGTACCGTGTAAAACCTCCTGGATCAAACCAGGCACTACACACCCTGATAATCCTTCTTCCTAAATTAATTTATGCAGAACCTGATCAAGTTAGGTACCAATATCAATGATTTGATTCATGTGAGGGAGGGCTGGAGAGGAGATCGTCCCTTTAAAATGTGTTAACACTTTTTCTATGTATGTCCTCTTTTTTTCCTCTCAAACGCAAAATATGGAATATTGTGAGACTTTGGATCTGCAGGGAAGAAGATTAGCCAGCTTTGGAACATGGCAATGTGCTTCTAAGCAAGTGGCAAGCACCACCTCAAACACACAGACCTAGAAGATGTGCTCAGTAAACTAGTAGGGTTTTTTTTTTAATGAAGAGATGAGCTTCCCATTGCTCTCTGCTCATTATGGAGGCCAGTTTCAGCAGTTGATCCCTGTGTTTACCAAAACTGTATACTGAGAGCTCAGAGAAATAAAAGAAAATTCAAAATATGTAAAATAATAAATACTGGAAATTATATGTGTAATTCATAGAGCAAATTAACAGAGATTACTTGACAAGTAGCCTGCAATGTCCTTAAAAATATTCTTTAACTGAGGAAAAGTTTTCTGACCTTTGGAGGAAATGCTTGCTTCTAGCTATGACTAAAAAGAGATTTCCTTCTTTCTCTGTTGTGTTAAGAATCTTTTCTTCTTATAAAGAAGGCACCACAGTGGTTTATAACTGTCATAAAAGCCTGCAATCCTTTTGAGGTTAAGCTACTCAGCTATTCAACTTTTACTACAGAAACTTTGAAATTCAAAAAGAAAAAATAATGTAAGTTTTTGAAGGACATGTGTTGCTGTAGGTGATCCTGTTAATTAAAAGTGATTGCCTGCTAGGAAATCATACTTTAAAAAGTTTCATGAATTTATTAGAACCCTGAAGGTATCTTTGTATGCACAGGGCTTTACATGCCATTTATGCAATTTTGTTTCAGATCTGTTTAAAGCTTCACTGACGCTCCCTGAGCAGGGAACAGCACTGCCAGCATTTGTATGTATTTTGGCTAATTGAATTATGTGAAAATACATACTAATGAAGCTTTACCAGTGATGTTTGCTGAGGATAGTTTAAGTCTCATTTTCTTCTATATTAGCAATATCTTTCTGTTGCAGACTTGCCTTTTTGAACAGCACACATTCCTATAGGTTTTTGTGCAGAAACTCTCTTTTTTTTTTTTTTCAGTGTTATTCAGTAAATAGTTATGTAAATGTATATGTGAAGCATGTCAATTGACATACAGCTTTCTACACAGATGAAAAGATAAAAGAGTAAACTATGATTTGAAATTAAAATATACTTTTTTCTTATTAGGAGAGAACAATTTCAAATGGAAGACTAATTAAGATCTATCTTAACAATTTATTTTTCCCACTATTAGATTTACAGATTGTATTTTAATTGGTCATTACTTAATTATCCATTTCTGCACAAATCCATCTGGCAGTATTCTTACATAGACCTTTCCTCAGCAAAGCTTTACTGCCCCTTGACAATGGTGTTTGAGGGATAAATGATTGAGACAGAGCAGTTGTTTACCGTGTGTGGGTTTTTTAAGCTGAACCATGGGAAATATCAAAGCTGAGGTGTATGAATCTATTGCACTTGAGATGTGTGGGGATCCAAATCCCTGAGCTCACCAACTGACTGCAGGTAACTCAAGTTTGTGGCCACTTCACAAAAGCAATCAGCTTAATTGCCTAATAAAAATTGTGGTCGGGTTTGCTGCTCGCATTTTCTTTTTCAGGTTAGACATTAGAAAATTCTTTTTTTCCTTTCTGTCATGTCATTTTTGTACTTTATAGTGTATTGCATAAACTAACCCAATGTGCAGGCAGCACCCTGCCTTGGTGTAATATCAAATACTGAAATGTTGAAAGGGAAAAAAATCCTCTGTGACTCTTACCAGCCAAGAAAAAAAGAGCTGAGGAAAAGTAACAGGAGATTTATGAAAGTTCACAGCATACTTTGATGAATGTGTGGGCAGGTAATTTTGCACATGCTTTGGAATATGTTGTCTGTTACAGAGAAATTTATGCATCCCAGAATTGCTTTGGAATGATCAGTGCTGGGGAGTTGTTCGGACTTGACTGGGCAGTTGGTAATGTTAACATTCACCTGGAGCCACTGTGTTCTCCTTTGCTGAGTTTTTCCAGATTCACGCTATTTTAAATAAAATCCCAGTACAGCTCTAGACAGTGCACATAATTAAATTTTATTTTTAAAAGCATATTAGTAGTAAACAGGGAAAACTTATTTGATATAATTTTTTTTTAATCTAGAATCTTTTTAGATTATTGTGCTTTGTATCAGAAAGACTGGAACTGAATTTTTTCAAGATGAGCTTCTCCTGATATTTATAAAATTTAATAGTGGCATCTTTAGAAATGCAAATATTTAGAGTTTGTATGTGGGTGTGCATGTCCATGCACTTCAGGGTAAAAGAGTTCTGAATAAATATTACCTTTTTAAATTCAGAATCTGTATTTATCTATCTATCTATCTGCTGAGGTATGAACAGCTTGTTATGTAATGCATGTATCAGGTTTGTGAATAATAAAGCCAAGAGTTAATACTTTAGAGGATGGTATAAAGCACAGTAAGAAAAGCAAATATTCAATTTTTTCTGTCTCCCATTAATACTAGTACTGTCGATCTAGACTGTAATGTCTTTTAGGATTAAATAAAAGTGTCAGTTCATCTGAATGACTGAGTGAATAATGTATTAATGTACATTTGATGTGCCCATTTACGAATATGTATCTGCCAAGCCCAGTAAAAAAATTCCTTCTACAGAGAGTGCTTCTTTCAGAAAAGATACCTCTTGAGGCATTAGAAACAAACAGGGCTTTTCCCTCAAGCTCTTATAGTCCCTCTTCACCATCCAAAGTAATCAGATAAACATTATTGACATGTCAGTGAATTCATCATTAAATAACGATGAATTACCACTTCTATCACTATAATAGCAAGGTGTTTCAGAAAACTTAAATGAAAGAAGGCTGCAGGTTAAGGGGAAAACTTTTGTTCAGTCGTGTAAGAGATGTACATAATGTGGAAGAAAGCATCTGTAAAATTCCGAGCCTTTTGAAAAAATGTAACTCCCGACGAACAGAAAAGAAGCATATTTTGCATTTTGTCTTATTTATCTGACATGCCTCTTTGCTCAGTGCTAGTGTCTTGAAACTGCTTCTGCAGCAGGAGTCACAGCCAGTTCTACTGCAAGTTCTCTGCCACCAGCATACACTCAAATACTCACCAGCTGTTTTGCTCTGAAAAGAAAAAAAAAGACAACCTGGTGCTGTTACCAAATGCCAAGACCCTAGTTGAGATGCAGACAATGTCTCCAGGCTCCCATTATGTTGCCTCAGCCCTGAGCTCTGAAGAGTATCGATAAGGGGCACAAAATAAAACAGGGAAATCAAGAGACGCTGAGTAATAGACCTTTGAATCTTTGTCATTGTTAGATTTACAAATAACACAAACTGGTTTGGGTAGAGAAGGGAAAGCAGTTTGCAGTTCAGCTTTGGCCTTGATACAATATAATTTCTCATATGTGGAAAAAAAGCATATTTGAACACTGAGAGTCATTGTGGTACAATGAAAGTGAATAAATCATGGCTTCTGTATTAAAGGGTCAGTCCCTCCATACCCCTGTAAAAGGGGTGGCAGTGCTAATGTAAAGCTTATCCACCTGAATGCATCGGGCATTGTATGTGCATCGAGAGAGAGAGAGAAGAGTTTTGTGTCCTGAGTATTTTCCATCTTGCAATATCATCTTTCCTCTGTACCAGGCAGTTTTTCATCTCACTTTATATTTTGCCTGTGGCCAGTAAAACCTTATGGTTTTCAACTCAAATGAAGATTTACACTTAGATTCTGGATTTTGAAGGAAGAGAAATTCTAGGTGCTGAAGGCTTTTTTTTGGGTGGATGTCAGCTTGTGTATACAGTTGTTCAGCCTTCTAGAAAGAATTTATAGTTACTTGCTCTTAAAAATGCACCAAACCCAAAGCATTTTAAACTTAATATTCTATGCTTTACTAAGACCCAAAAATATTTCACTTTAAAAGCTCATAATTGAAGTCTCCTCCTGGAAGAGATGCCTGGCAATCATGCACCTACAGGGCTTACTAGTCTTTGTCCCTGGGTGCTGTCTGTCTCTGAGGGAAGTCTGGTACTGCTGCACCTCTTCCTGTGTCCTTGCTACATCACTGCCCTTTATCCATTCCAACAAAACTGTGGTGGCATGGTAGTCCCACTTCCCTGTCCCACTGGTGCTACTTGCTGTCATCCCCAGAGCAACAGACTTCAGAATGGAAAACAACTGCAAGGATCAAAAAGTCAGTTTAGGGCAATTGTTTTAGTTGGGTTGTAGACTCAGGTGGACAAAACTGTGTTGTTTAATTCAGATCAAAGTTTTGTCATGTCTGAACCAAAATGAAAGATAAAAAGGATGAATTCAAGGGAGAGCTGTGGGTTTGCCATCTTTGCATGTCTCTGTAAATACGTGGGCTTATTGTGACACAATTGTTGTTTGATTGTTCAGTAGAACCTGGAACTCAGTCCTCCAAACACATCCTTGGCTTCAGGTAGGGTTGTTATCTGCCTCCTTTCCAATCACACTGCCCAGTTTGGCCCACACATAGACTGATCAGTGCAGGCACAGATCGTGCCTGCACAGCAGGCCTTTGTCTGAAGTGACTTGGGGTTTGTATTTCCAAGGTAGCAACCCTAGATGGAGCAAGAAATACTCTTTCCTGGCAGTGTTTTTCTCCTTAAGATGGCAGCTTGCATGCCATTATTTTTAAGGCAGCCCATTGAAGCCGGCTGTTGCTTTGAGACAAAGCCACAAGGAAGTGCTGAATGTGGTTCCTGGGTAAAACACACCATGATTTCCCACCAGACTTGTATTACAGTAGAGGTTTAATCCTCCCCCAAAAGATACGTCTTTCTTGAGTCTCAGTTCTGACCAGTAAAAGATGGGTCATTCAGAATTAAAAAAAAAGAGAAAACAGACATGGCTCTTTGCAGTTTGCAGTCCTGACAGAACAGCCTCCCCAGCCTCTGGGGGATCAGGTAACAATGGGGTTTGATAATACTGCCGGAGTTTATTTGAGGGATGTTGACAAGCCTAATTGCTTGGCAGCTCCGAGCAGCTGTAGGGCCCCTGGCTGGTCTGAGGGGGGGAGCATTAACTCTTGGTTTGCCTGTGGGGCAAACATCACAGCCAGAACACTGCCTGAGAGGGGGTTACTGTGACACTGGGCTGTGAGAAACACTCTGAGAAAGCATTTGAGTCTAAATCATGGGAAGTGACTGAGAAAGACACTGAGAAAGGCACTGAGAGGATGTAAGAGTAGCAGAAGGATGGATAATGTATTTAAATGGATAGCAGGTCTAGGTGTGGCCTTTCTGCATGTGTCCTCTGCACATTTAAAGTAATGCACAGCAGTGTCAGTTCTTGCAATGGAAGCTTTTTCCTGTGTTATCCAGATAGTTTCCTGGAAAAAAAAAAAGACCAACCAAGGCAAAAAAACCCATGACAAATCATTTCTCTAACAGAGACAATGAGTGATCTTCCCTCAGCAGTCTCTCCACCATTAATTTCTACTTTTCACTGAGCTTTGACTTTTAAAGCAAATTCTACTGAGAAACAGAAGCGAATGGGGAAACATACCCAACATCATCATTGCTGACTGTGATACAAAACATTGCAGATGTGAGAATTTGCACCATTTCCACTCTGTGTTCTAGCTCACTGAAAATGGGTCATTTGCAAGTCTAGCAGCAGGTATATGGCTGTAACATGGCAGGGTAAAGTTATTTTGGGAGTTGCAGTCATGTATTTCTAGATTATTTTAGTGAAAGTGAAGTCCCCATTTTGCATGACAGAGGTGGTTTTGCAAACAATGTAGTTATCTGATGTGGAAAATAAAACACACAATTGTGCAATTGTTTTGGAACACAATAAAACTGTCATTCTCATTAGGCAGTGACCATTTGATACAGAAATCCCTGAATTATGTCTTATAATTCTGGATTAGTACTTGGCATTTCACCCTTTCATAGCTTGTGCTAGCAGAAGACTGAACAGCCAGAATTTTCGCAGAAACCAAGAAGCTTGCATCTCTTCACCATCCCTGCCAAAAGGTTTGCATGGTGTCTTCCATACAATATCTTCCTTGTCTCAATTCTCTGTCAGTTGGGATACAATCCTTAAAATTTGGCATGCAAGGGCAGCTCCAAGTCAGCCCACTTGGCACAACCACCCAAGGCCCAAAGGATTTCTAGGATTACTATCTTTCAGAGAGACCCCAGCTGTGGCACACAGTGCTATGATTTCTTCCTGCCATGTATTTAAGCTGTCCACATATCTACCTGGTCCAAAACACGTGTGCCATCTCTTAGTTAAGTGTCAAAAGGAAGTATATTCTTTTCCTTAATTATTAATCAATTCTTCTCCTTGATTTCATATTTATTCAAGCATTTAAAATAGTGTTCTGAACACATGCCTACAACATTTCTTCATGAAATCAGGAATTTCAAGTCTGTATTATCTGTATGCTCTGCTCATAAGAAAGATTTTAATTCTTTTTACTGGGCTTTAGTGCAAAGATTTCTAAAGATGAGCCAAAAACCCTAGGAGATCTGTGATCCTCAGATTTCTGAGGAATGCCTAAGAAAAGTGAACTGAAAATAGTTGTATTTTCTTTTGTAAGCACCTAAACATTCAGCAGAAACATTTTCAAGGGTTACAAATCGGAATCTGTTGAGAGCTCCTGCTTTAGTGTATTCTTTCTGGGAATGCAATGCAGACACGCCTGACGAAAAGATGACTCCCTGAGCTCTGAGAACACTGAAAGCTTCCTTTGCACAACTCATGTGACTTCTTTGTGTTTGTCATTTGGCTTGGATCAGTGAATCCCACACAGTGCATCATTTCTGATAGGAATGGCCAGAAGTGCTTATATATCAATCCACACAGCCTGCTATTCAGGGAATATTTTGGCCACACCTCTCTTTGGTGCAGACCTTCAAATTTTTCCTTTGGTGATTTGCAATGCTGACTTTTGTTTTCTTGGCAAGGTGTAAACTCTGAATAGGAGTTTTTTAGCTGTACATCAACACATTAAAAACAAAGAAATAATTCCCAGTACCCATACATGAGCTAAAGTATAGGAGGGTTTTAGACAGCTAGTAAACTCAAGTTGCTTTTACAGGCTTTAATGGCTAGCAAGATAACTGTTCATTATGCACTGGAAAGTAAAACATGCCCTCCTATCCCTTTTAAATAGTCTCTCCTTTCATCACTTCTATCAGAGAAGAATACTTTGTCTTTGTTTACAAGGTGCCTCGTCCTCTTAGAGTGCTCAGAGGATTGATAAAAGCTAATCAGCTCCAGCATTTAAGATACAGTAAATGACACAATTACCATCTGTGTATTAATGTACATCAAGGTGATTAATTTGATTTTCTTCCAGTTCAGTGAAAAAGAGCACAGTAAGGTAAAAGTGGCCGTGGATTCCCTTCCCAATGAGTATTTTCTCCTGCAGAATTCTTTTTTCATCTTAGATTTTTTTTTTTTTTTTTTTTTTTTTTTCTAATGCAGCTCTTAATTTCAGACCACCCTAGATCGTGAGGCACCCAAAATGGCATTTATGCCAAGATAGTGGAAGGCCACAGCACTCTGCCAGCAGTGTCCATGTGATTTCCAGGGCACAGTAAAAGCCCACAGTGCTACGTAGTGCCCTGAGGACTCAACACGAGCTGCACATTAAAAGCAATGCCTGCTTACTTCTACTCCCTTAGGCCACAAACAGCTTTGTTCCTAAGTGGCATGTTAAGGACAAATAACTGCTTAAAACATTTCCAGGTAAATACTTTGAGGCAGCACTAATTTGAAACACCAGAGATCTGCTCAAAAATAACCTGAACACCTGTGTGCAAATCTTACACCTGGCCTTTTATCCTAATGTGGTTTAGAATCGGTTGTGGATGCCCCATCCTTGGGAGGGTTCAAGGCCAGGATGGATGGAGCTCTGAGCAACCTGATCTAGTGGAGAGTGTTCCTGCACATGTCAAGAGGATTGGAACTAGATGATCTTCAAGGTGCCTTCAAACTCAAGCCATTCTATGGTTCTATGATTTGCAATTCTTCATTTCAGTTGACTCATCCAGACAATGAGGACAACCATAACAACTCCTGCAACAGCCAAGGACCACTCCAGCCTTCATTTTCTGGTGCTTATGAAGGCCCTTAAAGGCATGTGGTTGAAGAACAACTGGAGTTTTATTGTGTCATTAATTTGCCCTTTGGCCTTGAGCATGTTATTTACATTCCCCTGGTATCTTGAGTGAAACGCTTGAAGGCAAGGGGTTGCTGATGGATGGATGGATGGATGGATGGATGGATGGATGGATGGATGGATGGATGGATGGATGGATGGATGGATGGATGGATGGATGGATGGACGGATGGATGCATGGATGGACTGGCCACAGACTCCACCCAGAGCAGGGCAGCTCATTACAGTTTCCCTCTGCAAACATAGTTAAGGAATAGCCTTAAGTGGACAAATCAGGCACCACAGTCTGCCTGCAATCCCCCCATGTCCCGGCTCCCCAAAATCTGCTTACACGCTTCAGAGAGAGGAGCTTGCTCCTAATGTCACGCTCGTGTCCCTCCGAACTAGTTCGTGGCGCTGCCAGCAGATGTCAGCAAGCGATAATAAAACGCAGTCCCGAGCCCAGCAGCGGAGCGTGAATTTGGGGTTGCCTGTACCCAACCCGCGCTGCGACCTCGGGGCATGCGAGCCATCCCATCTCCCATGGCATCGCCATCCAGAGCAGGAGCCGCCACTGCCTGCAGCCGCCTTCAGCTGCTCTGTGTTGGCGTGATCCCCTCCTGAATGCGCCCCGGAGTGAGGAAACTGCGGCGATGCCCACACCAGGCCACCCGGGAAAAGGGTACTGCCCAAGGGCACGGCGGGGGAAGGCAGCAGGGCTGGTACTTTCTCACTAATAAATGAAATGTGCCCAAAGCAGCGGTGCTGGGAAGCCCTTGCTGGCACCTCTTGTTTTGCCACGTACAAATAGGCAGCATGACACTGGATCTGCCGACAAGCCACCGCTAAAGAGGAGCAGAGAAAATAGCAACAGAACCAAACCGTAAAGCTCTATCCCCAAACTCTCACTGTACAGGTTTAAGAATCACTTCAAGTGGCAAAAGAGCATCACAGCAATCCCCTTATAATGGTGCTTATATCACTCTGACATGCTTTTGTATAGGTATAGGTTTAGATTTTAGTACGGCCAGAGCCAGAAATGGAAATGGAATACTCAATACTCAATACTGATCCCCTTCATAACCTCAAATGGATCTGCTGGCACTTCTCAGAAACACTATTTAATGTAAGCAGGAAGTTTCATACCAGGATTTTTTATCAGCTGTTGGGTATAAGAGGAGTTTAGTTCTTAGTGTGGTTTTAATGCTTCAGGCAGAAAAACAGATCCCAGAAAAACATCCTGCAAGTTATTTGCTGGCTACTGACTCAATCCTGGCCTCACAGCTATTTGCTGACTACTGACTAAGTCCTGGCCTCACTAACAGAAATAAGGGTGACGTAGCAAATTCTAATTCTTTGTGTACTTCTTGAGGAACAACTCATCCCCTCATCAAGGAAACTGGAGCCGTGTGTGTTGAAAAAGCATGCAGAAAATTGCTGTCTGTTTGCTACAGGAGGTTGAAGCAAAGTATCACAATTAAGCTTGGGGTAACCTGTGTTTGCATCAAGCCCTAGAGGCTTTCAGGAAAGCAGAGTGAAATCAGTGTCCTGCTGCTGAAGTTTTGAGCAAACCACAGAACCCTGGAAGCAGACAGGTCAACACACACCAACAGGCAGCACTGGGTTTAAGTCTTCTTTGTGGCTCTTTGGAAAAATATATACTTTTCTCACTCAGGGCCACACATCAAGTTGTTACTTAGATTTCCAAGCTTTACAGGAAGACTGGAAGGCATGTGATTAAATCAAACAGATTACAGAAGCATTTGATTAAAAAGAAATTAAGGAAACTTTTAACAGAATTAAAAGGCAGCATCATTAAATTTGAGCAGCATCATCTGGTCTGGTACCTTTTGCCTAACATTTTTCTTGTTATTGGGCTTTCTTTTCAAGTCTCAACTATCCACAAAGAAATCTTTCTCACATAGTTCAGCCCTCATATTTCACTGAATGTGTTTGTCTGTGCTGGATAATTTACATTTTTTGGCTCTGGTTTTAAACCCATTTCAGGTGGTTTGGAATTATCTGAGCCTGAAAATGGATTGGAACCTATGCAGAAAAATATGAGTATGCCAAAAGCTTTGCCAGTTCTGTCCCAGCTGTCTGAATTGTCACCAAGCACAGAAAATACTGTCCCCAAAGGAATTGCTCCTTGATATTTATAGGCTGCTAAAGTGAAGCAAAACCAAACCCTTCTGCGCTGGTCCTCTCAGGGAATTTTCCAGGCAGGCATACTTCATCTATGTTCAAACCAATGAAGAAGATGGATGAGAATAAGAAGATGGGAATTCATCAATGCAAATTCTAGATGATGTCAGGAAGTTATAAGAAATTCCCTGCTCATAATCTCTGTGTGGGAGGAATAGAGGGGAAATAGGCAATGTGGAGATGGGGTTGGAGATCATCTAGAAATACCTGTGCACTGTATTTAAGTCCCTTTGGATGGACCAGAAAGTCTAAAGCACAGGTTACAGAAGCTCCAGAAAGACCTATAGTTTCAGGAGTAAAGGCTGTAAGAACATTGCTGAATGAGATTTACAATATCAAAGCTGGAAATTAGGAAATTTGGTTTAAAGACCAATTTACGGTATCTTACATCTTAATAATTGCAGCAGCTGATTCTTCAGATTTCCATGGTAATAAAGATTTACCCAGGGCCAAAAGATATCACTAGCATTAATGTTTACCTCAGTGAAACCAGGCAGAACAGGTTCCCACGGAGCTTAACTTGATATTTTCCTTTATGCTACATTGCTATTGCTACAGTAACCCCAAGAAAACACGACACCAAGGGTGTTTGCACAGGTGTATTTGTTATTGCAGGGTTTCTCCCGAGGGCTGCAGCACAGAGGAGCAAATGCAGGTGCTGGAGGCCAGCAGGGTCTGACACCTACAGCACAGCTCCCTGACATCCCACCCTCTCCCCTGCCCCTTACCTTCCTACCAAAATACCCCTGGGACTATTTACTGCAAAACTCTGCAAGGGAGGCTGGAATCTGAGAACTTTACTGGTGCCAGTGTGAGTTTTTCCACAGGGTTTCCACAGGGTTCAGATCCAGTCCTGAGGTCGCTATTCACCTATCCAGATTATTTGCTGTAAACTTAAACATGTACTTGCAGGATTAAAGCAGATGTTTCAATTCTGTGCCTGAACAGAGAAGCATTTAAATGTGTGCTTAAATGATTTGTGGAACTAAGGCCTGGAAACCCCCAGTTTCTCCTCAGCATAAAGAAAGAATCAACAGGTGACATGAGAAGTTAGTCACGAAGTTCAGAGAATTACCTGCAAGGAAATTCAGGGATGAGGAAAGTTTTTTTAAAAAAAAAAGTAAACAAAACAAACAAACGAAACAACAAACAAACAAAAAAAACAACCAAACCCAAAACTCTTCTCTAGCACTTCATTCTTACAGAAAACATCCATAGCTTCCAGAAGAATTTAATCTATTTCCCAGTATCCACCAGAATAGCAGTCTTTCTCAAAACACCAGCACAGATGCAACATCTGATGTGATGTTCTGACAGTGCAGGAAACAACCTTTGCAGTCCAGCAGGAAAAAGGTCAGATCCTCTTGTCCCTCTTTCTGCTCAGAACCCTCAGAAAATGCTGCTGTAAGAACTCTGCTCAGGTGTGAAAACTTTCCCTGTCCCACGACTGTTTTTCTCTCACCATGAGGAGATGGATCTACCTCAGCTAGTAAAGTTCTGAGCCCAGTCAATGTCTGGAATGGTAATGCTGAATATTCAATATATTCTTTTTTAAGCATTTGATTCTCAGCTTGTCATGTTCCTTCTCCTTTAATTACAGACATAAACTGGAACTATAAGTTATTTCTCAAGTCCAGAATCATATATTTAAATTTTTAGTGGGATGTTTGTTACCAGGAGGAAGACTCACACAGTTTCAGCATTTCACACAGTTCCTTCTAACTTATGATAAGCTATGATAACTCTCTTCACACTTTTCAGGCCTCTCACTGTTCCTTTCTTTGTCTAGTCATATTTCTCTTTCAATGACTCAGTTAACTCTGATGGAAAGATCTTTCAGCTGTTTTCCTCACTCCTGCTTTATCTTTTTTTTCCTCACTGCTGCTCTATTTTTTTCCCAGACAAAACAAGGGTACAGCCCAGCTGCTGCTGCCCTGTTCCCAGCAGCCCATTATATCCAGGAAAGCAGGCATTTAGGAGGCATTTGGGCAATGTCCCTTCTCCTGTGGAAAAGGAGGCACTCATGGTTTCTTAAGAATTTTCCAAGGGTTACCAGAAGTCTGTTATGACTTCTGACCACTCTGGAGTTATCCTGAGCCCAAACCCCAGTTCAGGAAGGGGCAGCACAGGTCCTTTGGGAATCCCAACACTCCGTTTGTGTGCACTTGAGGAAAAATAACTCAATGTGCCATAAGACATGGAATTTTATGATTATAAGCAATTTTAGTGGGAATCCAACAGAACCATGAATGGAAAAGGGCTACTTGGGGTACAGTAATATTTTCCATCAAGCAGTTGTTATCAAATGGATGGAGGTGTTGCTGTTTGATCCTCATACTGCACACTCCTCTTGGATTTTGCTTGTGCTAAGCAGCAATCCAAAAATCTTTTCGGCTATGTTTTAGGAGGTAGTACAGGTTCAATATGCACTTTTGAATCTAAAGCAGTAAGAAAAATTATTACTTGTGATAACTGTAATCCCACTGCAAAGAAATGCTGGAGAGATTGTAATATTTACCAGGAAGGTGAGTATTGAGAGAACTGTGGCCAGAACTGAAGCAAGATCAAAGAGAAAAGACATCAACACTCATTGAGGCATTGAGATTTATATCATAAACCTGACATAAACTGGAATTTACCTAAGGGTCTGAAGAAAAAATTCATTCCTCCTTAGAGCAAAGCTGTCTATCCTCTCTTCATCCCATGTCATAGTGAGTTCTGTGATTCCCTGAACAGGTATTTTTAAAAATACATTCTTCATCCTGTTTATAGAAAAACTAACATTTAAAACTTGGAAGAAAATGCAATTTTCTGTGATTATATTCCTTGTACAATCTCAGACAGCTTTAAAATTATCAAAGGGGTAGTGAAATATAAGCAGCTACATCAATGCCTTGACCATGCATCTGTCTAAAGATTACAAATGAAGGTAGAACATAGCCATAAAAATATGGATTATGGACTCATTCTTCTAGAGGACACTCAGCTTCTACAAATTTCATTAAGGGTTAGATTGTGATACTCTTATCAGTTTCAAGTGATGTCATAATTCTTCATTCCAATGGAATAATTCAAAGAGTTAGGTATTATGCAACTTGAAAAAGGTATCACAATCTAACCTTAAAAGCTGAGTGCTCTCGATGCACACTGGAACCAGGCTCCTAGCCAAGAAAATGAATGTTAGACTTTTGAGGCAAATAATATTCTTTGTTTTACAAAAATTATATTTTCTACCAAGATCGTATGAGAAATTTCTTAACTTATAGACTAAATCCTCTGAGGGGAGGGAAGAATAGCTCCGGTTTCACTGCCTAAGTGTCTGTTCCATTTAAAGGATATTAGCTAGCCAAATGAAAAATGCATGAATCAATCAGCAACAAGGACCTTGATCTCTAAATGAGACAATGCTGAGCTTTGAGATTTATGGTCTTGCTTCCAGAATTCCATTATTTGGAGGAACAACAACAATAACAATGGGAGATGACATCAGAATAACGCGTGTTCTTCTTTTCTTTTCCTTTCCTGTTGATCACAAGATGCTGACTTTGTGCCATTCACCCGTGTCAGATGAGTAAATGTGCAGTGCTTTAAAACCTCACCAGATGCACGCTCAGTTCAAAATAAAATGAGAATATCTTGAATGGAAGGGCATTGTTGCCACTTGCATTTTGCACTCCTAATTAGTTTATCCACTGAGCAATCAGCTATTTCTTCTCTTTGGTCTTTTTTTCTTTTGCAAACAGAACTTGTTTTAATTTTTGCACAGAGAAAACGTACTGCTGGGAGTCATACTTCACTGGTGTAAGGCAGACAAGAATTTCATTCTAACCACTCATGATTCTTGTTTTTGTTTCCCTATAAAACTGCAGTTGCCCCTCGATTTTTTTATATCTAAAGTGCGTGAACTTCCTTCAGACAGTGCCTGGCAAGAGCTGCCATAAGAGGCTTAAATGCTTCTGCCATAATACCAAAAGTGAGAGAAGGTAAGGAGGGGATAGATTTACTGGAGGAGGCAAGAGAGGCTCTCATTAGAACTATCTGGACACAGGAACATTCACAGCTTATTGTATTTTGCAGTAAAAACATGCACACGTTTGAAAGTCACTGTAAAGATCAGATTCAAACTCAGCCCTAAACTCTCTCCAGATGAGGGGATTTAGAATTTGTTCAGTGCCTTATCTTGCATGAATGGCTCCTTTCTGGGGCTTTCTCCCTTCTGCAATTATCATGGCATAGCTCAGGCAGTGAGGCAGGAAGGAAGGGTAAAGGATATATCAGAGATATGAATGCCCTTGCTACCTTACTTCAGTAACTTACAGGTTATCCAAACCCTTGATACAATTTTAGAACACGTCAAGCTAAACAGGTAAACCACTTTCCCTGATAACATGATCCTCATTTGGGATGGCAGTGAGTTTAATACAGAATACATCAAGTTAGGGAGGTAAAGAAAGAATTGAATGACTTGAAATTCCCTCACCTTTCAGGAGTAACTCAGTAACTGGTTATCTGCAATGAAAATGGCGTCCACAAGGAAATCATGGTCCTGCATACCAACCTGTGTATAGAAAAAGGTAAATTTCAGTGTTTAACTGCAAAAACAACCACCTCATTGACCTGGAATCTCTTCTCAGCAACTTTGAGCATTCTTTTGCAAATAAATCAGCATAGAACATTATTTACTTATTCAACTAGCAGAGAGAAAAACCCTCCAAAGAAATTGGTGTATATGCTTGCCAACAGAAAACAATGCCTATTGGGGTGCCATCTCCAGTAACATGAGCAAAAATACACATAAATCTTAGACCTGAGGTGAATCTAGTAATAGAACTGCTAGTAAATCATTACTTCTACATTACTAGTTGTCACATTGCTGTGAAAAAGTGAAAGTGCTGATCATCCAACTGCAGCAGTGTTGTTTGTAGCTATGAATGTATTTTGTGATCTTTTTGTGATCTTGTTCCTTGGAGAAAGATCTAGTGTGCCACAGTCAGAAGAGTCTCCAGTTCTCAGTAAGGGATCCACTCCTCCTAGTAGGAACACGAATGAAACCAACAATGATTTCTTCCACAGATTATTTAAACTAATATTTTAATCCCCTTTCAGCCTCTATATGCTTATCACTTATTACTTTTGCATTTGCTTTCCCAGAAAAACATCTGTTTACCATCTCAGGATACATTTTACAGAATTTGTGATGAAAACTATGAGGAGAAAACAACTGCTTTCCATACTTCTGACATGATACAAAAGCCATTGGAGTCAACATAGGAATTTCCCACTGGCTTTCGTAAGTTTAGGATTAGACCATTTTAAAAACAAGATTTATGTTTAAAAAAAGACAATGGAAAACAGCCACGGAAAAATTTGGAAAATATGGTGGCTAAGAAACCAACTGGCTTGGAAAAGTATTAGATTCAGTATTAAAAATGTTATATTTTTTTAAAAGGCAGGCATGCATTTTGATACTTCAAGTAAGTTATTATCATTATTTATATATTATCATTACTGGGGGTGCTTGCTTAACATGAAATTCTTATGTTTTCAGAGTTCACTTGCTCCTGCTGTTTATAGCAGCAGTTTGCTGAGACCAGCAGTCCTCAGGTCATTTATTTCAGACAAACCAACCTCTCCCTGTCTGGCTGCCACTGCTGTCCTGAGTGATGTGGCTACATAGAAGGCACCTCAATGTAGGACATCATGGCATTGTCTGTGCTGGTTAGTTGATGACTCACTGCCATTTCCAAGGAAATGAGTGACAGAAAAACCCTGTCCTTGTACCTCATACATGCCCAGGTGAGAGGTTTCGGAGAAAGAGAGGGTAAAGGAATGGACTGTACTCAAGCTCAAAATTAATCTGTAACTTTAAGAAAAAAAGATCCCCATGCTTTATGGACTTGAGGAATTAGAAAGTTTGCACAGCTTTGGGAAGAAAAACACAACTCAATGTGAGGGGAAACAGTAAATGCAAGCTAAAACTAGTTCCCATTTTGTGGGAAAGTCTCCTTTTTTTCTGTTTGTTCTGAACAGAATAAAATTTCTTCCCAATTTTTCCTTGAAGTTAAGTGCTAACAGAGAAAAAATATTTAAGATTATCCCAAATGCTTTGCTATGACTTTGAAAATTTTGAAGTGCTTGAATTAAAATGTATCTTGAAATTAAAATTAAAATGTAACATCTTTAATTTGATCAGGAATTTTTTTACATTTTTCTTGTAATGTGATTTCAAGGAGTTAATGTTTTCCCCATATAGTTTTCCTGAAAAGTTCCTGACAGGCAGGGAAAATAACTGAGCACAAGTACCACAGAGTTTTTAAAATACACCCCACTGCAGCAGGTAACTGCATGTACAATAAGGCTTTGACTGTGCTGTTCTAACCTGCTCTCAGCACAGAGCCTCTTTACCTGCCTTTGTTGCTCCAAATGTTCTTTTAGACGGCTAACCTGAAGGCAGGGTCCTTGTGGTCCTGTGATCACACTCCTTTATTTACCAATAGATGTCTACTGAAATAAAAAATAAAATAAAAATTAAAGAAAAAAAAATTAAAGAAAAAAATGTTACTTCAGTGGCCCCCTGCAGATGGAGGAATCTGAAGTTAGGTTTCCCATTTCAGCACCACATTGTCCTAACTTACAGTGGCTCTTCTGTTAGCTAAGAGCATCACCCAGCTTCCAGCAGGGCTACAGCTGCAGGAAAGGACTGGCAGCTAACACAGCAATGAGTAAGTATCTATTGAGATTCACTCATTACTATTAATTTCCTCATTGCTTCCAACTGATTCAGGAACTACTTATGGAAATTCTTCTTCTTCTGTCTTGCTGAAATCCAGCGCTGTTGCTGTCAAACCTGCCAACAGGCACAGCAATGCTACTGTGATAAAATAAGTCCAATTCTATCCCAATCTTGCTTTCCTAGGGAAGAACAGAACTCATTAAATAATTATCAACTGTGACAAGAAAGTAGCTGGCCAAACACTTGCTGCTAATCTAGGCATGACAGCAGGACTATACCTTTCAAAGCAGTAATTAGTTAGATGAACAACAACATAAGTACCAGACAATGACACGGAAAGGACTGTCCCTAAAGGACAGATCCATTATTCGTAGGGTTCAGTGTTTGTGTGACTTATGAATGTTATTTTGCAGTATAAAATTACATTTCTCCTCTGCTGCCTTTCTCTTTGTTTTCTGCACAGTTTATGGAAGGGGACAGAGAGAAAATCTGGAGCTGAAGCCATGAGAGAGCAGGTGGCAGAAGCTCTGCAAGACCTTCCTTAAATTCATGAAATGAGAGTGGGTGGATAGATTTCACAGTAGAGCAACACCATCAGCCTGCACCCCCGTCTGGTGTGGATAAGAAATCTGGTACTTGCACGCTGTGCTTGTTTTATGCTCAGACTGATACTCACCTATTATAGATTTGTAGATAGGTCTGGTAATCTTTGTGATTTCCTTTCTCATCTCAGCAGATTCTTAGGTGGTGTAAATTAGTGTAACACAATTGAAGCCAGCGGAATAAAACAGATTTATCCCCAGCACACACCAAAACAGCAGTAAGTGCCAGAGGTGTTGTCCTACCAGCTAAGAGAAATCACAAACCCAAAGTGCAGCCACTGAATGTAGAAAGCAGGATTACGATCACACCGAAAGTCAAAGCTGAAATTACACCCAGCCAAACTTGTTTTCAACTGGACTGCTCCAGTGCTTAAAGTTAAGTATACACATAAGTGTTTGCAGGATTAAAGCCTTGGTTTGTAATGACAGAGCAAATCCAAATAGAGATGGATTAGCTGGCAGGGGGCAGGTGAGGTGGTCAGAGGCACATGCAGTTCATCATATGGCTCTGTAATTTACGACGCGATTATCACAACTACATATTTGGTGTGGGGATATAGATATACATGCACACATGTATACACAGAGCCAAACTTTACTGGCACACAGGCCCCACAGTCTTTTCAAATTTAGACTCTGGGCTGCACTTGTTCCAGGACTGTGTGTCTATTGCCAACACACTGAAGCGCCTCAGGCTTCAGTCTGATTCTTTGTTTGCTTGCCCATTAAAGTTCTTATCCCACACTCCCTTTTGGCAGAAAATTTTGTTATTTCTGCTTTATGCTGGCCTAGGCCCTTCTCTTGCCTCTGTTCCTATTAACCTATAGCAGTGACAGCCAGGAGCAAACTGAAGCAGCTGGTTGGAGATGCTACTATCAGACTGAGAAACAGCTGTTGTGCAGAGGGGCCACCCTGAAAAACTTCTATTGCAGTATTGCTGGGTTGTACTTTGGCCATTGCAGTTGGGGAATTGGGGAAAGAGAGCACTTTCATTTTCACATATTTAATTGCTGAAAAATGTAGGGGTGTGTGCAGCATCTTTATTGGATGTCACAGAGAAGTAATGCTTTCCAGGTATTTTTTGGCACTTCGCATGATTATCCTCTTACTGCCAGCATGGAATGGCCCCATGTTGCAACTCAGTGTGCAACTGACTTCCAATTTTTCTGTTTAAATTAATATTTACCAGTTGGTTATTTTTGGCAGACTTTTATTGATAGCACTGATTCAAAACAAATAGCCAGATTCTGGCCTTGGTTACAGACTATGACATTTGGCGTTAACTCCGCTTTTACCAACGCCACCAAGGGCAGCCATGGTCCTTTTCCTGACTTTTTTGTAGCATGACCTTTGCTCTGTCCTTGCCTTTAGGTAAGAGTTGGGCTGCAGTTCTAACTTTGAATAAGTTGGGATACAACACTGAGTAGAGCCCCAAAATGCATTGATTGGGCACTTCTCTAAGATAAATAATTATCAACTGTGACCAGTTGCAATAGTCCCTGCATCTTACCCTTCAGCAACCAGTCACTTCAGAGTGCCATTGTGTACGTGCAGAAGGAACTCTTGCAAAAGCTGTATTAATTAGACCTTCACTATCAGCCAAAAAAATCAATTACTGGAGTACTTTTGTATCCATCAAAAATCAGGTGGATTAATCACTTCAGATTTATTTTAGTTATTTCTCAACTAAAGATGTAGCAGTCATTGACCAGGGCATAGAACCTACACTGTAATTTGAATAGACTCGGAGCAAATGAGGTACTTGGAGAAGCTGCACAGAATTTTCTGCATGTTCTGCTGTATGTTTGCCTCCACACCTCTGTAAACGTGCAGCATTCCAGAATCCAGGATGTTGATACGAGTAAAACCCTCAGCTATGTCTAGAGGAAAGCTATAAAATGGCATGGCAGTGCCTCTGTAATTGTCATGTGAGCCTAAGAACAGTTGCATTCAGCTCACATTAAGAGCTGTACTTCGAACCACATTCCTGTTTGCCATCTTAAGGGTGGGAAACTGCGGGAAGAACAAAGTCAGCCACCAAGGCTGCCGAGCTAAGTTTGCTGTGACATTGATAAATATTCAAGCCAATGTCTTTCAAATGTTATTGTGAATCACCTTTCCCTCCTTCCTTCCCCTGCTTCAGTCATCTTGCTGGCTCAGAATATTCACCTTTGTCTCAGACCTCAGCTGCCTTCACTTTATTGCATATGATTGCTATTGTCTTTGTCTCTTTTATCCGCTTCACTGTGTCTCATTTTCCTAAAGTATCTGGCACCCACTTTTCCATAACACTGTTCCTTTGTTTCAGGAAAACATAATTTCAGGAGGCAGCAGAAATACAGTTCCAAAGGCCACAGGGTGACATCCTCTCTCACCTGATCTTTATTCATATTGAGGTTTAATGGTACTTTTTTTTTCCATTTCTCAAGCACCCTGCAACACCCTTCCTCCCTGACAGGAAGGCACATTTTATTTCTCATAAAAATGCTTTCCTACCAATCTTCTGTTCTTCAGAAGTTTCAGAGACCTTTCTGTTAAATGCTAGTTTTCTCATGTGGATGGACCTGCTGACCTGCTTGTGGTTTATTACTGTTTTGACACTTTTTTCTCCTTCCTAGATTTGGAAGAACTTAGACCCTTTTGTCATTTCCAATTCCATGGAAATATTGGAGTCCATCTTGGCTTCAGCAGCAATCTTCCCAAATTCTGTTTTGATTACTGTGGTAGGAGTAATTGACAATTCTAAATATCTGACCTGTTTGGCTTTCTAAAAGTAATATTTTTAACATAATACCACTAATCTTGTGTTTGTGGCTCATACATAATCAACCTGCCCCGGATATCATCAACACCACCAAGAAAAAAAAGTTTAAAAAAAAAAAAAAAAAGTAGTTTCTCTCATTTCTACCAACTCAGGCAAGGATGCCGTTATGCTGTCCTTTATGTACACTTTCTTAGCTCCCTGGTGCACTAAAAAAGGGCCCTCAGTCCATTGAAATAATACAAAACCTCAGTTGCTGATGGTAGTGGTATGTGATTTCCTGTGTACGTTTTACACCAGAAGGTACAGTGCCTATTGTACGTCCCCATTTAGAACTCAAACACAATGGCTCGTGCAGCTGCATGGTGACCTGCCAATAAAGTTTAAGACAGCATAGACTTCCACATGAATCTGCAGATTAATGAGACAGAGAACTATCTTCTTTTTTCCCCACAAAAGGCTACTCGTGCATTCAGAATGTGCTGCAGACTAAAACCAAAGTTCAGCTCGCCACAGGAGTAGAGAGAGAAGAAACACGCACAGGATACACTCAGAAACAGCCCAGCCCTTATGGAAAACTCCTGTGGAATTTAACACAAAACGATACCCTTTCTACAGCTTCTTTTTTTTTTTCCCCTACCATCCTATAGCTCAGATACCTCTTCTATTAAATTCTATACAATGGCTAAAAAAACTTCATATAAAAGATATAATGCTCCATAGGTTTTAGAGTAATTTTATACTGTTCTGTTACATTTCTATAGGACCCCCTTGTTTCTATTCCAATTATGTTACCCAGAACTTTTCATAAAAGGCCTACCTTAACAGGTCCTTTCCCTCTTTCTGCTTTCCTTTAACAAAATATGTAGCAATATACACTACAAGGTGTGTTTCTTACAACTCCATGATTTTAGGCATATTAAATTCTTATATGTGGCAAAAGCATTATTTGTCTTTTGGCTAGGAAGCTTAGTAAATTAGTGAGAAATCTGTCAAAGCCAGACAAATATAAATTTACAACTGCCTTCTCATCTGATTAGGCCAATAAAAGAACACTAGTGTAGAAGAGGGAGAAAAAAATGAGCTTTCAATCTTTTTTTTTCCTATAATTTTGAAGCAAAGCCCAAACTATAAACACTTACAGAAACCTTTCTTCACAAATGTCCTCTCAGGACTTTATACTAAAAAGTGAAGTAAGTAGTGCAATGGTTAATTTAGTTCACAGAGAAAAGTCTTCAGGAAGTGTTTGGCTCATCAAAGTCCTAAAATTATGATGTAATTCTTACATATCTGTCTTTCTGGAATACAGTGGCTTTGCCTTGGGTGTTAATTCATTTCCGTTTCCAAAATAATTTCCATGATTTGGGGCTGCTTAATATTTGTCAGTGGACAAGGACAGCAGGTACTTCAAGGATGATCTGATACTTTTATAACCTGAAGGTGCTAATCCCCTGTGGAAAGATAGCTCAGACTATTGTTTGAGCTAATAATTAGTGACCAGACTATTCCAAAATGGACTAGAGAAATAACAGTAATACAAATAGAATTTTTCATTCAAAAGTTGACTGTGTTATAACACTGGATTCCCTGTTGGCATGGCCATGGCTCCAGACACAAAACTGTCTTCACATACATCGTTCAGAGGGAAAAGGAACACAAGATATTCCGTATGGCCTTATGATGAGCAATAAAAATTACAGCGACTAAAGACATGTTGTCTAAGAAATAAGTGTCATTATTCACTTTTTGCATTTATACAGCTAGTGATCAAAGTAAATAATTCCACATCCACTAAGGCAAGTGCTGGGTATATTAAGAAATGTATAGAAGACTGAAAGTTAAGGTAATTGAACCAACGAAGGTTACATGGTCTATTTTTTTTTCTCTTCCCTAAATTTCACAGAGTAACCATGTTTTGATCTCAGAGAGGCAGGAGATGGAAGGTTAAAGCAAAGTGGCAAGATTTAGCTTATCAGTTTGAGACAAGTATTTTCAGTCACTGATTCCTGACACAAGGATATCCTTGCCAGTTTTTATGGCTTGAAGAGAAGGGACTCCAGAAAGATTTGATAAAATGAGAATGTCTTTAAAAAGGACCTATAGAAAATACAAAAGAGCAATCCTCCTTGAGTTTATTAACTTCATTTATTAAATAACAAATTTGTGTCAGTTTTGACTCATCGAGAGCTTATTTTATTTGTAAGAATGCCTTTGATGGTGTAAAAAGGTCTCTGAATACATGAATCATGATTCAATACCATCCAAAGCATCATCAGATGTCATAAAAAGGGATAAGTTCAAATTCCCTAAGTGTTAAGGTGGATTGTGTATCCACTTATTTTTATTATCAAATCTTTATTTCATTCCTGAGATGACAATATTATGTCTTACTGCTTTCATGATTGTTTCAATTCATCTAGTTCCTGCATACATTTCAGGACTTTTCCTTTTTTATGTAACTCCTTTGAGAAGCATTTTTGCATTGCCTCACTTTCTTTCTTTTCCCTCTTTAAGAAAGTTTTGTCCCTGTGGATTTTCTCTGAAGATGTTTTAACTGATGAGCTGTGATTTCAACCCTGTTTCCCAGACTGACTGAGCAGTGGAGTCTCGTTCTCTTTGTGAGTGTGTTTGCTGAAGTTGGTACTGTGGTCCAGCCGACCACAGTTTTCAACTCTCATTACTGTAATCCCAAAGCATTTCTGTTCTCTTTCTTTTGTTCCTGAAGATATTTCTTGAAGTATGGAGAATCCCTACTCCCCTTCTAGCGCTGGAGGAAAAGTGTCATATTAATCTTTGGGAATGCAGATTTCTGTTCCTAGTTTTCTAGTGTTTGAAAAAATCCTGACTTTGTTGACATAGTCATATTTTCTGGGACAGAATTTATGGTTGATGTATTTGTCCATTAATTCCTGGTTTTGGTTTTTATTATTTTGATGAAACAGAGTAAAATAACATGTAAATACATCCCCAAAGTTCAATGAGGCCAAGAGCAAGATCCTGCACGTGGGTCAGGGTGATCCCAAGTATAGACTGGGGCATTGAGGGATTTGGAGCAGCCCTGCAGAGAAGGACATGGGGGTGCTGATGGATGAGAAGCTCAGCATGACCTGACAATGCAGCCTGGCAGCCCAGAAAGCCAACTGGGCACGGGCTGCATCAAAGCAGCGTGGGCAGCAGGTCCAGGGAGGTGACTGTCCCCCTCTACTCTGCTCTGGTGAGACCCCACCTGAGCTGTTGTGTCCAGCTCCAGGGCCCCCAAGAAAGAAAGGACATTGATCTGCTGTAATGAGTCCACAGGAGGTCACAACAATGATCTCAGGGCTGGAGTACCTCTGTTATACAAAGACAGGCTGAAAGAGTTGGGGTTGTTCATCCTGGAGAAAAGAAGGCTCCAGGGAGATCTTACAGAAGCCTTATGCATCTAAAGGGACCTAAGAGACCTGGAGAGCAACTCTGTATAAGGGCAGGTAGAGATAGAACAAGGGGTAATGGCTTTAAACTGCAAGAGAGTAGGTTTAGATTAAATATTGGGAAGAAATTCTTTACTGTGAGGGCAGTGAGGTACGGCAACAGGTTGCCCAGAGAAGATATGGATGTCCCACCCCTGGCAGGGTCCACGGCCGGGCTGGATGGGGCTCTGAGCAACTTGGTCTGGTGGGAGGTGTCCCTGTCCATAGCAGAGGTTTGGAACTAGATGGTCCTTACAACCCAAATCATTCTATGATTCCATGTAAACAAAACAAGGTATTTTTTACTTTCATTTAATATTTGCACCAAAACTTTGAGAAGGTCTAAACCCATCTGTATTACCCAGATCAGTTGCAGAATAGCCTCATTTTTTCTCTAGTACATTGGCATTTTCCAAATTGTTTTCTTAGAGAACAATTTGCTTTTCCATCTGGTCAATCATATCTGCCATACTGGTCCCTTTATGCGCTTAGGCCCTGAAATTCATTTGCCCTCTGCAGTCCAGGTGCTCCAGCTCCATGTATGGATTCTGACAACTCCAACACAGCCTTTCTTTCTCACCCCATTGAGAGGCTTCTCAGTGATATAAACCTCCAAGGCAGTCACACTTAAGATAAAAGTTCTTGTAGTTTATTATTATTATCATTATCATCATCATCATCATGATTATTGCTATTGCCATTCTCTTAACCCTGAAAGCTAATAGGCACTGACAATGGACAAGGGAGATGTGAGTATTTATCTAAAATGTACTTGTCTGTATACTTGGCACAATACTCCACAGTGAATTTTGAATTGGAATCCCTGATCGGTTCACACTTATTCTGTCTCTGTTCTGGATCATTCCAAGAGCATCCCCATGCAATGGCTGCGTGACAGATGGTTCCCTCCAGAAAGCATTCCCAAAGGCAACATGGACAAGACTGCACCGTATTATCTCACAACATCCAGCCCTTCAAGTACTCCCTGTGCCACATCCCTGAGCTCACAGAACTCTGCTCCTTGCAACAGGCACCACAGAGGCTGCAGCTTCAGGGACACGTTATTCCATACAGAGTGAGCACACACCACAAACTAAGACTGCTCTCCATGGCCAAAGGCTCACTAGGCCATGCCCAGAGCAAAACTCCCAAGTCTTGACTACATTTTTTTTTTTCTTCAATCCACTTAGTGGATGCCACACATGCTAAATGATCTCCACAAAAAACCAATTGTTTCAAGTAATCAGAATTCCCAAAGCCACTGATTGTAATAAAAATACTCTATAATTGACTTAATTTCCAAATGCAATCTGGTACCTAATGCAGAGGTGGAAGAACACCACATTTCCATATAAACACATCTGGAGGCCTTCCAGCTGCTGCTGGTGTGATACTTCTCACCGCAGTGACCCTCTACAAATATTTTGTACTCTGCTGGACCAGGTTTCATCTTTCAAGAAGTAGAAGTACCTATCTTCTCATGATGGATGGTGGTTCTTGTCTCAGCAAAATCTGTGTGTTGTCTGCTTCTATCCATGAAGAAAAGCAGGCACAGAAGGAAAAGCACAAGAGGTGGTTGACAGAGAAAACACCAACAGTGTGGACATTAATTAGCCTGCTGAAAGATGGGCTCCTCAGTCAACAGGGAATCATACCCTGTAAGAGGGAGCTGATGTACTTAAAGAAGGCTCTTTGGTTTCCAGAATCCATCCACTTAATGCCTTTTTTTTTTCATTCATGAAATTAAACCAGGACAGTAAGAAGGTAAAAACAATATTAGTTACAGTTTTCCCTCCTTCCTGCTATTACTCCATTTTGTTGGAGAAGAGATTAGAAGGAGGAGTAGTGGTCTGCAGTAAAAAGGAAGAAAACGGAAAAATATGACACACAAGAAACTGAAGATTAAGACAGAAGTATATCCAGTGAGGAAAAAAAAAAAAAAAAAAAAGAGTATGTGAAGTACATTATACATGGAAGAAATCCCAGCAATGGAGTTTGCCAGGAACTAGATGAAGGTGGTAAAATCATTAATAATGAAGAAAGCCATATTCAATAAATATGTCTCTCCTTGATTTGGAAAAAGCAGGATAACAGCAGTATCATATCAGGCAGCCAAAGCCTTTTTCAGTCCATTAGTAACCAAATAGGATGTTAAATATCTACTTGCAATAAAAACCTGTAATACATCAGGCCCAGATAACTTGCACCTGAGGAGTCTCAAATAGTTGGTAGAGGAGATTCTTCCTTCCACATGTTAATTTTTAATGGGTCTTGAAATAACACAGAAATTCCAGAAGACTGGAAGAAGACTGATGTTTTCCCAGTATTCAGCAAGGACGAACATGATGACCTTGGTAAATACACGCCAGTGAACCTAACTTCAAACTGGAGAGGAGGTGAGGGGGGAGCAAAATAAAAGAATATGGGATTCAACTGATAAAGAATGAAAGGACAGGAAGTAATTAATGCCAGTCAGCATGGTTTTATGGAAAATAGGTCTTGTCAGACAAACCTGATTAGATTACAAATTTGGTTAAAAAGGTAACTGCCTCAGTGTGATATACTGAGACATTTGATTTAATTTTGCAAAACATTCTGATTTAAAAAAAAATATTGTACAGCCTCGGTGAAATGCCCCCTAGCAGAACAATGCTTTTATTAAGCAGCAAATCTCAAAAGTGTTTCATCTCTGAGAAGTCATCACTGAATATAGATATTTCTAGCGTGGCTGGGAAAGGGTCAGTCTTAGGCATGGCATTTGAGCAGTTTTGTAGCTGAGTTAAATATAAATTACTCTTGATTGTACCACTAATGCAATCTTTGTAGAAACAAATAGAAAAGTAACCAATATGTACATAGATGTGATGTTACATCTTTATATAGCGTTGGTGTGGCTACTGAAATACTTCACAGTTACAGTGATCGTATGTTTCACAATGCCGAAAAAACCCCAGAGGTTTAAAGAATAGCTGCAAAACTCATTGTTAGAACTGAAGAAAATGCCTTACCATGAGAACTTTAAAGAATATGGAGAGATTGCTTGGTTACAGTGAGTAAATACCTCCATCAGCAGAAAAGCAGCTGACATACTTTCCTTTTTCAGCACCCCCAGTGTGCTCGGAAAAAAGAGTTAGGTAGTCTTAGGGCCCAGGTCACCCTGAAGGGTTTCTGTTTCCACATCAGTAGCAGGATAGGTTAAATACAGCCTGGTGGCAATGGGGTGTCACTCATGTCAGGAGGGGTGCCTGACCTACTACACACGGCAGCACTCGTGTAGGTCGTCTGCATCTGTGAAGGCTCCAAGATTTTTCTCTTGCTTGTAATCCCTCTCCAAGTAAAAGGGCAGATAAAATGACCCTGGATAACTTAGAAAGTGTCCTGGCCAATTATCCTAGGGAGCCTCAAGGAGTTATCAGAGGATCAAAGACCCTTCTCTAGTCTTCAACTCAGAAAAGTTGCAGCTAGACAACAAAAGGAGAGGCAGGGGAAGAATGTGACAACTTAATGATGCTACAGTAGCACCGAGTAAGATCCTCAACTTGAGCAAGCAGGGGCCACTCCTTCAAAGTCAGTGGAGAGATGCTAATTTACACCAATGGAGAATCTGACATAATATGTTTTTTTATTTGCTTGAGTCCTGCCGTGGCTCCATAAGCAAAGGTTAATGCAGGTCTGCCAAGGGCAGGCTGGAGTTAACACAGAAAGGCAGTTGTGAGGTTGCTGATTCTGATAAAAGCAAATTGTGAACTGCAAGCATCTGAGTGTTGAGTGTCACATTCACACCTAACTGCTGCCCTTGCCTGTTCCCCACAGTCATCCAGCTCTGTCATCACGATATGTTCCTGAAACCACATTTGTGCTGCTGTCACTTTTTGTCTTTGGAAATTTGTGTACAGGCTTTCTATAATGACATACTAAAAATGCTTGTAAACTTCAAATTAGTGGATTACAATATGTTTAACCCAGGCAAGTCACTTCCATATATTAGGCAGAAACTTAAGTCTTCACTTCCTATAGTTCTGCACTTGTGGTAGGGATGTTAACACTGATAAAACTGTAGGAGTAACCTGATAGGTGAGGGCAATCAGGAGTTTGATCCTTTCATAAAAAAAAAAAAAAAATAGGAACCCCTTTCTAGATCTCTGGGTCTTTCAAGTCACAAGGTCTCTAAAGAGAAGAGTCAGAAATCTCCATAGGGTTGTCCATCTTCTCCACTTCCACCAG
Organism: Prinia subflava; assembly: GCF_021018805.1. Lineage (NCBI taxonomy): Eukaryota > Metazoa > Chordata > Aves > Passeriformes > Cisticolidae > Prinia > Prinia subflava. The sequence goes on from NC_086248.1 coordinate 92,861,453, forward strand.
TCTTCTTTGATTTGGAACAAAGTTCTAACTTTTAACAAAACCATGGCATCTCTAGAGTATTTTTGTCTGTGTTTCAGTAGTGGGCAATGTCAACACTGTCAACATGTCAACAATTAGTGGCACAGATGTAGAAGATAACATGAGGACAGATTTTGAATGTCACGCCCAGGCCCCTCCAGGGCTGGGAGCTGGGAGCACATCTGCCTAAGAGCTGCATCGGTGACACACCATCCTTGCAGCCCCCCCTGAATTCTGAACACACTGCCATCCCTGAACTTCCTCTCACCTTGTAGGTTATTTCCTAAAAGTGATTAACTGCACTTTTCTTCTTTGAAAGGCAGCATTTCCCAGCTCCTGCTGAATTTTTACATTCACACTTAATCTCTGGTTCACAACAAATAATGCACTCGCTGAAAAGATGCAAATCTGAACCCAAACTACCCATAAATTATAAAGATACCAGAAACAGCTGCCTAGCTACAGCAGGACAGAGTTTAGGACAAGCTATGAAATCTACCCACAAAACCTATTAAACCAGCTTATGCTGAGTTTTTTGTTACTTAACTGCAATGTGAGATGTGCTTCCAGCTGTATCTGCTGCGAGTACCTGTACTAGTGAGCTGAAAGTAGCTGATGGTCCCAAAAGGTTCAGGGAAAAAAAAACAAACAAAAAAAACCCCCACAAAGGATAAAAAAGACAAGGTTACTATACCAGATCTCTCTGGAAATAATTGCATTAAATATAGAAAAGGTTATATACCGTTTCCTTTGTCCTTTCTCTCCCCATAGGCTGCTGGCCTATGATTGTTTCTTGTACCTACCCTGTAGCTGATTTTATTGTTTATTCCTAGCTCCCCCTCCAGTTTGCTCGGGGCCCTGTGTCTTAGCGAGTGACTCCCTGCTCCCTTTCCAAGTTCAGAACCTTTCTGGCTAAAGTCTGCGGTGACACGTAACACAAAAAGACAGCTCTGGGCACAGGGCATGCAGCCGCTCCTGGAGAGCGCAGGCTGCGGTTCGGCGGTACCGTTTCTGGAAGAGTAAGTGATTAAGCCTAACTAAAAGTGACTAACAGGGATGGATCTTTTCCTGTCAAACACACAAGGCTTTCCATAGAGCAGCTCCAAGGTTGTGAGTGAAGGTGAACAGCTCTGCTTCTAAAGACTCCTTAATTTTAAGAAATTCAAAGAGCTGGCACGACACTTTGTTCTGTGACTTTCTTAAACCTATTCCCTACTTCACATCCCTTTCATGAGCCATCATCTTTCTTATTTAAAGCAGGACACAACGGAAGTTAAAAAAAGACAGAAGAGATGAGAAGTACAAGTTCTGAAGATGTAAGGGATAATTTAACAAAGTATTTCATCACCCAATCCTGCCAGGTCCTCAACATGTTCTGCAGGCATGGACTCCTCCACTCATCTTGTGAGCAGCGGGGAGAGAGAGCACTCCTGTCTTTTTCTGGTTGCAGGAAGCTCCCTGGTGTTTACTGTTCATTCAGCTTTTGCATGCATATTTATACGGCTAAAGCCTTCAGAGTCTTCATGAATTGATTACCAAGCCTGTATTTTGCAATAACCATTTTTTATTTAGGCATTCATACTGATTCATAAAAATCCACGTTCAGATTTTCTGATGAACATGGTATGAAAACACAGATAAAATAGGGAGATCCAAAAGAATATGTTTTATTTACAGGTTTTGTATAAATACAGAAACAGGGGATGGGATAAATACTCTAACAAAGTAGTCACCAAACTGTTTTCATTAATAACTTATCAAACCAATTTTATTTTTGAAAACATCCAAAGGAAGCTACAAGCTATGCAGGCAGCTGGTTGAATTTCTCCTGGAGGGTTTGAATGGGACTGCAGGCCGGTGCTGAATTTCACTCTTGTGAATAAATCCACACATTATCATTTGGAAAGCAATATTTTTCAGGGTGGAATAAAGCCTGTTTAGTAAATTATTATTTTTGTTTTTAAAACTAAATGACTCTTTATTAAAAAAGAGACCTACTGAAATTTGAATTTTTTGTCATTACCTGAGGCATAATCAAATTGTCAGCTGTTTTACAAGGGTGATAATGTGGAACAGAAGTGTGGTAACATTTGCCATCATTCCAGCTGGTTCCCTCCAAAAGACACCTTCTCACAACCTTCTCACCAGTGAACTCACATGAACTTAGAGAAGCACAAGTTATTGTTCAGAAGTGATACGATAACGAACATCATAGAATCATTCAGGTTGGGAAAGACGTCCAAGATAATTGAGTTGACAGATATGAGTTGTTAGACTTATTTGGACACAGAGTCATTTGAAACACAAATAAAATGCTGAGTTCTGGAAAAAACGCAGGAATTTGCCACTGATTTCACACTGTCAGTGTGACCAAGATTTCGCTACTGGAGTATATCATGCTGTTTTCAGATTTCAGAAGCAAATGCTAAACCACTTCATTTTACTGATGCAGAGAGAAAAAAAGCTGAGAATATTTCAAAATAGCTTATAATGCTGTAACAAGATACAGCAGCTGAAGAGACAACTGGGCATTTTAAGGGTGAAAATAAAGAATACGTGTTTACTAGGGTTTTTTTGTAAAACCCTTTTTGTTTATTAAGAACATTTTAAAATCTAGACTATCTATTTCCTAGAAGTTTTGCTCTACTTTGAGTGGGAATTAGTTCAAGGAATTTAATAGCTTGTGCACTGCAAGAAGTCAGAGTACATGGCTTTAGGAGCTGTGACTATTTGTCTAACTATAATGGATCTACAAATTAATCAAACTGGATTGACCACAAGGGCAGTTTCCCAGATAATGTTAATTCATTCTTAAAGTGAATACATTATCAATCACTATTTTTAAATACACTTAGATATAAAATAGTCTATTTAATTAAGAGTCCAGACCTTCGAGCTTGATATCGTCATTCTAGACTGAACTGGGAGGTAAATGGCAGTCCTCATGCACTAGATGAGGCTCTTGGTTAGATACTGCTCTTATTACTTTACCTGGATACCCTCATTCCATCCCTGCAGGTCTACAGTTGTACATGATCAACATCTAGCTCAGTTGTTGAGGGTGACAGGGTATTTTTCCAGGGCTTGGACCTATTTTCACTGCTCAGTCTTTCCTTGTGAAAACAGTGATGTTTTAACTAGTTCAAATAATACTGATCCAGAAAGATACATTACTTTTGCAGTGGATCCACTAATTTTGTCAAGTTACGATGCATGAGAATATCAGAGAAGTTAAAAGATATGCAACTGGATCTACATTAGTTATATGGAACAGTGCATTGTTAGGGCCCTGAGGGGAAAACTACACCTCAACCTTCGTGTCCAGCTTCCCTGGGGACTCCCACCCACCTTGTCTGCTGCTGCCCCTGGGACCTGGCTCACCCGCGGTGCCTGGGGCTGTCAGTGACCCTGCAGGGAGAGGCTGTAGATAACCTGCCCAGGTTATCCATCCAGGCGGCCACAACACCTGAGCTCCCTGTGACCTGAGCTGCAAACCTGCTCACGGCCGAGGCGCCTCGATCTGCGGGGCCCTGCTGCTCCTCTCGGTGGCACTTCATCACCCGGGCGTGAAATCAGTTTCAGATTACCCCAGTGACTATTCTGCTACTGCAGTCAGTGTATTCCTTGCTCACTGTGTTCCTCCAGAGTTCCAAAGGAGAAGCTCGCACGGGTAACAGGCAGCTTCTCCTGAAGATATTTAAAAGCTATTCCCTGAGGTAACCACGATCCTCACAATATTACTGCACAGCAATGGGGCATGAAGTATTTCTTGGTCCTTTGGCAGACAGGTACGTTCCGAATGTGATAAAACAAAACCAGCCACTATCTCTGGCACAGGAAAATGTGTGGTTAGGCCCACCAAAAAAACGAAAAAAGAGAACAAAACCAAAAACACCCACAACAACAAAAACAAACAAAACAGCAAGCCTCCCCCCCGAAAAAGAAACCCACCACCCTAAAAAACAAACAAAACAGCTCAACGCAAATCTTAGAGGCTGGAAAAAGCCACTGGTGTGAAGCAGGAGAGCAAAATCACCTCAGTTGTACCTTTCTTCAAGCGAACGGGACTCGCTTCACTGACTTCACTGGGAACTGTATTAGAGAGGGCTGTGAGGGCAGCGGGAGAGCCCCTTCCCCGCGATCCGGGAGGGCCTGGGGGATCCGGGTGAGCCTGGGAGATCCGGGAGGGCCGGGGGATCCGGGTGAGCCTGGGGGATCCGGGAGGGCCGGGGGATCCGGGAGGGCCGGGGGGATCCGGGAGGGCCTGGGGGATGCTTGCACCGCACGCAGGTTGCCGTGGCAGCCCGGCCCGGCGCGGGCGGCAGGCCCGGCCCGAGCCGCGGCCAGGCCTGTGCGGGCGGCGGCTCCCGGTGCGCAGCCGCCGGCGGGGCCCGCGCCGCCCGGAGGAGGCGCTTCCCGCGGCGGGCGGGCGGCGGCGGCGCCGGGCGCCCGAGTGCCGGCGTGCGCGGCCGGGAGCGCAGCGCTGCCAGCCCGCCCGGCACCCCGGCCTGCCCTGCCCTGCCCGCGGCCGGGATGCGCTCGGAGGCGGCGCCGCAGCTGGGCGGCCTGGAGAGGTTCGCCAGCGCCGGCAAGGGCCGGGGGCTGCGGGCGCGGCGGCGCTTCGCCGTGGGGGAGCTGCTGCTCAGCTGCCCGGCCTACGTGGCCGTGCTGGCCGTCAGCGAGCGCGGCAGCCACTGCGACGGCTGCTTCGCCAGGTAGGGCCCGGGCGGCGGCCGGCGGCTGCGGCGGGGCAGCAGGACCTGTGCCCCTGCTCGGCTCGCGGGGCTCTGGCAGCGTGGAGGTTTAAACTCAAAGCTGGCTTCCCGTGCTCAGCAGCTCAGGAAAGAGAAAGGAAAAGGAAAAAAAAAGTTTTGCTCTTCCCGTGCTCTGGCGGTCACGGAGACACGTGCGTAACCATCCTCTGGCAGGAAGTTTCATTGATCCGTCTAGTTTTGTAATAACTTCGTGTTCGCTGCTTTTAGGGAAGGTTAGATAAGGGAGAAAGGGTCTGCAATCGCCTGGTTCTCACTTCACATTCCATAGTGCGGGCGGAATATATGTGAATGAAATGACTATATCTCCGTAATGAAATATACAGAAATATCTGTATATTACCTCCGTCTGATACCTTAGTCCGCAAATTACTTTTACCGGAGCGGAGCGCGGGCAGTGCAAGAACGTGTTTGTCTCATGGCTGGGAGCGCTGGGACTGGAGCGCTGCCTGCTCCTGCGGGCTTTGGGGTCCTGCTGCTGGAGGGATGCGGGGGGCTCGACTTTGCCATGGCCTCTGCAGCTGCTGCCTCACCTGTGTGCAGGGGAGGCATTCAAGCGTGTGCCTCAAGCCTCTCAATATGAGCTGCTGCAGGGGGAAAAAAAAGAGCATATTAGGGTTAGCAAATTCAGCATGGATATGACACTCTGGCATGTCACGCCACACGGTATTTTTAGAAGGTGTAGTACTTTCATAACTTCTGACAGCTTACTGAGGAATTAAGTGCTTACCTGGTTATAACTCAGAGCAAATATTAGTAGTTGCCTCAGTAAAGAAAAAGAGCAGTTGTAATTGTGCTATTTTTATCCGTTCATCCTTTTTCTTCCCTCATTACCTTATCTACTGATGACTTGTTCACTTGATTGACCCTTCTCTTTGCATATGAACACCTAGTGCAGTTCCTAGGGAAGCCGGTGAGAGTTCCATCAATTTGAAGAAGGGTACAGCTGAGGTGATTTTCCTCACCTCCTTTACACCCTTTCCTAGCCTCTAATGTTTATATTGAGCTGTTGTTTTTTTGGTTTAAGTTGTTTTGTTTTTTTTAACCTTTGTACCTAACCAAAGATTTCCTTGTGCCGAAGAAACTGCCTGGTTCAGTTTATCATACTCAGATTTGTCCGCCAAAGGACCAGGGAATACTTCCATACTTCACTGATACGAAGTAATACTATAAGGATAATAGTTATCTCATGGAATAGCTTTTAGTTATCTCCGGGAGCAGCTGCTTGTTATCCATGCAAGCTTCTCCTTTGGAGCTCTGGAGGAGCACAAGGAGGATCAAGGAACATACTGACTGCAGCAGGACTGCAGTTAGTGGGGTAATGTGAGACTTATTTCACACCAGGGTGATGAAGTGCCGCTGAGGAGCGATGTCTGGGTGATGTAAGGCGATCCTGCAGTGCTCAGACATGTGTCCTGTGTCTGTGACTGTTGCATTAGCACTGAACTAGCACGTACTGGATTCCAGACTCTGCTTGTTGAGCTTGCAGAGAGCCCTAGCAGGAAGGCTGGGGGCTCCGCACCAGCCGTGGGAAGGGAAACTTGGCGAAGTTGTCATGAAAACTTTGGTGGTAGCATGGCCAAAATGAGGCTGTAATAATTGTATTTTTATGAGATAGTGGTTGTTACTTTAAATACACTGTTGTAATGTCAGCAAGAGGAGTCGTGATGTTAGCCCGGCTCGCTCATGTTGCACCTTGTGTGCTTTGCAAGTACAATCAGAGGATGCCAGACTTGCTGAGTTTTATGGGCTCCGAATGCCAGTGACCACCAAAATGTTGAACACTATCACATCTTATGAGGACCCTTACCCTTGATTTTCTCTGGTGAGCTTACATCAGTTTAGGACTTTTTTTTTTTCCTACTTACACCGTGGAGGGTGTACAGACATTTTAAAAGCGTTCAGTACTGCTGAGAGATCCCTACTGCTGTCATACCAAAATGTCACTTGTTGGGTAACACATGTTCTATTTTTGGTGGGATCTGTTGCAACACATGCACTTTAAAGCAGAAAAGGACCTTCCTCGTGGCAGTTCCCTCTGTTGGGGTATATACAAATATAAAAAAGGAGAGTGTGAGCCTTAGGTCTGCTCAGAATAAGAGATATCAGAGCAGACAGGGGCAGTAAGGGGCTCTCAGGTGACAGGAGACCGACAGTATATTTAATAACGCAGTATTTTTTCTTGGCTTTTGGAGGCACTTACTCATCAGAGGTCATGCATTCTATAACCAAAGAAGCAGTAGAATGGTCATAGCAGAACTAAAGGGTTAATACTGTGAACAAGTACACAGAGCAGTTTTGAAGTTTGCAAAACACAATAAGTAGCTCATTGTGCATGGCATAGCAGCAAAAAAATGATGCTGTCTGTCAAATAGCATAGAGTAACATGTTTCCAAACCCAGCAATTCATCAAGAAAGCAGAGTGCTTTTGCATGATGAGAGTTGCTTGGAGAAACGTGCTTTTGAAAGTCTAATACAGTTTTCATTGTGAAATGCAAAATGCTGTGTAAAAAGTGATCCAGCATACAGTTTTATTTCATTCAGGTTTCTAGAATAGAATAACTTCTGTTTTCTTTTTAAGGAAAGAAGGATTGTCCAAGTGTGGAAGATGCAAACAGGCCTTTTACTGCAATGTGGAATGTCAGGTACAGTCATGCAATTTGTGAGGGTGGGGAGGAGGGAGGGGGGGGTTGCAGAGCTCCAATTTCTGTTTGTGTGGCATTGATATGCTCTAATTATACCTATGGCTAATAGCAGTCCAGTCAGTTCCAGCATCCCACAGATGCTGACCATGGAGTTGTGCATTGGACAATTACAGGATTTCGACATGGTCTGCATGAGTCTTTCAAGATCAGTAGCTTCAGGGCTTGGTACCACTGAGACTTTGATTAGAGCTGCCTGTCAACCCACTAATTATGTCTGTATTACTTCTTCCTTTAAGGACAAACCATATCATTTAGCATTAGTTCACTAAACTGGTAAGAAATCCCATGTCTAATGGAAAACAATCAAACCACTAAAGAGCCATCTTAGGAGAGAGAAGTTTTGTAGGATTTTTTTTTAATTAGAATATTTGCAAATATTTTGAGTATTAAGACTACCACAGCTGATGGTAGTCATAACCATTTGAAACCTACCAGGCTTTCAACCTAACTTATTGTGGCAACCTTTATTCTTTTTGTGTATTTTGTTTTTTAAAGGCCCCTGCATGTAGAATGTAAGCGCATACTGAAATAGAGCAATACAAAGACGTCCAAAACATTTGCCTGCAGTTTTAGCTCTGGTTTTGATTCAAATTAGAATAAGCACCTTAAAAAAGAAAAAAACAAAAAAGGACATAATTAGAATCTAGCCTTTTTGGGCCCTCGACTTGATGCAGAAGAGTTACCCAGTTTCAGTGTGGAAAGACTCAGCCGGGTTGCTGGTGGAATAACATGAGCTATGCAAGGTCCGTGGTGCTGGGCACAGAGTGTGGAACAATGCTGATGAAGGATTTGAGTCACCCAAGGTTTGGCATGCAGCAGTGTGTTAGCTATAAATAATCCAAACCTTCTCCTGCATGTTAACGTGCTGTTGGGTGCATGGGTACATGCCAAGTGGGCTCTGTTGTCATTACCTGGCCAGAGATGTCGTGGTTTGTGCTGTTCAGTTCCCAGGCACTTTGGACGTGGCTGTTGCTTTTATTTCGAGGATATATCTTATTCTCCGGTTGCACAAGTTTCAAAAGAAGCCTGACCTCCCCTCAGTTTTCCTTCTGTTACCTCCCCTACTTCCTGCTTTCCCACAGAATCCTAGTGAGTTGTGGGTGAATCAAATAACCTTTTGGTTTTGGGGCACCAGGAGAACTCAAAAGGCTTAACAGAAATGGGTTTTTTACAAAATTTGCAGTCGTTCATAGAATTTCCAAAATGAAAGCTTACTGTATGAGCATCCTTAAGGATCTTGAGAGGAATCTGGATGAGCTTTAAAGGCAGTGTAGGAAAGCCTATGATTCATTCATGAAAAATGCTTGTTTCTAAGAAATGTCTCCTCATGTCATTATTTCTTACAAGCTTTTAACTAGACGAGGGAAGGAAATCCTTGAACAAAGCAGCTGTTTAGCAGCTTTTATCTGAGACTGTGAGTTTCTTCTCTTACTATATAAAATTTACAATGGTTTATGAAACAGCTCTGCAAGATTTTCTGAAGTAGCAAAGCTCAGTAGTTTGTGCTGGGAAGAATAGCAAGTAGATGCCACATTGGAAACAGAAGAACTTATTTCTTCTCATCTGTGGTGCTTTGCTTTCACCACCAAGTGGCCCTCCCTCAGTGTCCTGACTTCCAGCCTTGACACAGTTTGTATTTTCATATTTACAAACAAGAAGGGATTGATTTTTTTTTCCCCCAGTAAAGTTTTGTACATGTATTTCTTTTTTTAGATTGATTTTTTTTTTAATTTTTATTTTGTGGTGGTCAGAATTCTTGCTCTCTAGAGGGATGTGTTCCTAGAATAAAAACCTAAACTGCTCAAGCTGAGTGTCCTTAAGTCTGCTAAAGGTGATGCTCAGCAAAAGCTTGTCTGTCTGATAAGTTAGTGAATTAGAATCTGTCCTACCTGTTGGTGTGTGCTCTAGATATAAATGCCTTTTTTAGATTTTGTTGATGTCTAAACTATAGTATGATGTGCACAGCTACTAGAACCTCAGTCTTGCTGGTGATACACACATGGCTTTTGATTCCCTAGTTGATATAACAGTCTTCTGTCTTCTGGGCCCTTCTGATGAAATTCATGAACGTTGCTGAGATTGAATTCTTTGACATTCTTTCGAAATTACCTTCAAGTGCAATATTCTCTAGAAATGGTTCTCCACTGAACTGTATGTGCTACACAGACAGTCTGCATCTTCATCCCTGTCTTGCTCAAAGGCACTTTTCAGTAGTTCAGCAATTCTTTATCAAAGACAAAAAGGATATTGGTGCCTTGATACTGAATTTATGACACTGGAATGTACAGGAAATGTGTCCCTTTTGCTTCCATGGATGTGGGACATCATATGACAGTGATAAAAGGCCAGGGCTGTACTTGAGAACTGTCATGGTATTGGTAATTTCGTTTTTATTTTATAAGTTAAATTTTCCCTGTAAATCCATATTTTTTTGCTCAGTTCAGCTAAAAATTATATGTACCCAGCAAGGGCATGGTATGGTTTCCTATGTTGGTTAGTATGTTGTTAGTCAATACAATTCAGTTAGACAAATGTTTACCACATAAGGCATATTGGAATGAAAAGCCAAAGTTTTTGAGCTTCCTCTTTTCTTACTTAAAGATGTCCTATACCACAATTCATAGGAATACCTGCTCATTGTGGGGAGAGGTGGATCTGTGAGATGTGGATCTGCACACACACAGGCTTGGCACAGCTCCTTAATGCTCACGTTTTGGTCTCTTATTTTGCTTTTAGGATAGATAACCACATCTTTGGCCTATATTAAGCTGGATGTTTGTGAGTGGAAGTTGCCTTCACTGCCTCTCCTTGCTGCTTTTAATGTTTTGTGGGCTGAGTCTAGTCTGGGTTTGCTGAGTCTTTCTTTTCCCAAGCCCTAATCCCAGTGTCCTTTTAAAAGGGATTGTGATTTCCAGCAGATTCACACCGTCCCACTCTCCAGTTTCACCTCCTTGGAGCACAGGCCTGTTATTATAATAGTGGCTTTCAGCCCCCATCTGCAGCTGCTCAGGACTTGAGTTCTTAAACTATAATAATTTTAGTCAAACAGGAGGAGAGTTGTGTTCATTTTTTCTCTTTAGAAATTAGCTGCTGAAACACCCTGAAGAGAAAAAAAAATGTTTTGAGGCTTGGTTATGTGGTTGCAGTTTTGGAAATGGTGAACTTGAACCATCTATTGGAACTCCTCTTGCTGTTATTACACATGGCTATCATTTACCCCAGACAGGGTGGAGATCAGCTAGCCAGTGTGCAGAAGGAGAGGTTTCTGTGGTGATTTTCAGCATTTGAAATATATTTTGAACAAACAATTTATGGGTTTTTCTTAACATGTCACGTTAAAGGCTGCCATAGTTGGTATTGCTGGAGTATGTGAAACAGGTATTTTTAACTAGTAAGCCTCAAAATGTAATTGCACACCTGTAATTAGCATTAAGCAGGTGTGTTTTAAATGGGACCTTGTAGAAATTGCCTGCTGCTCTTTGTTGAGCTGTAGAAAAAAATAGAATTTTTTTTTGCCCTAATGATTCTGCACAAAAGGATTTTGGTACTGCAAGATTGCATTGGGTGTCTGTCCCCCCTATATTTTTCTTTGGTAAATATCTCCTGTGAACATGTTAAATGTTAACCCATGGAAGTCAAATATCCTCTATAGCCCAGCATTTGGTAAATGATGATAGGGGAGGATGGCTGTGAAGATATATAAAACTTCTACCTTCACTGCTTGTTGAAAGGCTGTATTAGAAGAGAACTTTACTGATTAATATCAGACGTCAGAAGTTGCCTCACTGAAATTCAGTTAAAGAGTTGGATGCTATTTGATCACAATTTGGCCATAAAATTTTGAAAAAGTGAGCTTAACCCCTGCACTGGCTTGCCCATCATTTCTCTCTGGTATTTATGTGTGTTTCTTTTTAATTGAGTGAAATAGAACAGGGTTTTTATTTAGTATTGGAAAAGTCCATGCAAAGAAAGAGGTGTGGGACATTTGTTTGGACCTGAGTCTTATTTTTTTTTAATATTATATTCTGTTACTTGTTGTTTTTCTCCTGTAGTGAGGTATAAGACTGTGTTCTGGGAATCAATCCAGTAGTCCTGGATGGCAGAATCTTTTTGAAGAACTTGGTAAAGAGGAATGTTCCCATGCTTTGATGTAAAAAGCATAAGCTTTAAAGCACTTCCCTTCCAAAAAATGTTGTCACTCCTAAATGAAGGGAAAAATATTGTGGAAAATAGGAAGAAAATATCATTCATGTAGCATTAGGGATTCAGCTAGAACAATGCTACTTGTTATAATTCAAACTACTTGGAGGAAAATGTGGAAAAGAATGCAAAATACAGTCCTGCTGTGATCGCAGGGAAAGCTGCTGTCATGGTGTTTCTATCCCAGGTATTACTCAGTCATCAGAACTCTCTTTTTTTTGTGGTATTTCAGGCTTTTATCTCATTTTGCACAATTCAGCCGTATCTTGTCCCTTTAGCCTCCCTACCAGTTCATATAACTCAGTATGATTCTGCCTGGGGAAAGATTTTAATTAACGATGTGTAAAGAATAAAGGGGCAAATGGAGTTTTTTGAAAAAACACTGCTTTGAGACAGGCACGTGATTTTGCATTTTGATTTTTTGTTTTATCGGGTAATTTCTCCTGTTTATTTAATGGGTGTGTATGGATGAGGGTTCTGCAAAGCTTGAGGTTCAGTGCCTTCACTTTTTGAACAATCATGCTAATATTAATGGGTGTCCTGGGTAAGCAAGAAGAGGTGAGAGACGAGATTTCCCTCTGCCTCTTTTTAGCCTTTAGCCTGTAGATTCCTAAGCAAAGACTGTCAGGAATTTTCCAGAAAAGGTTTTGGGGCATACGTAGGAAATGGGTCTCTCTGGGGATGCATTTTGTAGTGTGACAGCTGTAGGAGTCGAGAGTGTAATTTCACATGACATGATTACAGTGTAATATACTATTTTGGTTCTGGTCTGTATTGCCACATCCTCTTAGAATATTTACACCGGAGCTTAGTTCAAGCAGCCTGTATGTAGGTTTTTTTGGAAGTACCATACTGAGGTATCGAGGACAGCAAAGTTGACATTGTGAGGGGTTGAATACCCTTGCAGTGTTGCACTGCTTCAAATCCTACCCAAGGCTGGGGCAGGTGTTAACCTTTCTTTTCCTAATAAAATAACCCCTAAAAGCTGTCCCGAGACAGCTAAAATAACTGTTTTCAATGGAAAAATTTTGGTGCAATAACACTGAAATTAGTAATCGCAGCTTTTGTTTTGATCTGCAAAACCTGTAAATCCACCTCCCTGTACACGTGCAGCAGATCTACCAGTCCTCTGTAGATGCTTCAGACAGCCCCTGTGTGTCTCCTGGTGTTTCAAATGGCTCCTGCCTTTCGTGGTTAGGCACCTGAGGGAAATCATTCCTCCTGTGCCACTCAGTCACTGTGATGGGCTGTATCGATGGGGTTTTAAAATTATTGTTAAAAATTGGGGGTGAGGGGGCCAACACAGGGTCTGCCATACTGAGTGAGTCACAGTAATGGGATTTAAGAACATTCTGGAAAGTATTGAAAGGTTTCCAAGTTTTCACTTACAGAGTTGTGGGATTTGTTGTGAGTTTTTATCTTGGCTAAGTATTTTCCACCAGTTCGAATCTGGTATGAAAACATTTGATGCTCCCTATGCAGACAGAACACTATAGGTCTGTTCTAACACAGTGCTATAAATGTGTGTTTGGGATGAGATACAACAATAAATAACTGCATTGCTTGAATATTTCCATGTTTAAATGAATTAATAAAATGAAGTTTGATGCAGTCTGAGGACAGCCTGTGCTAGTGCAAATTATTAATATGTGATTCTGTGCTATATGGAAGATTCTATGGCCTTGGTACACTTTGTAGAGTGACAAAAGTCAGTGAGTGCCTTTTGCAATCACCCCTGTTTGTTACTGACTGTTGAGCTAGAAATACGCTTTACATTAACTAAACTATATTCTATACATTTAACTAAAATGTTTGTCTGTATTAGTGTGTTTTCATTGTCTAGCTGTACTTTGACTCAATATTTAAGGAAAAAAATCTGATAATTCCATCAGAATGTTTGAGTTTGACCTTATAGTCAAATGATTCTTAGGGATTGTGAATCCATTGACTTCAGACACATTACTCCTGATTACACCAGGGTCACCTCATAATGAGGGGCCAAGGTATTAAATGGAAATGAACCCAATAAAATCATCAAGCTCAGACCTACTGCCTCCTCACATGCTTGATCTGAACGATAAGAACTGGTGATTTATAAATCATGTTGTCTGTTTGCTTCTTTGTCATTTCATACTTTTTTCCATTGAGTAAATGAAGATGTTCTGACCTCAGCTCATCCCTTGTGAATTTGTTTGAATAAAGCAGGATAGCTGTACCCTTTAAATGTGACTCAAGGTTTTGTTCAGATTTAGTGAGCACCACCTTATTTTTTAAAGGAAACACATTTCACTTGACCTCTGGGATCTGGCAGGACTTGCTTCATCCTCTTTTCCAGAAGTTTTATCTCCATGACACTTTTTTTTTTTTTTAATTATTATTATTTTGCTGTGTTTTCAGAAGGAAGACTGGCCAATGCACAAGCTGGAATGTGCCTCCATGTGCACTTTTGGGCAGAACTGGCAACCCTCAGAGACTGTGAGGCTAACAGCAAGGATCCTTGCCAAACAGGTGAGCAGAAGGCAAGGCTTGGGAGGTTTGCTGCTGCTCCAGCTGCCAGGGAAGGCAGGAAAATGAGAATTGACCGACAGTAACTGTCCCTGCAAGGCACACACACACACACACACAGAAGTTTCCTGTGGACAGACAGGTGTAACACAGAGCTGCAGCAGCTGAATGAACTGACCATCAGACCACTGCAGCAGGGTCAGGGCCAGCATAGTCTAGCTGGAGACTTTAGCAGGAAGCTAGCAAAAGGCTAGTGAGGTCTTCAGCTGTAACCTATGGCCAAGGTACTGCTGAACAGAGCGTGGAAATGTTTACTGACAGTTTCGCATTCGTGTTTCAGCCTCTGTTCTGGTAGATTTGAGGTCTTGGTTATACATGTGGGCAAGCACCAAGGCCACACTGATGAAGAAAAAGAAGAATAAGAGTTGATATTTGGGCTTAAATTCCAAGGAATGCTTCTAGAGTTACCTGGCTGCAGGCACTGATACCTTTATGAAGCAGTTGCCTGTTATATTTTTCAGTTACAGCTTCATAGCATTGTGTAGCATATAACTCCCAGTACATTTGTGTCAAAAACACCTCTGAGGTATTCAGGTATAAACATTTATGATTATGAGTTAGGTGGTGAAAACCAGAGTTTGGGAGAGAAATCTCAAACCCTCAGTCTTTGGAGAAAAAGAATATCATGAGTAAGGAAAGAAGGTTGTAATGTCAGCTTCCATTTCGGTATTCTTTAACTGTATGGATACTGAGAATCACACAAATGCTTACAGGGAGGGGATGGGATTCATGAGTTTCAAGGTTATTGTGCTGTGTATCTTTGTAGAGCTCTAAACTCTCTCTGCAAAAACAAATCCTCTTTGAAGCATATTTTCGTGATTGAGGTCTGCTTATGTGACAAGGGCAACCTGGACACTGTATGTAGGGAGGATTTTGGTGGCCTTCTGGGAAGGTAGCTGCATCCTTGCTGTGTGTGTAGATGTGTGTGTGAATCTACATGCATGTGACTTAATTGAAGCTCGTTTTGGTGGTGATCTACAAACAAAATCGAATGTTTAATGACAAGAAGTCGTTGGAGTAAATTTCTGCTTTTATTGCTTACAGGGAGGGGGGAGAACCCTACATGTCATATAAAAGCTAAATATGCAAACCACAGTCCCTGAACCTCAGCTGCTGGGCCACCTGCAAAGCCATATTTAATGGCCAAGATTACAAAGAAGTGGCCTTAGGCCAACAGTGGAGCATTGCTTTTGAACTCTGTCAACAGTCAGTTTATTCACTTTCCTCAAAGCAAAGCCTGTCTTCTGCCTGCTTGCTATTGTTAGCAGCTTTCTGGGTGTCTAGAACAAAGCAAATGACATATTTAAAGTACTGTTCGCTTTATGTATATAAATTTGATAGGAGTTCATCTTTGGCTGCCTAATTTGGTGTGGTGAGAATATTTCTATGCCTTTACTTAGGGCAGTCAGTTTAACTCATTGCTGTTCATCAACTCTTATAAATTCCATAGACTGTAAATTTGAGTTTGTGTTACAGATAGGAGTTCCCAGATTCTGAATGAGTACACAAAACAAAGTGAAACATAAGAAAATCTTTTCTTTTTCCCCTTGTTAGAAAACTCACCCTGAAAGAACACAGTCAGAGAAGCTTCTTGCTGTAAAAGAGTTTGAATCACGTAAGTAAAAAAGGCTTGCAGGTAAACAAAGGTTTGGACTTAACTATATAAATAATTTGTTTTGCCATGGCTCCCCTCCATCAACACCTTTCAAAACATCCCACTCCTACTGAAGGAAAGGAGTAAACAAAGAAAATTGTGGTTCCTCATTTTTTTGAAAATGCAGTGCTTTTCTTTCTTTTTTTTTTTCTTGGCTGTTTGTGGGAGCTGTGAAACGAGGGTGAAAACCTAGACAGAGTTAATTATGTAGCATACATCCATCTCTTCCTTCTCTGGTATTCTAGTGTCTTTTGAGAATTGTAATGTTGTAAAATTAAAATAGCTGGTATTTGTTACCAGGAGGCATAAAATCAGAGACAGCACAGTTGCTTGATGGTGACAGTGACTAAGGGGCTAATTGCAGAACCCTCTGGACTATGCTTCAGTATCTGTCACTGCCAGTCAAATCTGACATGTTATATATGATTCCATGTCCTAAATGCTCTAAAATAATCCAAAGAAGGAGATAAGGCAATGGCTTGCTTTTAACTGGAAAGCTGCTGTTTACATCCAGTAAGGCTGAGTTAGAAACTGACCATTAGTGACCATCCTGGCACAGTTTTCACCAGTCTGTTGTTTTCTTTCTTGGTGCTGAGCATAATATACACAGAGGCAATGGGTTATATATTCACATCACTCACTCTGATGGCTTCCAAAACCTTTTACAAAATGCTGAAAAAATGTACTCATTGCTAGGACTTGAAGCAGCAGAGTAACCAGGCACAGTAGTCTTATTTGCTTCCTGAGCAAAAACTCCTGTCATTGCTTTTGGGACAGCTGGGGGAATGAGGGGGAAAATGTCAATATTTCACTTTGCCTAGGGCAAGGATAGTTCTACAGGTAGGTTGGCAGGATAGAGGTTGAGGCGAATGGGTAAGTGCTGAAATAATTTCTGTGTATCCTTCTGCATTCCAGCTTGTCTTCAATAATTTATTAATTTGGGAGATAAAAGGTTGAAATGTTTTTTTTGTTGCAGTGTCGCGCTTGTCCTCTAGAAGCCTTTGTTTTGTTAGTAGGCATCCCTGTTTCTGCTGCCTTTTTCACTCACCTCAGTGCTTAGCTTTATCAGTTGTCTTGTGCTTTGCAATACCATATACAGGACAGGAAAAGGCACCTGGTTGTCAGTTAGAAGCTCAGAATTTCTTATTCCTGGTTTGTCTTAAATCTCATCAAATGGTCCCATTTCATTTTCCTCAGTGTTTTTTGTGACTCCCCCATCATTCACATCTGCTCTTCCAAGTAATTTCCTCATTCTTCCACTATTGTGCAGCCTTTTCTCTCCACTATTTTTTTGAGTTGGAGAGAGCAGGAGAGAACTAGGAACACTACCACTGTGAGTGAGTGGACTAGGAAAAGTCTTCCACTTTGCTCTTGAAGGGAGAGAGAGGGGACCAGGAGTAGTATATGGTTGATCATCGGGCTTACTCTGCATTGCCCAGGTAGGAAAAGGTTCAGTGGCCATGGTTTTGGCTAGAACTTGTCATGGGCCTGAGAGTAAATCTCTGAAGAAACCCATAATGGAATACAGTTGGCAGATGTGCCAGGACATTTCCACTGATGTTCCTGCTGTCTCCTATTGATAGATGTCTGTAGCCTAAGCACATCTCTGTTGGTGGTCACCCCCAGCCCATGGAGATGTGGGCAGGCACTGTTTGCTGCCTCCTGAAGCAGATACTGCAGTCTGTCAGATGGATTGCATTCCTGGGTACCCTCACATTATCCTCCTCTTGCTGCAAAGGGAACCCTTGTAACCAGCCCCAGAGTTGTTGCTAGATCCCTGTCACGTGTGGCCACAAATAGTTTGGACTTCTGTGCTAGGGAAGACCACGTCTTTTGAAAGCAGCAGGGATAGTGCCTTAGCAGCAGTTTGGGCTGGATTGTGCTGGTAGGAATAGGTCTGTATGAGGAAGTTTCATTACATAAAGCATCCTTTCAGCTATGTGATGGTTCGTGTGAGTTCACACCATGGCAGGTGGGACGTTGTGGCTGGTGAGGTGGTGTCAGACAGCTGAGAACAGCTATCCCCAGCTGATGGGCTTCCAGAGTGCCAGGGCTGGCTGGGCTGGCTGCTAGAGTTAATAAATGCACTTTAAAGACTACAACCCTTCTCCCAAGAAAGTAAAGTCTGTGTCCAATTATCTTCTAACCTAAAGATGTCAGAAAATGCTTTTTAATCCTTCATGTTGGGCATGGGCTGGACTCGATGAACCTGAAGGTCTCTTCTGACCTAGTGATTCTGTGTTCCTGTAGCGCACGTGTGGCTTTAGCAGAGGCAATGCTATGTTTGTGGAAGAGCAGGCACTTCTTGCAGTACTTCCAAGTGGCTTGTCCTTCAGGGCTTTCTGTGAAAGTCTGGGCCTCTTCTAACTTGAGTCTGCCTGGAGGGGTTTTCCTGTTACTGAAATGGAATGTATTTTTTGTCCACAGACCTTGACAAACTAGACAATGAAAAGAGAGAGCTGATTCAGAACGACATTGCTGCTCTTCATCACTTTTACTCAAAGCACTTGGACTACCCTGACAATGCTGCCCTTGTAGTTCTCTTTGCACAAGTAAGTTGGCTAGAACACAGCCTGCTTAGGTGGATGGTGCTGTAGGAGCTGAGTTTTTCTGAAATGGGGAGAATGTTAATGGCAATGGAAAGGATAGCTCTTTGCTTATCTCAGGGACAGGTGACTGTACTTGATGGAGATCTGCTTCATTGAGCAGTAGTGGCTGGATGTGCCCCACTTCCATCCTGAGGGGAGAGACTCTTGTCTGCACACTTTGCCACTGAGGAAAAGGAGAAACAACCTTTAATAAACCCTGTCAAAATTAAGCTTCTTGTGGGCACAACACAGTGTGGCTGTTGTTGAACTAACATGGAAGGCTGCTGGCCTGAGACCCCGCAGAGGCAAACCCTTCATTCAGGCTTCAGACTTGCAGAAATCCTTGCTGGTCAGGTCATCATTGTGTTTGACCTTCACAGGGAGTAAACTTCAGAGACGTAGAAAGAGCAGCAGAAAGCGCAGTCTAAAACTTTTATCTGGTGTGTGGCTTTTAAATGTAGTCAGGTGGTTTGGCCATCTGGAGAGATGAAGGAAAGACAGGATGTCTTGTTAGATAACTTCTGATATGTCACTTCTTTTTTCTCACCTACTTTTCATATGCATCTGAATTGAATGTATTGTAGTGGATGGAATAATACATTGGTGGAATACTGAAAGATCATTTTATTCTTTTTTGCTTCAATATCAGCTAGTTTTGTACTTAAGTTTCTGAGTAAAATAATCTTGAGATGGGGGCAAATATTGACTTCTGTGATGAAAGCTGAGATGGAAATATCCTATTTGGTAGAGCTGGGCATCTAACAATAAGGAGGCACAGTTACTATTTCATTAATACAGAGGTACTCTTATTCTGTAGGGGAATGATTCTTTAGGATGTTTAGCATCTGCTTATCATCCCTTGTGTTGTTTCTAATTTCACATTTCCTTTCAATGATGAGGTGGTTTGGTGGTTTTTGTTCTGTTTTGTTTTTTGGGGTTTTTTTTTTTTAAGACTTTATATTGGTCAGAGGGATACTTTGAAGCTGTTAGTGCAACCAGTTTCTTGTGGTATTTCTGAATATTTTTGTTAGAATGTAGGCAGAATTCCCCAAAGATTTCATTATTTTGGCTATAATGACTTTTGTTTCGTGTCCTGTCCAAGAACAGCTCCACCAGATTGTAGTACTTTAACTGACTTCTGTGAGCTGCTGACTCCCAGATCTCACATTCCATCCAGTCTTCTCTGTGGATGTCACCTGTAGGTGTTACCTTAAGCTCATCTTGATCATCGGGTAACTCTCTGCCACTGTGGACATCAGAATTTTTTGAACTAAAATCTCTAGAAGTCATCTGGATGCTTGTCAGAAGTGTTTTACAAGATGCAACCTTCGGAGGTATTAGTCCCAGGATAAGTCTTTCCAGAAGAAAGGGAGGGATGCTTGTACTTGAGCTGTACAAACATGTTTTCTAATAATTAGTTAACTTGACCTAAAACCAGTAGTATGGATATGCTGCTGCTCCTTTGTTTTTCTTCAACACTTACTCTGGCCTCATGTGGTGTATTTTGCTCCTCCATTCCCCATTGTTTCTCCCTGTGGTTCAGGGCAGTCAGTTAGGACTTGAGCGTCTCTGGCTCCTTCTCACTGCTTTAGTGAACTTTGCCTGATGCTCTTCCTTACACAGCCAAAGTGCAAGTGGTCCTTTTGAGTGGAATAGAGTTCTTTTGTCCAAAGTCCTTGCCTTTCAGTGCTCTCTTTTCAAGCTGTTGGCATCATTCTACTGTCTTTTGTCCCCATGGAATATAGCTCTTGAGGCTGGAGCTTTTCTTTCTCAGTCTCACCTTGTCATACTCTTCCAACAGTTTCTCTCCTGCCTCAAGTTCCAGCATCTCACCCTTTCCTTGAAGACCTTGGATTTCATGCCCCCCTTTCACATTCTCTTTTCACCATTGGGAACAGCCTTGAACTCCAGTTTTACTGCTATTGTCTCTTTACTCCCTCCACTTTGCCTCTTTTTAGTCATGCATTCATCTGGTGAAACCAGTGATATCTCATCCCTTCTAATCCCTCTTCTTGTGTCATTTCTGATATGATGCTTTCATGAAGAGTGTTGTCTCTGGCTTTAGTGGAGGGGAGTTGATGATAACTCACTACATATTTTTAAATATTTCCCTGTGATTCAGAACCATCAAGCTGTTCTTTGTCAGCCTTTGTAGCCTTATGTTCTTACTTGCTGTTGATATTATCTTTCCCTTCTATTGTTTTTGCCTTCACTAATTAAATTTTGGTTTTGTTTCAGGTATGCTCTTGAATTGGCCAGTTGCATGCCCATCTTGAGAGACTGGGAACCTTTGGTTGCTATATGGCTAAAAATAACAGGATAAAGATCAAGCAAAGATAGCTGAGATACTGATGAGTGAATCAGGATACTTGCCTTAGTTGTGAACTCACCCTGAGCAGTTCATACCTGAGGAGTGGCTTTGGGTCTTTGGGTACTTTTAGAAGCCAGTTGAGGCTACATTCCAGCTTTTGGGGCTTATCACTTTGCTTGGTGAGCAACCTGGTCTGCTGGAAGGTGTCCCTGCCTCAGGGGATTGGAGAAAAAACAAGAGCTTGGAACTCAATCTTTACAGTCCCTTCCAACCCAAACCATTCAATGGTTCTGTGATTATTGTTGGTAGTGCTTGTTGTCAGCTCTTACCCTTTTCAGAACAAATACTGCACTATACTTGATTGACTGTTCCTGTGCCCTTTCTAGCTTTAACTGGACTTGGCTATGTTGTTTTAGTGAGTAGTTGTGTTAGTGTGTTACTGGTGCTTTTCTCATGTTTGTAGGGAGATAATGGTGAGTGTAGAGAGGGTTCTCTTTGTGTTGGTATGTGTGTGATTTGAAGTGGAAGTGGAATAAAGTACTTGACTGAGGTGCATTTTGGCACTTAAAGTCATACAAACCACATGAAAAAAGCTGAAACTTCTGTAAGATTCCTTTGACTTGGATGAGAACAAAAGTGAGAAGGTTTCAAAACCTGCTTGAATCTATTCTGTAAGAGAGTTTTGTGAACAAGTTCTTTTGATCCTATGTCTGTTTAAATTAGGGATACACTTCCTCTCATACTCTGTCCTTTTTCTGTCCCCTCCTATTCTATGTCTTTATGAGGTTCAAGTCTTTCTCAGTGCTTTTGTTGCTTTCTCATGTGCTTTAGCTGTAGCTGATATGTGCAGTCTTTGATGACAGGTGCCATTGTGGCAGGTCTTGGTGACATATGCTGCATCAAAGCTCTGCACTGCCCCAGCCTGGCTGACTTTGCTGCCCTTCATTCCCACATTGCTCCTTGCATGTGTAGTTCTGCCTTGGCCCTTTCCTTGTCATGGCCCAGTGAAGTCTCTTTGCCCCATGTCGGGACGAGGTTTGGTGTGCTCCACTTCTCCTGGTTGGCCCTCCAAGGAGCAATTAACTGGACGTGTCCTGAGCAGGTGCAAGTGTTGGGCTGTCAGTTCTTTAGTGTCCTGTGCATTCCTTTGGAGTGGGACTTTGTCCTCACTTTGCTTGTCGAGATGTCATGGAGCTCCCTGTGAATCCTGGAGAGGTGGATGGAAAACTGTGAGCAAATTTCTGCAGTTGTGGTTGATGTATGAGAATGTGACATGTGAGTACACGGGGAGTACTCAGCTGACCAGAAGCTGACCCAGCACCTTTCTCTTTTTCCTTAGGTTAACTGTAATGGCTTCACAATTGAAGATGAAGAACTCTCTCATTTGGGATCAGCTATATTTCCTGAGTAGGTTGATTTTCATATTTTAGAAGATAAAATTATCCTATTTAAAAACAAAGGAAGTAGATATCTACCAAAAGAATTAATTTATCTTGTTTTAAATATCTTGAAGTGGCTAATAAAATGTGGCAAATTATTTGCAGCAGTTTTTCTTAAAAACCCAGTAATTTCGGTAAAATTGCACATGTAATTTATTTTGAAACTCAGATTGTGAACTATATTCAGGTTGGTAAAAAACACTTGGGTAGCAGGTTCTGGTCAGGGGCATCAAGTAATGATTAAAGCCAAATGAAAAGGACTGCAGGTGACTTGCTCTGTTCACAACTTCCTGTTTTGGCTGGGTATAATCCTTTCCCTGATGCTCTCTGAACAATATCCCTTCTACCTTTGTTCCTTGGCAAATAGTAAATCCCTTTCATAGCTTCTTTGAGCCTCCTTGCTATGACAGTGGAAAAAAAGTATGTACAAGCTTCTTAGCTTTACAAATAAACTGCAGATGTTAAGTGTTAACTGCAGTTGGTAAACAGGAGACTACAGGTTTCTGTAGGGCCAGGAAACATTTCTTGCATTTTTTAAATCTGTCTTTCCCACCTAATATTGTAGCAGAGGAGGGTATTTTCTGCCCCTGATCTTTGCACAGCCTGGATGAAGGTATTAGCACCGAGGCTTAGTTTGACTTCCTGGTGAGGCTTGGATTACTCATAGCTTATCTGTGACAAAGTAACCTGAAACTTAGGGATGCCCACTCAAAGCTGGATGTGATTTTGCCAAGTGCTGCAGACAAGCAGTAGTGCCTAGTCCTTGCTTCACAGATTATTATTCTTCTTCAGACAGGTCTGTCTGAAGTTCATATCCCTGATCTACAGATTGGAAGTTAATGCCTTGAAATGCCCAGGATCAGAGTCATTGTGGGAAGAGGAGAGTATTAAACCAGGATGTTCTGGAAAAGTGTCCAACACCATCCTTTGTTAATGCTCAGGATATGAGAGTCAGATCTTTCCTACTTAGCAGTTACGCCTGCGAGCTAAAAATACTGAAGAGACAGTTGTTACTTAGCTAGATTGGGAGAGAACATATTAAAATTACAAGTTTTATCCCAGATAAGCAGTGAACTGCACTTTCTCCAAGCTTGGTAATAAGGGGGTTTACTTTTCTGTATCCATCCAGATTTTTGTCCAAGTCATGTGCTTCTATAACAGGGATCTCCTCCCTCCCACTTCAAACCTGGAGGTTGTTTACATTTGAATAAGAGCCAGCTAAAATTTTAACACCCATCTTCACTTGCAGTGAATGCAGCAAAGACTTTTGTTTTCCCCTATTTACTTGTTTCCTTTTAGGTTAAACATGTTTTTCTTTCTCCTCTGAGGAAAATAGTCAGTCTGTCATGTTGACAGTAAAGCCTTATGAACATACCTGTCAGCTGTCCTATAGCACTGTAAGAAGGGGAAAATAATAACTTGCCTAGTTCTGCAATAATAGGATTTAAAAATTGTAATGATTCACTAATACAGCCATTCTCGATATCATTAGAATAAATAACAGTACAACAGATTTTCCCAAGGTTACCTTCATGTTAAGCCTTAGAATAAAAACAGCTTAGAGAGACAGACTGACTCAATCTTTTCAGACTTACTTATTTTGTGAAGTGGTGCTTAACATTTTGCCTGTTGCTTGTGGTGGTGGTTGGGGAAAACATTTACTTTTCTGCTTTTCCAGCGTTGCATTGATGAACCATAGCTGTTGCCCCAATGTGATTGTGACTTACAAGGGAACCTTGGCTGAAGTCAGAGCTGTTAGAGAGATTGAGCCTGGAGAGGAGGTAAGGCAGGGTTGGAATGTGCTCTGTTCTCGTGCAGCCTGACAGGGTTCAGTCTGCTTCTCAGGGATCATTTCAGTTAGATGGCAATTTAATAACAGCAAGGAAGGATCTCTTGTTTCTCAGAGAAATGCAAGATGGTGCTTTGGAAAAATTAGGGTGGCTGTGGAGGATTGAAGGGATTTTTGGAGGCAGTACCCTATTTTTTGCTAAAACACGGGAAGGGCACCTGCAGCACTCACTGTGTATCTGCCAGACTCTCTCTCAGTTTACCCATCTGTAAAATGAGGCTGAGTTTACTGATGTTTGGCTGGTGCTTTGAAATTCCAAGATCAAAGCAAATTATTACTGCTGTAATAGTTCCCAGTATAATAGTAATGTGTTGAAATTGAAGCCAGAATAAACAAGGTAAATGGGTACAGATAAATCCTTTGACTACTGTTTGGACAGAGCATCCACAAAACATGGGACTTGGTCATATCACCTCAGTGGCATTTGCTGGGAAATCACAGAACAAATTTGTGGTTTTAGGTGGAGTGAAACTGAACAGAGAGGAATAAAAATCTGGGAAATTGAGTAAGGCTCTGGGTTTACCTTGAAACTTTCTCAATTCAATAATGAATTTGGCAGGGAGTTTTAAAGAGGAGAGCTGCACTTCGCTTTAAAAAAAAAAAAAAGATGTTAAATAGAGCTGGGGAGGATGTTCAAATACCTGCAGGGAATGAAGATACCAAACATCCTCTCTGGGGATGGAGCTTGCACAGAATTTCAATGGCTCATTTGTAAATGTTAATTTAATGGGCAAAGTTAATGCTGATAAGCTCAGATTTGATTTTTGATAACATCTTCTGTTTTCTGAGGTGTGTGATAGCAGCCTGGAAGAAAGGTAGAGAGGTTATTTTTGTGGATTATAGCTGTTCCCCCTTGAGAACAGTGAGTTTAGTTGCTGTAGCCAAGAGTGAATGACTTAGGTGAGCAACTTCTTTTGATGCCATTTGCCAATGATGATTTTTCTGTGATGTTGGCAGCCACTGCAAATGCATTGTGGTAACAGACAAGGACTGATTCTGCCTACAGAATTTTATTGTGGAATCCCAGACATTTTCAGCATTTTAAGGGAAGGTGTCTCATTAGAGGTAGAGGGTATTTACCTTGCTCAGCATCTTCTTCAGGTTAAATTCTGCTTTAGAAGCTGCATCAGCTCTCCAGGACCTCACAGGTTTTGCACATTTGCTTTTTTTGACACTTCAGAATTTTCTGAACGTGAGGCCTGGCTGTGTGTGGTCGCTGTACAGTCTCCCAGCCTGTGTCTCCATCTTCAGGCTCCGTGTAGCCATTGCAGGGCAACATTTTAAAGGTTTTTTTGCTGTAAATGTGGTTCTTGCATACCACATGCTTCGAAAATCTCGAAGGGAGGAGAGGAGGAGTGTGAGGGAAAGTGTGAGATGACACGCTTACACTTAAGAAGGTGCACTGTATGAAATTACATGTTATTTTACTTTTAAAGAAAAGAGAAACTTTAAGTATAAAGACTGAGCAAAGCATTTCAAATAACTATAAATGAGGAAATGGAGCTAAAGCTGTTCCTTGGTCTGCAGAATGATCAACTGTGCTGTGCGTAGGACGTGTTTCTTGGGGGAGGTCTCCTTTTAAAAGCACAGCATTAAAGCTAGTTGCAGGGGTTCTTTTCTGAAGACTATTGAAATAGAGGAAAACTTAAGAATGGTGTATGTGAAGGGCCTTTAAAATGTTCAAAAGCAGGTTTTCTTTGCTTTAAAATATTGCTGCTGAAGTAAATCTGATATTCATTCTCCTTGAACTGGAGCACTGGGCCTCTCTTCTTTTCAGAGATCTAAAGGTCTTGTCCCAAGTTTCTAAAGGTACTAGTGACTGCTGTTGCCCCAATTTTTGTAGGTTTTCAGAAAGAAAAAAATTGAGATTCCGGCCTCCAAAAAACCAGGCCACTGTAATTTATCCTAGGCTGGATACCTGAAATCATTATTTTACTTCTGAAAAGTAGGCATCTCTTTGTAGTGTGACAGGAGCCTGAAATTTATGCTGTGATAGTTTCCTTATCCACACCTGGATCTTGCTGTCCTGGGTGCAAGCCAGGGTAATATTTGAGGGAAATTCCATAATAAATAGCAAAGGAGCACTTCTCTGTCAGGTTGCATTCACAAGTGACAGTTTCTGATGCTGCCAAGGGGTTTGGAATGTGAGGAAGCAGGCAGGTGATGTGGCTGCAGGGGTCCACAAGCTGCATGAGTCTGTAGTTGTCATACTGCGTATATCAGAACTGGTATAATAAATATGTTTAGTGATGCTGCTTCTCACTAACTGTTTGGGTTTTTTTACCATGTAGATTTTTAGCAGCTATATTGACCTGCTGTATCCCACAGAAGACAGAAATGACCGATTGAGAGACTGTTATTTCTTTAGTTGTGACTGCAGGGAGTGCACTACGAAAGAAAAGGTAATGGAATTGGTGTGAAATGTACTTCTGACTGTCAAGGCACCTACCCCTGTCCTTAGATGTAATATCCTGTCTGGCTTAATTACATTTTGGAAAGTATTATAATGGGGACAGGGGGAGGTAGTTGTATTTTTCTGGCCAGAATACTTTCTGATATTCATTCTTTCCACTGTAATCCTGACACATTAGGAAATTTCCTGGTAGAGGCCTGTTTAAAGTTGAGCTACAAAGCAAAGATGAAAACGTTGTTAAAAGTAGATAATTATACTGTGTCTGTGCTACCTGGCCAAACAAATTTAGCTCAGATTTTTTTTTTTTTTTAATTTCATACTTTTTACCAACTGCCAGCAAGTAAATCTTGCTTGGGGCATTTCTGGGATAGAGTGCTGCTGCATTTCCTGGTTGGGACATTTCAGTCAATTCTAGGGCACATTGTATGGCATGTCTGGATGGTTTAGAGACCCAGCAGAATCTGAGGAATGGTCTTTTCTACAGTAGCACCATACTGGTCTGCTCAGGGACAGCGTGGTCCTGGGTCACAGCCCCTTGGGATGTGCAGGCCAGGATTATGTTCATTAAATGTGAGCTGGTGCCCCTCAAAGGACCAAGGAAGAACCAGACAATGCTCCTGACAACAAGGTATTGGGTGTTTTAAAGAAAAGTACTGCTTGGAGGGAAAAGGTACCCAAACCAAACAGATACCGAGACAGCTGTGCCTGTGCAACCATTTGGACCTCCTTCACTGGAAGTCCTACAAGAGTTGAGCTCTCTGTAGCTTGTCTGTCATTCCAGCCAAGATCAGTGTGTCTGGCATAATCTAATCCTTAAATTCCAGATCATTTTTCCTCCCATTTTCACCAGGCATCCTTTTAAGAGCTGCTTCCCACCTTGACCAGACAACCATCTCCTTCCCCTAAATGGTGTCATCTTCTGTGATTTTTTTTTTTCCAAATAGTACCCAGTATTGTTGCTTGAGGCTGTTCTGTTGATACCATATCAGTTGTGTTTCTCCCCACAGTTACCTTGATAATTTTGCCACTGAGTTTAATGAAGCCAGGATTTCATCTGTGATTTTCAACGATGTGTTACTCTGGGAATCACCTGTCACTCAGCCTCCTTCAGTTCTGGAAAGAGTCCCTGTAGCTGGCAGATTAAATAATAAAAGAAAAAGAAATCTAGCAACACTGTGAAGCTTAAGCAGCAAAAGATTGTCTCTAGATTGTAGCTGACTCTTCCTGAAATGGTATGTTAGATACAGAGATAAGAGTAAGTGGAGCTGTCCAGCAGAAATACAAAACATATGGAAATGTGGTTTTGTCTGTAGATCTGAAGGATCCTTTTCTTTACTTAAAATCATGTCCTTTTCCACGGGGACATCACTTGGTAGTCAGCCTAAGGTATTTGAGCTGTTATAGCCTTAAAACTAAGGCTAAATTTGTTTTAAACCTGATCTCTTGGAAGCAGTGAAATTTCTTATGTAAAACTGCTTGCAACACAAAATCAAAAAGCTCTTCAGTCTTTCAAAGGAAAGGGCCTTAATGGAAGTAGACAATGGCAGATGAACTGGAGGGCCAGGGGATCCTAGGATTTCTAGCCAAGGCTTTAGAGAAAAATTGCAGGTGCACATTCTACCTTTGTTTTTTCATTCTTTGAAGAGCTTAAGTTCACATCTGTGTCTTTTTATTAGAGAAATTTTGTATAGCAGGTGCACTTTTATTTGTAGGGCTTGAAAACGTGCCTTTGTAAGGTCCATTGTATTTCCTTCAGGATAAAGAGAAACTGGAAATCTGCAAGCTGAATGATCCTCCGTCAGCAGAGACAGTGAAGGACATGATCAAATATGCCAGGAACGTGATTGAGGAATTCAGGCGAGCCAAACACTACAAATATATCCTTTGTCTTACCCTGACTCCACTGGTGTGTGTCCTAAACATCTTGCCTGCTGGACTTCAGAAGTACATGCAGGAGAAATACTGTGACCAGTAGAATTAAGCTTCTCTCTGTCTCTTTGTGTCTGAAGGCATTATCAGGTAGTCGTATAATGAGAGGCCATCGATTTATTGTGTTCCTTGACTTCTTCCCACCTCCCAGTGAGTTACTGGAGATCTGTGAACTCAGCCTGGACAAGATGGGTGCAGTGTTTGAAGACAGTAATGTTTATATGTTGCATATGATGTACCAGGCCATGGGTGTCTGTCTCTATGTGCAGGACTGGGAAGGTGCGCTGTGTTATGGGCAAAAAATTATCAGACCCTACAGGTAAATATGAGAGAGTATGGTTTGTTTTTTTTAGTGCTCTAATTATGCTCTGAACAGTTAAGACAAGTTTGGGCAGAGATCTCTTCTCTCAGTATATGTGGTATAAACATTCTACCCATGATACCATTAGTCAAAAAGAAATTAAATTAAATTGCCAGGACAGTGCTTATATTTATCAGAATGTGGTCTGCAATATACAGCAGGATTGACTCTGAAATCCTTGCTTCGGGTTCTCCAAATAATTTTGTGCCACC
The DNA here is from genome assembly GCF_021018805.1 of Prinia subflava. Taxonomy (NCBI): domain Eukaryota; kingdom Metazoa; phylum Chordata; class Aves; order Passeriformes; family Cisticolidae; genus Prinia; species Prinia subflava. The sequence goes on from NC_086248.1 coordinate 92,890,469, forward strand.
TTGGGTGCTGTGCTAGTTCTGCTTAGCTGGATAAATACTGGTTTCCTTTTAGGTTAAACATGTTTTACTTTCTCTTCTGAGGAAAACAGTCAGTCTATCATGTTGATAGTAAAGCCTTATGAACATACCTGTCAGCTGTCCTATAGCACTGTAAGAAGGGGAAAATAATAACTTGCCTAGTTCTGCAATAATAGGATTTAAAAATTGTAATGATTCATTAATACAGCCATACAAATGCCATAATTTTTTACTAAAGAAGGGCTTCAAACAGCATCTGCAGCCAGTATTTTGTACAAGGTAATGGAGGCAAAGCCTGTGCTGCTGTCGGCAGTCTGCCAGTGCTGTCTCTCTGCAGCAGCACGGTGGGCACGGCTGCACAGAGCAGAGCCGTGTCCCAGGCTGGGGCCGAGCAGCAGAGGGAGCTGGAGCCGAGCTCAGCGCCTGCGCCCGGAGCCGCGGGTGCCCCACGGCCCTGATCCCACTGCCCTGGAGCTGGAGAGTGGGAGAGTGCCCAGGCTGCAGCCCTGCATGGGCCAAAGCAGCACACAGCCTCTGCAGGAGCCATGAATCCTGTTTGTGATGAGATTCTCTGGTTTTGCAGCAGTGAGCCCGTTGGTTAGAGCCAGCCAGTTACGCTGCCTGTGTCTGGTCCTGCCGTGAATCTCCCGAGCAGATTCTCGTCCTGAGACGTGACTTTCCTGCCAGCTGGGGGGAGCACAAGAAAAGCTCTCCCTTCGGAACAGATGCCAGCATAAAGTCACAGATCACTTGGCAGGGAGCAGTGATACAAAGAAGGAGCCAACATTCCCCCCCTGGGGGCTCAGTACTATTTATCTTCCCTGGGACTTGCCCAGCTCCTCTGGCTGTGAGCCTGGCATTCCGGGTCGGCTCTGCCGTGCCCGCGCAGCGTGTGCGAGCCCAGGCTGCCGTGTGTGCCCCGGGCCCCTCGCTCCCAGCCCCCAGCCATTGTGGAGCACACGGAGCCGGGGTGCAGGGTGCCTCAGAAACTCATAACAATGCGGGCTCTCGCTGTAGCTGGCCAGATTCAAACGAGTGGCACAAAGTCCTTGCCATCTGACAGCTGCTCAGAGGCATATGGTGGTTTCAGTCCAATTCCCAGCTGACAGGCGGCCCCATCCCAGACACAATTGGCACGGGCTCCTGGCAGTCACGGCAGAGGCTGGGAGCGCTGAATGGGCAGGGGCAACAAGAGGCAGCTTCTTGCCCCATGAGAGGGGGAAAGAACTGGGAAAATGCAATGAAACTGCCAGAGTTGATGAAGCTGAATTTCTTTCTCTCTTGCAGTAAACATTATCCCTCCTACTCGCTGAATGTTGCCTCCATGTGGCTGAAATTAGGGAGACTGTACATGGCGCTGAAGAACAGGACAGCTGGAGTCAAGGCCCTGAAGAGGGTATTTATTGTCTGCTTTCTCCATTAATAACACTACTTCAGCCATGGGGTTGTTGAAAGACTCTGTGCTAGTCTGTCAGTGAGCCTGGTGTGGTAGGAAATGCACCATGTGTTAATATATTTGGTCACTGAATTTTTGGCTCAGATAGGGCTTTTTTAGAGATGGAGGATAGGTCTGCTCTTGGGTGCCTTTTCACAGTGGGCTCACAGTGCAGCAGCTGGAGCGAGAATTATGCTTAAACATTTGGTCTGAGTTCTTCTCTGAGCTAGAGCTGCACTAGTGTAAATGAAGCAGAACCCTATCTTCCTCTCATTTGCTGGGTAAGGACAGGAAAAATGCTTGGCTCTTATAAAAGGCACATAGTGTTTCATTGAAATCTGTGATTTCTATATCCAACTTAAACTAGACATGCTTTTGGTGGTTATTTGTTCTGGAACCAATCGATTTTTACATAGCTGAAGGGAATTCAATGCATCTGGTATTGCTGAAATTGGCAAATGCAGCATTTTGGTTTTACATTTTTCTTCACCCCTTTTTATTAGTCTGTGTCTTATTTTTTTGTTTTTTATTCTGCTATTTTTTATTAGTCTATACTATGTTCCTTGACTATTTTCCCCTATTGTTGTTGGACAGAAATTTATTTTAGTTTCTTAATCATCAGTAATTACTGTAGCATATAATGACTCAGTGTGGAATGTCACCATGTATTTATTTCTTCTTGCTTTTTTGGATGCTGGCAAGTTTTTAGCCAGCAAATAACAGTGCCATCCAACCATGGTGAAAGATGCTGGAAGAATATATGCTCTAAAATTTAACTGTTACCTAGTTTGAAATTGGTGTAGGTTTTCTTCACTGTGGTGTTAAACCCTTGAGTAGAAATGGGAATTGTGCCAGTAGGAGCATGGGATAGGGGGCAGGGAACTGTGAGGTATATTTGTTGGCATAGTTAGTTTCCTAACACAAACATTTTCTAATGACTCACTTCCAAAGCTGTCTACAGGAACTGCCCAAAGTTATCCCAGCCTTTGATGTTTGAGATTTAGTGGGAAAGCAAACCCATTGTTCCCTGTCAGTTTGTGAGCAGCTGATCCAGAAGGTCCTCCTTTCTTTTTTTTGGGCAGGAGGAGAGGTGGAGTCATTCCTCGCTGCTGAGGTGGAACCAAAGGCCCTTGTTGTACTGACTTAACAAATACAAGAGCATAAAAGATTCCCAAGGATGAAATGATGACTAAATGCTCAAAGGACAGGATACTGCAATTCCTTGCTCTGTCTTAGCACTGTTGGTCTTTAAACATTTTCAGGCTTACACTGAACATTTTTCTCAGTTCTGTCTAGTGCTGCCTTTTATCACAGCGTTCCTCCAGTGGAGATCTTGCCCCTGACACACTCCAGGGCAGGAAGGGTGCCAGTCAGGGGTTTGGCTGCCTGCAGCGTTCCCTCCCAGGCCTGGAGAGGCTGCGGGTGGAACACCAGGGAGTTGGGCACAGCAGTGTCTGCCCGAATCCTACGGGAGCTCACGTTTGCCTAGGAAGTTGCTCCCTGCCTAAGGCATTGGCAGCCCCTGGAAGGAGCAGAGGGTTTACAGACTCAAGGTTGAAATGCCTCAGCATTACTCCTGCACTAGGCCTGCATGTCTCTGACAGCTCAAGGATAAGTGGGTAGGAGCAGAGCTCGCTTACCTCTGCCTAAGTCCTCTGCTGGAATATTACCTGCCACACTTGCAGTTTTCTGTCCTGGAGCTGGTTGCATTCAAAGTAGTTTTGACAGGAATATAATTTTAAAAGGTGCTTTGGGCTCCTTTAAGATCAAACATGTATTCTCTGAATATAAAACCTTTATTACTTAGTTTTGAATTTCATTTTATTTCCTACTGGGTTTATGACTACAAGGGGACAAAAAGTAGCTAGAGGTGTCAGACTGCTTCAAACCTCTAAAGAGAGTATTTATAGCCTGGTGTTATATATGAATCAATTGTGTGAATATTTTTTTTTTCTTTTCATAGGCAATTGCTATCATGGAAGTAGCACATGGGAAAGATCATCCATACATTTCAGAGATCAAAAAGGAATTAGAGGACCACTGAGCCTTTGAATCTATGCAATCCTTCAAACCTTTATTTAAAAAGCCTTGTTATGGAAACCTTCAGGAGCGCTTTGAAAAGCGGTAGAGTATGAACACAGTTCTGTCCTATAATTGGAATGACAAACACACTTAGGCCTAGCTTCCACATATCTACAATTGCCTTTTTTCTTTTTTTTTTTTAAGGAAGCATCCATGGTTTCTTAAGGGTTATGCCTTTTGATGGCTCATGTGCAAAAATGGCCTTTTTTTTCTTTAGAGATGTTGGTGTGGATCTTATTTGTGCAAAGTAAATAAAGTGGTCTTGGCCCCTCTTGATTCCACTTGTACAGTTAACTGGGTGCAATAGGTTTGTGATATGTACTTCTGCCCAAATAGTTTTGCTTAATCTGACAAATCAGCAAAAGCCCTACTTTTTCATTGTGGTTTAGCATGTGTTTTTTTCTTGCATCACTTTTATTTACAGTGACTTAACTGAGAGAGAGGGGAAATGGGGTGATAAATTCTGTACATTTTACAGCAACACCACCAATGTTCCCTTAACCAGTTAATCTGCAGGTCCATCACTGCTCCTGGCAGATGAGGATTCATCACAGCAAAGACCTAGAGCTCAATTTGTCTTGTACAGAAAATACTGACACCTATGTCGAAGCTTGAGGGCTTGCACAAGACATGAACTGTGCAGCTTCTGGCTTTTTAGACTCTTTTACAAGTTAAAGTGAGTTATTGCAGAGGAGAGCTCATATTTCCTTACAGCCATACCTTCACCTCCAGTGCATTACAACTACTATGATAATATGTTAGCAATTATTTTTAAGAGAGGAACAGGAACATTTTCTGAGGAAAAAGTCCAGGACTTAGCTTTTTCTACTCCTATATATAAAACAAGAGGATTTTTCCCCTCCATTTAGTTCAGTGGCAAGAGTTTGCTTTTAAGGATAGGGGGAAAAAAGGTGTAGCTGTAAGCTTATAGCATCAAAATTGAAATAGGGTGCACAATAAAATCACCTGCCCATTCCTTACTGTTTTCACAGCTTATAAAGTATAAGAAAGAACACGTCCCCCTTACGAACCTCATTGTGTTTTCTTTCTTGTAAGCACTGCTCTGAAAATAAAACTGCTAGAACAAGGGTTTGTCAGCTCATTTTGCTGAAATCTTTCATTGCTCTCCAGCCAGCAGTTGTTGCTGGAGTACATAAAACTGCACCAGATCTACCAAGGCCATTAAACAACAGCCAAGCTTAGGAAGAGGGCACCAGCTGACTATCCTAACTTTGTCTTGTCAAATAAACTCTTGTCCTAGGAAATAATACCTTTACTTCAGCAAGTCTGTCCAGAGCCCAGACCACACTTCAACACCAAGGAATTGGATTAGCTGACCATGAGGCACAGCCTTGACCCTGTGAAACTTGGATTCCTGTTTACAGAAGGTTATTCAAAGCTCACTGTGGCCCTGGCTGTGCCTATCAGTTTAACATGGGAAACCAACTCAAGCAGTGTAGGTGCAAATACAAAACCCTTAAGCTGATACAGAAAAGAACACAAACATTGTTTTCCTTGAAAAAAAATGGTTTATTGTATACTGTGAATATGAGGGACAGTTTTACCAAAAAAACCTTAGTGACTGAAGACATTCTCACATTTGCAAAAGCATTTAAGAAACTATTTACACAAAGGCAGTGAAAGGGGTAAAAAATTATTGCAGTCAATTAATGCTGATAGAACTTTTTATTATAAAAAGAGAAAGAAAAGAAACAGTGCAAAAATACTGTCAAAAGTAATCAGTTCTATACACAAGATAAAACTGACAAGCATAAGCTTATGTACTGATATGAAAAATACATTAGAATATAAAATGGCATGCATAGATTTTTTTTTAAGGCTTTCAATAGCATAGAATAGTTCTGCCATTCAGCCCTAAGAGGAGGGTTGGGGGCAGGAAGGGCACATAACTGATGTCTCATTTCTCTACAAAATGTGTACATACAATGAGGTGGTGAGATTCAGATCACTGTTTCGTGCTAAACTGTCAGGTACAGAATTACAGAACAAATAAAACAGGGAGCATCACAATACTGAAGTAAAACAGGACAGTAAAATCCAGTGACATAAAACTTAAACATGTTATCTCATTTAACACATTCCACACAATAACATATGGGAATATTACAGTCATCTGCATGTGTAAACGTCTTCCTTTGTAAAATAACCAAAGAAAGGTACTTTACTAGTGAGGAAAATGTATTTTCCATATGGAGCAACCTCAACAGGATAAACATCCTATTATGAGTGTTTCTGGCACTACAGATTTCCTTTCTTTTAAGGACCAAGCAGAAGCAAGAAAATATTTTTATTTAACATATACAAAAAGGAAGTTTTTATACATTGCATCTGTAAGTTGTGGAACTCACCAGCAGAGGACATTGTGAAGGCCAGAGGAATAAATGGCTTCTAAGAAGATAATGTGAGTCATAGAAGATGGGTCCATCAGTAGGTACTACACACAGAGAGCAGGGTACAGCTTTGTTCTCAGGAAGCCCCCAAAGGACTGGCTGCCAGGTGCACCAGAGGGGCTGACACCCTCTTCTAGACACATCTCTGTTTCTTCCTCAACTACCAGCCACTGTCCAAGTCAGGAGGTGCCCCCAACCTGACATGGAAACAGTTTGTAGGAAGCTTTCCTCTTTTCCGCCTTACTGCCTAATCAAGGAACACTACCCCTGAAATACCTGGAACTGACTGTCCAACCACCTTAGCCAGGTGAATCTGTGGCAGTCCTTCCCATGCTGTTACACAGTGCTGGAATCCTCCAGTGGAAGCTCCTGTTTATCACTGATTTCCAGTTCACTCTCCAAAGGCAAGGTCCTGTTGTTAAAGCACGTGGGAAACTCTCGGTGAAAGTGCACATAAAGCACAGGCAACAAAACTTCAAAGAAATGGGAGCCAAAAAACAGCTGAGAGAAACCAATGGAACTGTAATATAAGACGCTCCAAAAACACTGACTAAATTTATTTACTTTAAATATTTATATAAACACTGCTATTTTTGACCTGTGCACTGTTTTGTTTTACAATCTAACAATAGTTTATTTACAGTTAATACCTCCATCTTGTTTGCCCCACAGCCATCTGTTCCCTTCCTCAAATCCCAATCCCTGCAAGCAGCTGCATGTATAATGTCCTCTCTAAAGGCTTAGATGGCATCTATAGCTCCCTTAGCACCAGATCCTACAAGAAAACCTCTCTGGAAGGCCAAGAGCTAAATGGAGACAATTGCTTCTGCAGTTCCGGACTTGCAGCCTTTCTCTGACTGGCATCAAAACCTATCCCAAACTCCATATGCTTGAAGTACACATCAGCAGCTTTATATTAATTTTGTGTAAGAGTGGTCAGAGGCTGTTTTTGTGCAGTCCTTCCTCTCATGACCAGCTCAGGAATTTGCTCCTGATGCAGCCTTTATTTCCTGCAGTGGCTGCCACCCTAGCATTTTTTTATCCACCAAGATAAGCAACAAAATTTAACTCAGACCTCCCTCAGTGATGCATGAGAGCTGCTACAGCAGAGATCAGCCTGATGATTCCACTTTTTGAGCACACAGACCACAAACTGTTAGCAAGGCTGACAACAGCTAATTCAGTCATCATCTCCTCCCAGGAGACCAGTGGGAAGTCTGTTGGAAAGGCAGCACTGTCAGTAGCTCTGCTGAATCTTCCCTACAGATTTCTGTGCTATATCCAAGTACAAGATTGCCCATCAACATTTCTTTTAGAGTTGCTTGTGAACTGCACAGACATAGCAGGTACGGGATCAAAAAATAATGTCCTGGCTGACAATGACAAGCACTATGGAAGCAGTTAGGTTGGAAAAGAATGAGTAAGTCTGTGTTCTGCCATTTGCATTTCTGTTTGTTTACAAGAAAGTAATTAAAAAACACCCAGCTTTTGAAATAATGCAAATATTTAATAATCTCTGTAGCTGAGGCAGCTGATTTAAATAAGTAGAACAGAAATGCACTTCAATATACTTCAAGGACCGTGCTGGCAATAGGTCGAATAAGTTCTCAGAGAAGTGTCTTCGGCCAGCTAAAATTAGTTTAGGGAACTTCTGATAAGGCTGAGCATTCAGGATCCCTGTATGCCTATACAGGAAAATGTTTGTGGGAACAAGCTTCATCTTTCCTCAGGTAGTCAAGGACAAGAGGTGCCAAAACAAGCCTTTGTAGGACCTGAAACAAGTAGGACCTGAGCAGCTGATGTCCATCCTCCAGTGTGACTGAGGGAGGACAGAAACAGGATCCCCACAGCGCTGAGCAGCGTCACAACTCAGCTGTCATCTCCCCCATCCCCCTCGAACAATGGGAAGCATGAAATGCTCAGACCGTGACTTTAACCAAAAAGCTGATGCCAGCACCTCAATACTATAGTTGGTAAGAGTTGAAACTAAACGGGAAGAGGTTGTTAAATACAGATGAAGACTGTACCCAAAGGAAAGCAGACACACAATGGATGCCCAAGCCAGACTTACTCATCCGCTGCAAGTTCTCTCTTGGAAAGCATCAGGGAGCGTAGGCTGAATATCCCAGACTGCAAGGTGGGTGCCCTGGGAGAAGGCTGCTTGTGTCAAAATTCCATTCACTGACGAATCATTGTGAGATTCTCAGTCCAGACTTTACTCCAAAGAGATGAAACTGGTCTCAAACTACTGTTATGCTTTGATGTTAAAAATCGTGCAACACAACAAACAGCAACTCCAAACTGTCCTTTTCTCCTCAAGGGTTCTGCTGTTTAAGTCTGCAGGACAGAAACTAAACAGCACTGTTGCTTTAAGGCTCATGTGTTCATTCCTGCTATGACTAAGAAAATTGGATGCAAAATGCATTTTCCTGTCACTCCCTAAAGGTTAGGAAATACTGCCCAAGCAATTTTGGCCTGATAAAACTATAACAGGTTCAAAGTGAGAAGGTTCATTTTTTCCCTTACAAAACTGTATCACATTTCAACTACAAAACATCAGCATGCTGAGGGCTGCTTGTAAGCTGGGGTGGAAAGGAACCTCTGAAGACGTGCACCAGCCTAATTCACTTATGATATTAACAGATCTAGTCAAGATAAAATCTAGCAGGGAAAAATACATTGAAGTCAGATGAAAGGAAAAGTTTAAAATTACCATTCTTTGACAATGAAAGGGAAAAAGTGACTCACATTGGCCTCTATCTACCATACCAGCCACATTAGGAGTTAATTGGAAATGACTGTTTACCACATGGCCACTTACTTGGCTCATTAATAGGCACTGACTTAATTTGGAAAGGATTTTTAGTGCTTTTTTCTAATTAATGTTTTCTAAGACACCTATGATGCATCTTTGCATAAAAAAAAAAGGCTTAATTTTCTTCCCTTCAAACACAGCTCTTCACACCATCTTATGCAGTAACTTTCCTGTGCTCGCTGTAGCAGCAGAAATACACATTTCAGCCAAGAGCAGCTGAATAATAAGACATAGGAACAGATTCTTTTCCCTACTGATTTTCTACGTCTCACATCCAAGTGGAGCAATGGGACTTGACAGCTCTGAGTTCAAACTTAATTCATCATTAGGAAATTATTCAAAAAGTTATAATGAGATAACTAATTTAATACACTTTGCTTCAAGGTTTATTCCTTGGCTTCCTTCCCAGATATAAAGCATCTCTCTGCAATTATCATGCAGATGCTGCTGAAAAGACTTTAAATGGTTGTTGCTAATTTAACAAGAGATATGTTGGCACTGGCAGAAAAAATTAGAGGAAAACTGAAGTTGACTGAAAACTCAACTGATCCTTAAAAAGAACATGGTCAAGGTATTACAGCAAAATAATTCCTCTCTGTTTGTTGGTGGCTACAAATCTTCACCAGAAACTCTGTCATCCTGTTAGGCCTGTATTGCAAAGCACCAAATCAGCACAGGGCAGTTTTAAACACATTCAAGAAACATTCTGTACAGAACCTTAGCTTAAGCTCCCTACTAATTTTAGTCCCTTTAGTGCTGAAATTAGGAGTGCTTGTAGGCTTAGACCTCTGTACATTGACCAGGGTTTAGAGGTGGGGATGCAACAGAAAGGCAACAGTAGGATTAAAATATTGAAAGTATCTGGGGAAGGGGTACCGAGGAAGGTGATTTCACCACGACAAAGGAACTGCATTGCATCACCTGCCCTGAGAGGCTGTGAAATCTTCACCCTTAAGAATTCTGAAACTGGATGTGACGCTGGGCAAGCCTATGCAAGTTTAAAGTCAGCAGTGGGGTGAGCAGGGCTGAGTCCAGAGACCTCCAAGGCCTCTAGGTTCTCTAGCCTGATTCCTTCTCAAACCATCCAACAATAGTTCTCACATGAAGGCTAAGGCAACTGGAGATGCCTAATGTAAATGAGATTCCTTTTCTACAGAGGGTGAGCCTCAAGGCAATAATAATTTTAGTGAAATTCGTGCAAGGATGCTTGATTTGGCTTTTTTTCCAGATACATTTAGTTGAAAATCCTCTACTGTTCCACTCTCAGACCACCAGAGTCATTGGAAAGAGTCATTCACTGACTTCAGCACTGTAGGTCACTGCACTTCACCCTACTTTGCTTCTTGAAGGGGTTTGCAACCCCTTCAAGGGTTGCACACAGCAGCAAAAGGCCTCCTTAAAAAGATACAACACTGATTTTTTTCAAGGACTAATCTAAAACCGTAATTCTTGTGGAATTTGAACAGTTTAGCACCCAAAACTCTCTGTCCTCACAATGTCCTGTGCTTGAGCCCTCTGTAACGTGCCCGGCTGCACGTGCAGAAGCTCAGGTCTCCGTGCTGTGCACCCTCAGCTTCCAGTCACACAGAGCTGACATCTAGCAGGTCTTGTTTTTACCAGGGAAGCCACATACTGGGTCCAGAATGTCCTTATGTGAGAAAAAGCCCACTGCCAAATAACTGTAGGTTTCAGAAGCTGTGTAGCAAAATAAAAGCCAGCAAACTACCTTCACAAAGGATTGCTTTCCTTACAGACATGTTACAACGCAGACCAGTCATGTCAAATGTGGTTCACTTTGAAGGTCACTATAAGTTTTATGAATTATTAAGGTAATTCAAAAGTTATTCCAAGAAAAATAAATTATATTTTGTATAAAATAATCCATGGGAGACTAGTAAAGAACTATCATTCCTTACTTTCAGGACAACTTTAAAAAGTGCGATATATGCACACAGTGTTGTCAAGGCGGTTCCCCTTGTTCCTCAGTAAGGTTCAGTCAGATCCACAATGCTGGGTCTGGGATGTTTGAAAAGATTAAATAAGTCTCGAGTTTTGCAGGAATTGTATGAGCACTTGGTAGACAAATTTGTACTGGGCTATGGTCTGGATCATGAACACTCTCTGCTCCCGCAGGTGTCTCAGCATCACAGGAACATCCATTTTCTATAAAGCAAAGGGAAAAAAAACCATCAGGATGTGGGTTCATTAAATCAAACAATCACTGTCTCAAATATCAGTTCTCTGACACAGGGAACTATACTGTAGTTACAGAAGACAAAGGTTCTGTGGACAAAATTAAATGTGCAGACAAAGATACAGATCCTTTCACTAAAGGGGAAGGGAACTCATTGCCACCAAAAGATCCAAAAATTCCAGCATCTGATCTGCCCCAGCCAAGTGTCTGTTAGCAAATAGAGCTCCAGGAGAAATAGGTCTGTGAAGTGAAACAAGGACCCAGGATCCACAGTGTGTGTTTTGCAGACTCCAGGCCAGCATCAGTTTGTTGCCACTTACTGAATATCCACACATTAGTGGTTCTCCAAGAGGGCATCCTCCAGCTTAGTTTCATCCAAAAGAAACTCACTTGTGTGCCCTGAAAATGCTCTACAGCAGGAACTAAAGCACAGCAAGGAGGCACAGAACAAGGAAATCTACTGGGAGGGCACAGCCCTAACCCCATTGAGCAGTCACAGGCAGCCTAAAATGGTCTGAAGCCAAAACCAAATGAATTCTGTGAAACAGAGGCTCATGAGGTGAAGCGTTAGAAATCACTGCACATTTCATTAGGATGCTATCATCAGATTTCTGGCATTCAGGGAGCCAAAAACCTATGATGCTGTTGTGTTTTATCTGTTACAACAGGTACAGGAGGAGCTATTGAGGAGTTGTTGAGCCATGAAGCTCAGCCTGCCAGGCTCAAATTCAAACAGCGTGCAAAGTGAGCCAAGCTGAGGGACACAGACCTTCTATGGCAGCAGTACCATGAGCACTAAGATACACACTGGTTTGGAGGACGTTCTTAAGCAGTTCAAGATATAAAACTGAAGAACAGCTACCCTACCAGGCAATGTAATGCACTTTGTAATGCCTGCTTGCAGAAACACCAAGAGGAGCTTAGCAAGTCTTTTGACTGAGATTACTGCTAACTCTTGGAGGCCCAACAGAGCATGGAATCTGCTTCCAGGCACATCTGAAGTTTCCTGGAAAGTTTAAAATAAAAGTCACGCTGCATATCCATTTCTGTCCATGTCTATAAAACTCAGAATCTCCATTCCATGTAAACAAGTATTAACTCATAGGCTATCACTTTCTGAAAACAAGGCCAAATATTCTGCCACATACCCCAACAAGCTGTTATAAAAGGATATCTCCAGAGAGTCAACGAGTGTAAATATTTGGGATGAGTAATGTCCTATTATTATCAAACAGGTGCAAAGAAAAATGGAAGCTCTTTCCAGTTAACTTGTCTTACATGGGGAAAGCCTCCCTGCGGACTCAGATGCTTGTGCAATGGTCCTTGCTGAGAAGAGCTGAGAGGAATCTGATCTCACCTGAACAACTATAACAAAAATGCAGGCCAGTCTTGACCTGCACATAATGTTCCTCTCAGCTTTTTGGTGCATGACAGCTCATTGGTACACAGCAATCCATGCACCTCAAAATGGAGATGGCTTGGCCTTATCTCTGAAATGGAAGAAAACCCCTTCCTGCCTACTCAGCCTCACTATTCCTCACTAGTTATAGCCAGCTTAGTATTTGATTCCAGGTAAGGAGAATCCTTAAATTCACCTTCATTACAATGTACATGTCAAAAAAAAAATTACACCTAACGCTTTGCTAAGCTGGCACTTGCAAACAGAGCAAACAAAAATGCTACGTATTTCTGCCTCCCAAATTAAAGATCTCCCATGTGAAAGCATGCTGTAGATGCAATCATGAGTTAGTGTCACAGTGCCAAGTCTGGACTAAAAGCTGATAGAGCAGGTTCTCAATTACTTTCTGGTACTATGTGTCTACAGCAGTAAGGATGTAATGATGTGACATTTACTTGCCATGCAGCAGTTACTGAAACTCAATCCCTGCAATGAGATACAGCTTCAGACTCAACCAGCCATTGCCCAGAAGCCACGGTGGCTGAAGCTGTATAGAATTTGATTAAACATGGCTTTTTACCTAAACTTGAAACCTCAGGCTCAAGAGTCCAGGGTTTTGTTCCAGCACTGTTGCAGGCTTTCCAAAATTGTCTGTGTCAAAATTATTGAAACTCCCTTCTGATTTTCTTTCACTGCTAAAATGTTAATACATTTACTTGCTAGGACACTTTTGTGCACACCAATTCCTAAGACTAAAACATTTTAAGTGATAAATAATTTTATTTCAGGACAAAACCCCAATCAATTCTACTACAAAATAAATGAAAAGGAACCCCTCTGCAGAATCTGTCACAAACTGAAAACATACTGTTAAGATTTTTAATCTTCTCTTTTAAATTAGGTTTTAACAAACCAAAGACATTAACTTGGTATAATGTAGAGAAACAAAGCCCTTAATGAAAATTGTATTTATTTATTGTTAATGATGATTTTCATTCTTAATCAATACAAAAGAATGCTTTAATTAAGGGACATCAGAGAAATCCCTTATTATTGAGCACTACCGTCAGGTCCTAGTGAAGTTGATGAAAACTCATACGAATGATGTCAAGGCTCACTCCCATGCACAGATGTTGAGGTGCCAAAGCTACTCTTTGCCCAATGGGTGATTTCTGTAAACACAGACTGGTTTCTGTAAACTGAGGTGGCCAGACCCTGTTGCACGACCCTTAGAGTTTGTTTCTGTGCGCATACAGAGGGTGCTGTAAAGCAGACACAGCTACACGGATGCTTACAAGCAATTCAGGATGGCTCTTTTAACTCTGACACACAGAAATTTTGTGGCTGCTGTGTGAAGAACAGAAGCAGTCTCTGTCATGTGTCAGTGCATAAGGAAAGGCAAGCAGGGTCAGGAGCCTGAGCCATTGCCTCACACTGGAGCAGCTCCTGAGCAATGATCACCAATGAGAGGCTGCTGGATTCCCAAGGCACTTCCCTGAGGGCCCTTTCTCGGCCAGGATACCTCCTCCTTTCCCTCTCTCCCCCAAATAAAAAGCAAAAGAGCAAGGTGTCAGCTGTGACACAGATCTACAGGACAGCTTCACCTTCAGTGAGGCCCAAGCAGAGCTGGAGGAGATTTGTCCCAGCTGATTTGAGCCCAGGATCCATAGGGGTCTTGTAACTCCAGAACAATGAGCTGCTGGAGTCCTCAGTCTTCCCTGAACTCACCCAGTGGCTGGTTATCAGGAGGGGCAGATGATATTTGTCTACTTGTCACTCTTGCTGCATTCTTATCTCTACAAGCAGCTGTGGTCTTTGAGCATTTTCTTTGGCAAGAGAAATCCCTGGTTTCCACAGCTGTCATGAAAACTGTGTGGCACATTGTTAGTCAAGATGTGATGCTCTTCCTAGACAGGTTCCCACTGACAGATGAAAACTAAGTTGCTGCCCATGGCTGCTCTACTGGAGCTCTTGCTCTTAACTCCAGACTGTTACGCGTAATGCTGGCTCTGCAAATCCTAAAGCCCTGTTCCTCACAGGAGCACATAAATACACTTATTCTTGGAACACAGTTAAGTTTCATTCCAGATGAGATTACAAAAGAGAGGAAGGAGCCCAAGGAGACAATTTAGAGAGCAGAAAACTTCAGTTAAAAGAGCAAGGACATTATTCTTTAGCCTCTCTCAGGCAGTGCTTGTAAAGACACTGTCTCTAGACTTTTAATTAAATACAGTTATGAATTAGACTAACTTCTTAAAAGAGGGAAGAAAGCCCTAACTTTGAATGTATTAAAATAATCCTAATTAAAAAATGTGTAATATCAACTGTACACAAAACTACAGCAAGTAACCCGCCATGGGGAGTCTCTGCCTGTCACATTTAGCCAAGGGACGAGCTCGGGGTTTGGAGAGGAAGCCCACTCACTTCATTGTGCTCCAAGCAGCCGATCATGAGCTCAGTCAGGATGACCACGCCGGTCCTGCCCACGCCTGCGCTGCAGTGCACCACGATGGGAGGGTTGCAGGTGTTGCTGCTGTCCAGCACACTGTTGGTGTGCCGGCGCACCGACTGGATCTCCTCCAGGTAAGCTGCAAGAGGAGAAAGCAGGCAGGGTTGCAAACATCTGCACATCTAAATGTAAAAATTAGCAGGGGAGGGGGAAAGAATGTGGAAGTTATTCTCTGTCAAAGTGGCAATAATTTACTTTTTTTATAACATAATAATTATCTTGGCCAGGGTGCACTGAACAGCACTGCATCCAGCAAGTACCAGCTGGCTGTCAATTATTACTTGGGAGTCTGCTCCTTTAAATTAAATAGTTCTTTTAAAAAATTTAATTCTGTTTTCCCCCTTGCAAATCTCCAAGTCCCCTAAGCAGATGATTCTAGACATTACTTACAGCAATTCCTGCTATTAGCAGGCTGGGATCAAAACAACAGCTAAGTCCCATTGAAACTACTGCCTGTCAAAGCCAGTATCAGATGGGAAGCAAGCATCCATCTGCCCTGTTTCCTCTCTTCCTTCTCCCTTCTAGATTGTGACAGAATCTCCCCCTCACTCTCTGCTCAGAGTTTGTTTCTCAATAGCTACAAGCCCTTCTGGGAGATCACTGCTTTGTTTTCCCTGAAGCCATCTGTAGAAAGCTTGGGACTCAGGAACAGCTGCCCTGTGTGGCTGTCCTAGCATCATTCAACACATCCTGCTGTCAGACCATGCTGAGAACCTCACATGCTGGAAGATCACTTGGCTTCCCAGCACTTTAGTGGGAAGTGAGACCCCCTGCTCTGACCCTTGGTGTCAGAGCACTGCAGCCCCAGCTGTCTCTGCCCACAGGCAGGATGGGGCTGGAGGCCTACCAACATCAGAAAAGCTGCATTTTAATACACAAGGGGAAATGGGATGCTAAGTGGTGGCAAACAATGGGAGAGAGGAAATGGGGACAATCAGGTTCCAATTACTGCCATGCCCAACAACAGCTACAGGGGTTGGTAGGAGAAACAAAGTATGGAGCAAACAAGGAATTGGGCAATAGCATTTCCTTGAAGACAGATTCCCTGGTACTCCTTTGCTGAAGCTGAAATGTCATTTTGTATTTTTTGCCTTGGTGACAGACCTGGGGAAAGGAGGATGCACTATTTACATCGAGCATGTAAAGGACAGTGCATCACTAAAGGACTGTAGCTGTGGCAAGACTGAAGTAGAACTAATGGGCCTTCCTGAGAGAGGACTTCGCTGCCACAGAGCTACACTGCAGCTGCAAAGCTTTCAGGAACTAAGAGGGCAGGCATCTCCAACACATCAGTACACCATGTACGGACTCCTTCAGTGGTAATTTGAAGATTTCTGCATTATTCCCTAATGCAGTGCCAGAGATGTGTCTTAAGTTAAATAATGGTTGAATTCCTGTTACTTAATATGGGACTGCTTATTACTTGGTAAGAATCAGGAAATGTTATTTACACATTACAGAAGAATATAATTGCTGTATTTTCAGAAATGCACGAACCAGGACCATATGTAATCAGGGAGGCCCTTCAGCATTGCCTGGGTACATGTGGTTACAAGAGTGGCAGTGAGTTTAGACTTCCTGCATGTGTGACAGAGCCCTCTGCTTTTTGCAAACAGAAAAACTGGAGGAGATGTACCATATTTCAATAGCAACTGATCCTCTCACCCAGACCTTTCTGATCCTGTTTGTGTACAGCCTATTATCTCCAACATTCATTAGGTGGTTGGGAAATGGCAGTAACTTACACTGACAGATCAGCCAGCAGAAGTATCCTATTATTTAAAATTTCCTGAGTTTTTGGTGCTGCTGCTGCCTTGGATTTTTCCTCCTGCTAACCACCTTAGCTCCTACCTCTGGAATCCCACTTTTTTTTTCTCCAAATTGCAGCAAAGCATAACCCAGTTGAGGCCTGTGTACACTACAGCAACAACCACTTGATATCAAACCCAGCTGTAACTAGGTACAGTGAACCAAATCCAGTGTGAGCAATCTTTTTGTTGATGTATCATGCAAAATTAAGAAATCTTACATAAAAAGCCTTGGACTTCTTCTGGACACCCATGGTCTGGCCAGTCAGTGTACTGCAAATGCCACACTGTCCTCTCCTGCCCGGAGAGAAGGTGCTTGACCTTCAGACCAGTAGTTGCAAAGCAGCCAGAGTCTGTGCGGAACTTGGTTGTCACCTTGAACTTCCCGTAAGTGGCTGAGCTGTGCTTAGAGCCCAGTTTAGGCCAGTAACGATGGCTCTTACTTCTTCCTCCCTCCTTGAGAACAAAACAAGACAAAAAGCCATTAGTTTCTCCAATTATTATTCTCTACAAACAAAGGGCATAAAATTCTCTAGAAAAGCCAAGTATTCTTATTTTAAAGCACTGGAAAAGTAAGGAGCATCCCACAAAGTAAAGAAAATACCCATTAAAACTTAAACCTCTCAGCCATGTAATATTTTTAAGTGTAAAACTACTTGAAGACTCTTGTCTCATGACAAAAGACAGCTACTGCCTACAACACCTTGGAAAATATTCTCCTCCTGGGGAAGACTCTCCTTTAAATAGAAGGAGAATCTCTTCAGCAGCTTTTAAGTGTCTGTTCTCGATCAGCCTTGGGAACTGGACAGTGCCTTGATGTGCTCTGCTACTCCCTGTGTTTGCTGAGAGCAGCCAGGCATGAAGCCGAATGCGGTGTTAGTTAACATGTGCCAGTTTTTACAACATAGCACATAGTTCTTGGATTACAATAGGAATAACTGCTTTGCTTGGCATAAGAATAAAAAAGTTGTGGGGTGTTTTTGTTTGGGGTTTTTTTGCCTTTGTCTTTTTTTACATGGATACTTCTAGGGAAACCACAGCTCCTGGTCCCTTTTCAGCTGATAAGAATGATGGTATACAGAATTGGCCTTGGACAGTGTGGAAATCTCTGTCATTTTAACCAGGAGCAAGTTCAGCGCTCTCACATTCCAATGGAAACATCTTTGTTTGGCTTGGCCCAAGCAGGGGGAAGGAGGGCTCCTGCATGTTTCACTTCAGCACTTGCCAAACTGAGTGTCAGAAAGTTAGGAAGTATAGAGTGAGAGCAGTACAGGCATATGTTCAAACAGAGCCAGAGGAAAAGGGGATGTTGATAGAAAAAACAGGTTACTGGAGTGGGAAGTGATGATAACAGGAGACTGGCTCACATCAGAAAGAGCTGTTCTGTGATTTCACGTACCTCTTCAGCTGTGACCATGGCTATAACATTCACCCCCTGTTCCCACACCATCTGCCAGAAGTCATGGCATGTGTGTGGCAGGGGCCCTTGGGTAGCAATGTAGTGCCACTCCTCTCCACCTACAGTCACCTGGAAGAAAGGGAAAAAGAAACAACCAGTTAGTGCCTGAATTTTCAGCAGCATCTGTGCCAAAACTGTCTTTTAAACAAAAGAAACTACAGTGAACTCTTTACTTCTTTGTTTTCTGCTTTTGGTCAAAATTATGAACAAAAATCATCCTTTTGATAAGAGCAAATCTGACAAAACATAACCTCCAGTGCTTCTACATCCTGTCTTGATGCCCATAGCCATAAAGCTTTGGCCTAAACGCCATCCATCTTTCTTGCCATTGCAACTGGATCATACAGAAAAAATAAAAACAAACCAACAACCAACCAAATAAAAAAATCTGGGTATTTTTTAGAGGCCCTGTGTCTGATATGGCTTAAGTACAAGTAAGCAGCTGAGTGACATCCCTGGGCTTGCTGACAGACCCAGGATGAAAAAAAGCTGAGGACCAGAGGAAGTGGCTACATCATTAAAAAGGCATCGCCCTGCTGCAAATTAACACAGGGTAGTGCAGAATGCCTGAACACCAATGACCCCATGCCTGACAAGCTAAAGGCCTCTGCTGGCTAGGACCTCCCTCAGTTATTTTCTATTTGGGCAAAAGTGATTTATTCAACAGCCTTTTCTTACACTGGTCACTGCTGAAGATGAGGCCAAGCCATCCCTAAGGATGCAGCCATGCCCACACTCTGCACATAAAGAGCTTGATAGGCCTGTTGCCAGGTAGAGACAAGATGAGGCTTAATTTCAAGTTACTCTTCCTCACTCACCTTTGGTTTTTCAGTTCAGAACATGAAAACTACCATGAAGTAAATCCAGCACATCAAATGCCATGAGAAATTTAAAACTACCCAAAGCTGTAGTCACGTAAATCTATTTCCCAATACACAACCACCTATTACAGAAATATTTGTGTATTTGTGTGACATGTAATGAAATTCTTTTCAAAGCATTAACACACAGATTTACAGACTGCAAATTCTGTAGTGTCCTGAACAGAGCCAGCATTACCTTGCAGTTAGCCAGTATAAAACACTGCTTTGTTTAACTGACAGAGGCAGTTAAAAAAAATCCCACTTGTGTATAAAAAAAATCATAATTTTATGACACATAATTTGCTGTACATCAGAAAAGGCTTACAAATTTTTTTCTAACATTTTAGCTAAAAGACAAAGTGCTTTTAGAACCACTACATATCATTTCAAAAATATGCTTACCAGAAGAACCAGACAAACTCATTATTTTGGAAAGTTGAAATATTTTTCCTTCTCAGGCTAAGGCCTCCTAATTCTGTTTATTAGCCCAAAGCCACTTCTCCCAAGGTTATAAATCCCAGAGAAGGTGATTTACAACAAAAATGCTGACACATCCATAAATATCAGCATACTGGCAGGCAATGCTACGAGGAACAATCAATAACTCTGACAGGTTCAACCACATACTGTGTTTGAGGTACAAGTCTTTGAATACATTTTCAGAAATAAAATCAATTTGGTTGTTAGTCAAAACAACTGTTTATTAAGCTGAGATGCTTGGGGTTTTACACCTGTAAATATCAGGTTTTGTATGTTATATGATAACAAGTTTCTCACTTCACTGAAAACTGTTTGACCCTGTATATCAGCTCCTTTGCTTTATTTCATTCTATGCAGTATTTTCTTTTTTGTATGATGGTTAAAAACTGCAAGACCAATGCTGGCAGACTTTATAAGTTCTTGCACTAGATGAGAATTAATACAAACTGCACAGCATTCTGGACTGATGGTCTGCAGCCATGAGTGCTATCACAGTGTTACTGAGCTTTTTAAGTCAGTACTCACCTGACACAAACAGTCAGATGAAATGCTCTTAAGAACCTTTGTGCTTAATCCATAAGTTTAATTATGATTTTTCTCTTTGGTATAGATGATGATCTTTGTATCTTAACAGCAATGATCCATGGTAAATAAGCAGAGAATTATTGTAAAACTGTGGGGCTTGCAGACCAAGCAGTGGGAGCTGGAATCCTGCAGGCATGGATCTTTTCAGGATGACAGAGGAGTTTTCTTTGTCTACTGACTTCTGGTCCAAGCCTCCTGGCACATGACACGAAAGGCCCATAAATAGTCTGAAGGGAATGGGATGCCTGGAATGTTTACTGCATTCTAATGCCCGAACTGCAGGAAATTAAAAATTAAATATTGGGCTGAACACACAGACACACACTGTGCTGCTGAGGTAAATTTCACAGATGCAATTTCACCTTCTAAGCAAAAGCACATCTGCTTGGCTCCTGAGAGCGCTGCTCCGAGTGCAGGAGGGAAACCCTGCCAAGGCCCTCTGTCAGGCATCACAGCACTGCTGCCTGCTCCTGGGGGCTCCATGGACACGAGATGTGTCCCTGTCCAGCAGCGACACACAGGAGAAAAGGCAGGCTCAAAACTAGCCAGGGAAAACAGCATCGTTCAGGAATATCTTCTTCTTTTTCTCCACCTACTTTGTAGGTAGAAAGTTTGGGGCTTAGAAATTCATCATCACAGCAATGCCTGATTAGGCAAAAACTCAGCATCTGCTTCCTACCAGGCTATGCAGAAAAGTGACAAATTGCCAGGATCCTGGTTCAGAAAGTGTTTTGAATCACCAGGATTTAACACAGTAAATCACAGCCAAGGCCAGCAAGTCTCTTTAAACTTCTAAAAGGTTTTTACTCAGCGAAATATTAATTTAACAGGATGTTTAATTCATTATTTTTGAATTATTTCTTTTTAATTTGGATTTTGACAATGAGAAAACGCAGACAACCCTCTCTTACAATAGAATCTGTCATCTGATGCAGAGGATTTCTGTTACATCTCTCAGGGTACAGTAAAAGCCAACAGAGGATACTGCTGGAAGTTTAAAGAAAACAAGCAGCTGCAGTCACTGGAGCATAGTTCACTGTCAAAACTGACCATGCTTATAAATACAGTTAGGTCGTATCTTTAATTATTTCTATATTGAATTAACATGAAATCTGAAGTTTCTTGTTAGAAACACAATTTTAAACATGGAGGTTCAATGCAGTTTCCAGTCAGAGATGCAGGGACCTCATTGGTAAGGTCAGTGCATACTTTAAAAAATTTCTTTATCACACTGCAGGTGTTGGGGCTGATCTAAGCATTCTCATGAGGTTTGAGAAACATGGCACCTCTGTACACCAACCAATAGAGTCATTCCACAAACAAGCTGGCAGAGGTGGGCACAAAAAATCCAGGATGCCTCTCTAAAATGACTTCCCAATCTCCTGCAGTTAAATCAACTTATGCATGTTAGTTGACTGGGGACTTGAGAGATGGCCACGGTGACACACAAAGGTATAATGATGCATCCTAAACCTTGTCAGAAGCTCCAGAGGTACAGAAGGTGCTGAAGAGCAGCCAGAAGTGCAAACCAAGATTTAGCACACCTTCACTTGCCAAGCCAAACTCAAGCAAGCTCTTACCCTTATGTGTGAAGCGTTGATGTAGCCTGTGTTGTTTTCTTTGGTCGGCACCAGCTCCACTCGGTTCTCCTCGTAAGGAACGACCTCCCTGACGCGGTTGCGCTCCGTGTTTTCAGGCAGAGCAGCAGTGGTGAAGATCCCATCTGCCTTTTTCTTTGGAATCTGCTCGTATTCTGTAAACACCATCCCCTCCTCCAGCTTCCTCTTCAAGATTTTGCACTAGGATTTAACAGAAAGAAGCACCAACCCATTAATGCTTCTGGGAAGAATATTTACCACTAGCCCCATCCATCCATCCATTCTTTGAATTCCAATACACAGCCATAGCATTTTCTCACTCACTCCTGCAGTTATCTGAGGAAATATGACACACTTGTTTCTACCAAGTGAAACCACTGACAAATTTTACAGTTTTACATTCCACCTCCGCATTTTTGAAGACTGATAGCATAAAAAGCAAACCTGTGCTAAGTAATCTTGGTTCAGTAAGAATTTCAGTATGAATATATGATTTCAACATAACAGATATTTTAGATTTTTTTTGCCAGGAAGAAGGTCTTACTGCAAGAAGTGTGATGTGGCCCACATTTTCAAAATACTGCCTAACTCACAAGGATGCAATGTCTGTGGTTGAACACAACCCCACATACAGATAAGATGGAGGTGAAATGCTACTCCCTGGGTACCAGACAAGACAAGGCTGCAAATCTGTATCCAGAAAACCAGAAAGACTTTTTGCAAATGTGCTTCTCAAATCTTAACAGCAGCAACTCTTTTTAGTATCTGAAGTTCCATATACACGCACACACACCCGTGTGTGCAAACATCAGGAGGCAAACAAATTCTCTTTTTTTTAATTGAATTCCATTAGAGACATTAATCAAACTCTTTTATCTGTATCAGAACATGAAAGACAGGGTCTGTGGGTGTGCACTTCATCCAATCGAGTGAAAAATGTGCAAAGTGTTAGATTTACAGATTGATCTTATGATCAATCTGTAAATGATGATTTATAAATGTAACTGATGACATTGTACAGTCAGGTGAAACAGAGAAGAGACTCCATATTCATTAACTTCAGTAAATGTTCAAGACATTTGACGCTTTGCCTGTATTTAAAGGCATACCAGTGTTAGCCACAGATCTTTTGCATTAATGGCTCTGAAAACTTTTAAGATAATTTTTTTTCATATTTTAAACCAAATTTTAGTATTTTAGATACTTCATGCTGCTGGGAACAAAGGGAACAAGCAACATTTAGTGAGGCTCCATCTTACCCTCTCATCCATTGGCACCTTGGTGACTTCATCCTGGCTGTCCTCCGGCACTGGAACCCTAGCAACTGAGAGTCCGTTCAGTGCTGCCAACATCAAGGGCCTCTTCTGGGCCTCCAGGCCTGCCATCCTCTGCTTTTCTAGATTCTTTTGGCAAGAAAAGGCACGTTTTCATCTCTGTGTGATTATTTATAATGCCAGTAAAATGCTGGAATGTTTTTTTAATCTCCAAAATCTGCAACTCTCTGGCCAAGGAATGCAGATGATCACCATTAGCATCGTAAATTCAAATACAACCTCTATTCTTCCTGTTATTCCTCAAAGGCCTGCTCCTACATGAGCACAGCATTTTAATTTCAAAGAAGCAATCCCAGCATGTAATGCAGTTTACATGCCATCAAAAGACACACAAATACAATCTCAAGCATTTTCCTGCAGACATTATTCTGAATGCAGGACACACAAAGCATCACCCTGTTACATTAAAGTAGCACTACCAAAGCCAAGATACCTGGGGCAGCTTTTGAAAAGCAATAATTTCAATCTATAACAACAAACACTAAAACATAGGCCATTGTTTCTCTTCTGTGATGGTAATGCTTAAAATGAGAAGTCTTCTGATGCACTCAGCTTTTATGGTGATTCAAACAGCACCCATGATATATTCTGCACTAAAAACTGAGCTCACATGTCCCAGAAACTGAATGCAATAGCAGCCAGAGAGGGATATTATTTATCATATTCATGAATCATATTATGGTGTGACATGGAGAACCAGAGAATGAATTCATCCTGCTGCCCCCTCCTTATGCCACTGGGAGCTGAAGCATCAAAAAAGACAGAGCATCTCCAGAGTACCCAAATTAGGAATATTTTATTCCACTTCCTTAACAGCTCTTTCTGCTGGATTTGGAAGGAGGGATAAGCAGAAGGGGTGCCTGGTTCTCAGCACGCATATGGAAGCTGTGGACACCAGATGGGCCAAGCTCAGCTCCTAGAAACACATGATTGAACCTGAATGCCCTCAGACATATGTATATGCCTTGATTTTTCAAAAGCTTGTGAGCTTTTTCCTCACCACTGGGTTCCTCCAGAGCACTAAGCAAAAAAACAAACATCCAAACCCACTGTGGCTTCCTTTTATACTTGGAGAAAGCAGGAAAATGCAAGTATTTTTCCCTTGTTTGGGAACTTTATGTTTTTTTACTACTTCAAAGGTGAAAGAGAAGCAAGTCTGTGCTTAACAGATCAAGGTCATCAAATGACCATTCATATAACACCTGATTCCTGTGACAAAAGGAAGGTCCACACATGTCAAGACTCCTGATCTAGGCTGAAACCACCTTAAAAGCTTAATGCTAAGGCTACCCCTTTGCTTTCAAAACGACAACAAATAAAGGACCTTTTGACCAAAGTGATCTGAATGGCTATTGCAAAAGAAGAATATTCAAACATCTAAGATCTCTTCTCACCTTCATTTCCATCTAAAAATCCTGTAGGCTCCTGCTTTTCACTATTTTTTTTTTCCTCAGAGGATCAAAAGAGCATATGCATGCTTGTCGTCTATTCATTAATGTAAAATCATGTTTTATAGTCAAGTATCTATTTTACACTTAAAGTGTAGGAGTTGTCAAAGACTAAACTCAGTCTCCATGTTGCAATTTAGTAGCTCAGGTTGTATTACTAACAGTTACATCAGCATAAGGATGCCCAATGGACAAGAACAACAACGGACACATTTAGAAAATTTCTTTGAAGATACAGTAGTATTAAAATCTAGTAAGTTACTGATCTAGTACACTACAAACTCTTTTCTGCTTTGGACCACTTAGATGCTTTATTAATTTGTTTTAGGAATTGTTTTTGTTTCAGACCTCAGTGCTGAAAACAAGAACTACAGCATACACTTGGGTTTCTGTGACTGCTCAAGCAGAACACCAGGTAAATATGTAGGTCACTAAGTGATAAGCACTCCTCATAGTTCTGTCATTGCCTTTAAATACCTCTTATTTTTAATTCATTGCAAGTTTAACAGAACCCTACTTCTCATACTTGAGTGCATTTTTAACAAAATAAACAACCCAGATGCTCAACCACACAGCCTCTACATCTGCTGCTCCTCTATTTAGATATCCGGTTCCTCAGTTATGGCCAAAACTGACAATCCATATTCTAGGGCTACCAGGGCCCTAGAATTCAGACAACTATCTTACATAAAGTGGCAGGAAGGGAATTAAAGATAATTTGAAAAAAATCCTGAGCTGCCATTATGTTACGCGATACTTCACCCGACACCCTTGCAAAGGAGGAACAAAACACCAGTGCCAGAAACACAACCTCCCACCCATCTCGACAAACACATTCCAGACTCGCCCTGCCCTCAAATCCTAAAGGGAAGCAGGCATCACGGGGGGGCTTTGCCATCAGCCTCCTCATCCCCAGCTGCCCGCCCTGCCTCCCACCTCCAGCCAGCACTGCTGCCAGGGTGGTGGCACCCTCAGCTGGGTCAAACACAGGTCTGGCCAGCAGCCAAAGAGCCACAGCTGAGGCAACAGACAAGCCCAAGCAGTGGATGGGATCAGCCCTCTCGATGGCCCACACAACCAAATTGTATGTGGCACTTAATATCACATTTCTCAACTCTAAGCAAATCCACAGCTTCCCACCCACATGTTCCCTGCAGTTTACTGACCCAACAGTTTTCTGGTATAGAAGTTGACCAGTGTGATTACTAATTTCCAAGAAGCCACGGCCACAGAGGAAGGCACTTACCCTCATCATGATCTCTCTTTCTATAATGCTGTCCTCGATAGAAAACATTTCAGACACAGGCCTTTCCTTGACCGGTTCTTTCTTGACCCGCTCCTTCACACTGGTGAGGTCGGGCTCCGAGATGGAGGGCCCCAGTGAAGACCCATTTATTGCCACTTGATCAGTTCGAGAGACACTGATGGCTTTGGAAGGCCCCGGCCTCATGGCCTTGGCCCTGGCTACAGCCACAGAAATGCCAATGTGGTCCTGCCTCAGTGCTCCGTTGCTGACACTTTTACGGGGCCCAGGATACTCCGGAGGAGGTTTATTTGGTATTCTAGCCAAGGCAGCTTGCAGCTGAGCACTGTACTCCATGTTCTCATGGAGGGCTGCTATCCGCGACACGGGTTCTTGTGTTTCTTCTTCCTCTTCGCTTTCACTGCTGTGTATCAGCATTGTGGCATCAGAGAATGTCTTTTTGTGGTGGTAGTGAGGCACCTGCTGAACTTCGTGCCCCATCTGAACCGACTCCTCTGGCTGCACCTGCTCCCGCAGCGTGTTCCTGCGCGGCAGAGGGGCGTTCAAAGTCTTTAGGGCCATGGCTTCTATGCCACGCACCATGTTGCTGATGACCTCCAGGCTGTGGCGCTTGTTCACCGCCGCGTGGTGCTTCACGGCCATGAGGGGCTCGCTGACCTCCTGCAGCGACTGGCGCACCACGGGAGAGCTGTCCTCCTGGAAGGTTTTCACCGAGAGCTGCACCTTGCGGGTGACCAGGTCGGGGCTGCTGCCGCTGACGTACTTGTGCCGGTGGCTGGCCAGGTCGGGCGTGCTGGTGGCCGGGCGCGGGCGCGGGTACGGAGGCGGGGGCCTGAAGATATAGTTCTTCAGCACGTGGGTGGCGGTGTTGTAGCTCTGGCTGCTCTGCAGCTGCATGTTGGCCAGTTCTGGGGTACTGACCGTGTGGGAGATGGCGCTGGCTGCTGTCTTATTCTGAGCAGCGTTGTTAGGGTTCATTTGGTCCGCCGGGGCCACAGGCTTGTTGTAGCCACCACCCCCCTGGGGCCCGTAGGTGATCATGTAAGGGTGCCTCTCTCGAATCTCAGGCTGGCTGTAAACTAGGTCTTCTGGCTGGTTGTAAGCGTGTGTGTTTCCAATATTGAGATTCCTCAAAGACTGACTTTGGCTATCCATCTGGATCACCCCTCTCTTCATCTGCCTCATGACCGTTTCATAATCTGGAGTTGGTCTGTAAGACGGGACGATGATTGCACTGTGTCTGTGGCTGGGGATGTAGTCTGCTCTCATGATGTCACTCCCCGGGATGCTCAGATTTGAGGACATTGGAGAGGCCTGGATGAAGTTCTGTGACCGATTGAGGGAGTTCATGCTGTGGGCACTGCACACACTCCCATTGGGTCCATTACCATTCAAGTAGCTGAAGTCCATTGGACACCTATCCAAACTGGTCTGAGACCTGCAGTAGAAAGTTTCTTCATTTCCATGGAAAATGCTATCTGTGTAGAGTAGAGAGAGAAATATTGACAATTTTAACCCACAAGGATATATTCACTATCAACAAAACTTCAAATGCAGTCTGCACCATCGAGTACAGAGACAGCTTAGTGCACAAATGCAGTGAATGTTTGGTCTTGAGCCACTGAAGTAGAACTAAAGCAAAGCTACCAACATAAACCTTCCCAACACTTAGCAAAATATGGTAGTAGTTCAGATCCTTGCGGGAAACATGAAAGGGGAAAGAGAGGAAGTATTTTTGCCTGAGGTGGCAAGGAAGAATAAAGGGGTATCTCCTCCCTCAGCACTGTGAAAGGGTTCACTGCTGCTGACACCATAAAACTCCGGTGCTACAAGCATATGGTTAACCTGAAAAATTCTCTTGTATCTCCTGTTGATACACGGCTGTCTGAGATTCACAGTAGCAGAGGACTGTGAAATTGGCAATTCTACTTCAGACCAATCAACAGTTTGGAGGATCTGAAGTAAGACACATCTGGGTTATCAAAGCTCAGGGGGAAAAGAAAAGAGAAAAAAACCCCAAACAACAATCCACTCTACAGATGCACTATAGAGTTAAATACTTCAGCAAAGTGTACCTGAGAGGAAATCAAGACAGTAACGAGCATATCCTGGATCACAGCTTTACTGCAAGACAATCCCTGTTGAAAATCTTGTAAGAAAAGAGTAATAGCTTCCCAAACTCTGAAGTCAGCTAGTTCTATGAAAATGTAGAAAAGTCTGTTGTAAAACTACGGGAATTTTACAATTCTTCTAAAACTGGAAATATCCTTCACAGTAGAACAGTAGTAGCCACTATGTCTACTGTATGCAAGGAACTCTACTAAACGGCTCCTTTTAAAACTTATCAAATTCTACCTTAAAAATAGTCAGACCCCACAAGCCAAAACACTAACAGGTACGATTCAGAGTTCCTCTGTTGGTGAGAGCATTTCAACTGTACCTCTCATGAACTGCAAAGAACAGCAGCCTAACAGACCTGGCTACGTGTATTCCAAAAGGTGGGGTGGTTGAGGGTGTGAGACTCAAGCATTTAGGGGCTGGGCTCCATTCCCAGACTTGATCAAAGTAACCTGGCACAACCTCTTAAAGAATTTATTTGTCAAACATGGGCGTAAAAATAGTTAACCCTCCTTGGTCTGTAAGGCTAACAAACAATGCAGGCAGATGGTGGTGAAAAATCAGCAGAAAAGGTTGTCTGCAGATACAGTTTCATGGACAGAACTTTATGATTTCTCCAACAGTAAAAGCTTTTTGCTGTCTCCTTTTCTCTCACTCTGTTTCTCTCCCTGGCCCCAGCTGGCACTGCCTTTGAGTACAGCCATCATACTCGCTTTAGAAATTATTTTTTCAGCTCACTGAACTGGAATACAAAGTTTAAGGTCCATATAATCATATGCAGATATTTTAGGGAAATTTGAAAACTGAAATTGGACTTCAAACAGGAGACTTACTGCAACATTAACTATAAAACTGCTGGTTTTCCTGCAGCAGCAGCTCCTGTTTGACCATGATGGCATTATAAATCTAGACATAAGGCTTAGGAGCTTCTTTGCATACACATAAAATTGAAGTACATTAAAGGGAAAATATATGCTCTAAGTACCTTGTGAATTATGTGTTTCAGTGTAGTGTTCTCCACACTGGACATGCATAGGAGGCAGTATAAAAGGATGTTGTCTTGGCTGAAATAAAAGCACAAGGAGATAAAAAAGCATTAGAACTTCATTTGCTACAATTTTTGCAACCGAAACAGGAAAAATGGTTCTGTGCCCTTTCCACTGAATGGAACTCTTTCTTACCCAGCCAGACATATCTTGGCAGTTCCTTATAGAACAGACTATAATATTTTGTAAATTGCGTGCTAAATGTTGTTATGGAGCCCAAAGCTGACCAGTTAAGACTCCTTTAAGCTCAACCACCTCAGAAAAAGACTCCACAATTGCAGCTCTTTTAAAATTCTTCACATTTTTATTAAAAGCCCTTGCCCATGAAGAATTAAACCCAAACAAAACAGACACTTAATCGGGACAAAAGCAGACATGGAACGAATTCAAGGATTTAGGACACTGTTATACAAGCAATAGGACCACATATGGACTTTAAAGGACTCTGTAAATTACATGAACATTGAATTCCTTAGATAATGAACTTGAGTTTACACTAATAATCTGCACTGAAACAAGATTTTTAACACAAGTCTCAGAGATGGCAATTCAGCATTTAATCAGCAGGATCATTCACAGAAAATAAATCAGAGCTGACACCATATTCCCTAGCTTTGTCCCTTGGTAAACCCACATGTTTTGTTATTCTACTTTGCCACCTGCACTGCAATGTCCTGTCAGTGTCACTGAGCAAAGTTTATGAAAACATATTTCAATATATGAAGTAAGCAGAAAGACAATGAAGACACTCCTGTCTCATGAATGTGTCTTCCCTGGCAGCAGAATAAGGGCTTTTCATCCAGGCTGATTCACGTAGTTCAGACTATTAAGGAATACTGTGGATGCCCAGGGCAAAAACCCCCACATAATCTGCCCTTGCGTGCACATGCACCAAATGAGCACCACGCAAGCTTGCTAGAGAGGAGGGGGTGGGGAAGGGGTAAGATTTGCATTTTCCATGTAAATGGTGAGAAGGAACGAGAATCAAAGATACTGAGCTCAGTATGAATTCTTGCATACAAAATACCAGTGCTAAGCCAGAGCTGGAAAACATCAAGAAGTGTGTTTGCTACAGGAATTACTTTGAAAAGAATAAAACCCTAATTTCACTGAACAACCTGGGCCAAGGAGACTGTTGTTGACCATTTCAGTAGAGAAGCTGAGGCTGGAACTAACCGAGATGCTGGAAAGAGAAGTGACTTCTACTAAGAATGTACACATGTGGAGCAGAGAGTTTTCTTTGTGATAGATGCTATGAAAGGTATCTGCAAGAAATTTGGAATTTTTATTTCTAAGGCCTATCTGCCTCCTTTGAAAAAAGAGAACCGGGGTCTGCAGAACAACAATATCCAAATTAATGATGACTTGGATTTTTTAAAAAATCAGGTAATTAAACATACCATTATATTAAGATCTCCTACACTGAGGGGGTTTTTCTGGAAAACCAACATCACTGGGTGGTCTGACAGGAAAAAGAGACAGCAGAAACCATGCCAAAACCATATAAATGGTCTTGATCTGAAAGTAAAGAACATGATCCCTAGTGAAGTGGCAGAGCCTCACCCCAAAGATTCCACTTCACTTCCTGTTTCTGCCTACTGATTTATTGCTACACAAGACAAATGAATAGGTAGGTGTATGAAGGTATGTGCAGTTCAGACAACAGTCAGGAGGGCTTTTTTTTTTCCTCCCAAAGAGAACTGTTCCAACAAGTTACAGAACAATTATGAAAAAGGCAGCTGAAAGTTCACTGTGAGCAGTCAGGAGCCCAGTGCACTTTTCAATTGATGAGCCCGCATTCTTTCTCTTGATCTTCTGAGACTTTGGGGATTTAAAGCGTGTTGCATGCTTATGTTTAAAACAAAATGGTAGCAGGACTTGTTTTTTCTTTTGAAAGAGCAGATTTCAATTTTCCTTATATAATTTAGAAAGGAGCTCACTTTTCCCCCTCGTGATATAACAGAGGCTGAAGCATAAAAATGCAAAGCACAGTTCATTTTTTCATCTTCAGTTTTTCATAGTCATTTCCAGGGACATAACTCATAGATACCAAAAATACTGTAAATATACCACAGAGAATGCAATACACAGCCTCTGCATTGTATCATGACACCTTAGAATCACCTTAACAATGGAAGGACAAAGGAATCTGGAGGCAGCTACAGCAGCTTTCCTGCCAGTGCCTGAGAAACAGAGAGTGCAGCTTTCAGATCTAATGGATTGTATATGCACATGCAGGAAAATAACCTGTGTTGAAATCTGCAAGGATAGAGCTATCCTAAAATCAGTACCTGCTTAAGCTTAATTTTGGAACGTTTTCACAAGCTGTAACCACACCGTGGGGAAATGTCAAGAAAACACTTGCCCACATCAGCTTTCTGCCATGCAGCAATAGGGTAATGGACTTTTCACTCTGCAGAGGTCTACAAAGCAGGTATAACCTACACCACACATGAAAACTGGCAACTTGCATAGAGATAATATTGCCCTCTGTCTAAGGAACCAGCAGGGCTACTGCTACAGGAATTCAGAATCTGTTTAATAAGATTAAAAAATACTGACGTACTAGATGTTAAAATTTCATCCAAAAAGAGTTTCTTTAAAATGGATGGAAGAAAAAAGAAGACGCACACATGTTGGATTAGGGGGGGTTTTTTGTAAATATTTCAGGAAAAAAATCACCAGTTCTGTCAGACTGACAGCGTTTCTGGAGATTAGTTAAATGGAAAGAAAAACAATTTAAGAAAAACTCTGAATCACAGTCCTGACTGATTCTAATAGTTTAACTTAAATTAACAGCAACTTCACACATAAAATAGGGTCTTAACCCAAGAAGCTGGTAAATTATAAGTAGTCTTTATACAAAAACATGAGGATTGAAGAAATGTGAAATGTGACATTATGTAATGACTAGATTTGAGGCATAGAGCACAAGACAGTTCAAATTCTTTCCAGGGGATTATTTCTTTACATATTGAAATAACCTCAATCCAGCACACAAGATGCTCAGTTTCTGCAGGGCAAATAAAAATATAATACCTTGAAGACTGTAATTTTTACTACTCAGTGGTGATATTATCCAGTTAATCAATCTGGGCAGTCACACCCTTGAAACTCATTCCAGTCATATTGCCAACAAGAAGTGAGTTAATGGGCTTATTTGAAAGTTTGAAAGCAGTTCATCTTACACAATGCCTCATCCCATTAGAAATGGTATAGATAGTCTTAAAGACCTCACAGTGGCACGTACCAAAGATGACCTACTCCAGGTTGGCCGTCGTCGGATAGGGGGAGGAGAATTTGATTGTCTGTGGAGGAAAAAGAGAAATGATAGAAACCACAATATCTCAATTCCCAGTCAAGAATGAATGGGAAAAACAAGATGTGAAGAGTCTGTTCATATTGCTCATTACTGAGATTTTCAGATATACAAATAAATGAAAATAGTTCACATTCTCCTTTACACACAGGAAATGTTCCCATTCCAAACTATACGTGCCTTTTGTTCGTTATCCTATCTGGCTCACTTGAAAACTCAAGAAAGAAAAATTCTGGTTTGAAATGAATTTTACAAGTCTCATAAGTAAAAAAAACTGAACATGGCACACAGGTACAGTCTCAGGTGATTTAATGGGGACATTAAAACAAGGACAATCTTATGAAACGTATAGCAATCGCTCCAAAGCAATGCACACAGATCAGGAAGAAAAGGAAAGAAACCAACTGGTTAGACAATACTAGCAGAGCCACATACAACGTTACAGTAGCCAGGTGCAGTGGAACAAATAAGGAGTGTAGGAGGAAAAAAAATACGAGGAAGGGAAAGAAACAAGTTGAAGGAGGTAGAAATATAGTGCTTACGTGAAGAGAGGAAAGGTGGAATTTGTCCTCTTACAGTTTCTGATCTGGTGAATGATGTTATGTGTGATTAGAGGAAAGGCACACAGGAAAACAAACAACTATCATTTTAACACAGAGGGCAGGAAAATTATTTGGCTAGAAAACACACATTGGCATATGCTCTCATCAATATCTGTAGCTCTAGCACACAAGCTTGTACCGTGTGAGACCGCGGTAAGGAGAGCGGTTCTAATGACAAAAATACATTCAAACTTGTCATTCTGATCTTTGACTTTGTCACATTTTGTACCTTTATTAGTCCAAGTATTTGCAAGTTGCCTATGAAACTGCTACATACAACACGTTCATAGGCCCCACATACTTATGGTTCAGTGTTTAGAAAGGAACACAATGGAAAGCTATGGCTTCTCCATCTGGATCATGACTGGTAACAGAAAATTCTCTCTGCTGACCCCAACACACAGCTTCAAAGGGGAAATAACCCAAGGTGACAGACTATGGTGTTTTGTTTTCTTTCTTGACTGTCACAGGGGAAACAATCAGGAAACAATTCAAACAATCCCTTTGAATTCAATCCCTCTGTAACCATTAAAACTGAATTTAGTATTGGACTATTGAAATCCATTATATGCTGCTATGAAATGTCTTTTCTGGTCTTCCACTCACCTCCCAGGAGCTGTAAGCAACATGTAAAATCTAACCAACATCTCTTTTCTGTAAGTGAAAAGATCACTCAGAGCAGTTCCCCACACTGGACTCTCCTATGCTCTATCTCACCATATGTTAATATACCATGTGCACACGTGAAGACCTTCCAATCTTCCCCTCATCATTTTGGCTTTATTTTCCAACAGATGGCATTAGCCAGCTGAACAGATGGGATGTCCAGCTCTAACTAAAGTTGTTGATAGAGATGAGACTTCTTCATGGTAAGTTTTGCAAGAATTTTATGTTCTCTGCTATACATGCCCAGCACACCACAAAAATTTCTCAGAACTCTAGCGTTTTGAAAGCCAAATTTATCTCAATCTGAAAATGTGTGCTGGTGTAAATGAAACAGCTAAGAAACAGACTTTTGAATTAAAGCTAGAGCCTAATGAATTCCTCCTTCAATTAGAAGGAATCCACCTGTGTGAGAGGAGTAGCTCAAGGCCAGTTTCTACGAAAGTGCTCAAACCAGAGCCTAAAGCAGACTTGAGGTTTAGATTTACAATCTCTGCTGTGTTGTGGCAGTACAGCTACACAGATGAACGCACCCAGGTGTCCTCCCTCGTTCAGCACGCGTAAGAGGCAGATAAATTATCCTGCCCAAACTAGAAGATGACAACCTGCACTTTCCAGTGCCCTTAGCTGCTGGATGGGCAGTGCATCTGCTGCTACAGCTCACATTTTGGCATGCTAACATATGTCAACTTTCACTCCAGTTTAGACGAATACTCTGGGCTATCAACAGCAGACACCAAGACCTTCAGTTCAAGACTCCCTGTAGGATCTGGGTGCTTGGGGAGCATCAAAGTTCACAAGGCTCAGAATGAAACTTCATTCTCAACTGTCTGTTCTTGTTGTTGGTTAAAACAAAACAGGAAAAAAAGAGAAAGGGGGAAAGAATAACTCACATACATGACTAGGAGAAAAAAATTTTAAAAATCCCCAAAACCAAACAAAACCAGACATGCCAAAACTCAAACCAATTCCAAAGCAAGGTGTCAGAAAACAACTGTAAAGCAAGAGTACTTACTCTGTGCAGATTTTGTTCTGTTTGTAAAACTTGTGTCTCAATGCAAACAGACGTGAAATATATTTGGCATTTTCAAGATCGTCCTTTAAAAATGAGAAAAAATAGGAAAAAAATTCATTTGTTTTGTTATTCTTATCAAGAAGTGACAAAAGTTTTTTAAAAATCTAGTTGCAGGAGTGCTTGGTAAGGTCTACCACGTACAGACTTTGGCTCCCAAGAACACATCTAGTGGTCTCAAGAGCGTTGAAGGCATAGGATTATTGAGACCCAGTGGTGTGCATTTACACACTGCCACTTCACTGCTAAGGCACAGTAGGGGAGTACTGCAACAACAAAATGGCTCAAGCTTGCTGGTCCAGTGTCTATACTGGCCTTGGTTCAGGGAGATGTGGAGTGATTTCAAACAGCTCAGAACAGCCCCATGGCCCTCTGAGTTCCAATGTGCACACTTGGCAGCTCATGCCCAGTTTCTACTTATGCTGCTGTATTTATGCCATTCAAAATGCACTTCAGTTTTTTTGCAGGCTTCCCAGCATAGGATATTCCAGGACACTTGGAAGAAACTAGAGAAATTAGTACCTAAATGAAATTAATTTCTCTTTCTGCATAAAGTACAACATGAACTGTGAGGAAGTGTTGTTATGCAAGTGAGCCTCTTTGGGAAAGTGGAATTTTAAAGGTTTATTTTTACGTAAGTAGCTTTCATGATAACACTGATCAGATCTTTTTTCTTACTGTGTGAAAGAGTACATTCTCTTCTTTGTTGATCAACTCCAGAACAATTGAAGACTTGTTATGAGCAATATTCCCAATGTCATTCCACCTGCAGAGTAAAAAAAATGCATTGGAGTTTGCCAACACATACATTCAAACATTTCACAAACACAGTAAGAATCCCTTAGTCAACATCAGTCTCATTTCATGGGAAAGGTTTTCAGTAACTTTTTGGTGGAGAAACCTGCTCAGGAAAATAAGGAAATCATGTTCTGATTAAAAGTGAAAGGATATTCAGCTCTTAACCCAAAACAGGAGAGTTAAAAGCTCTCTCTAAAAACACAAATTTGAAGACTCACAATAGAAGACACACTGAAAACACATTAATGATAACCATTTTACTGAACTGTGGCATTTTGGAACTGATTGATTTTAGCCACATGTGATAGAATTATTTTGTTTTAAGTGCCATTCCTCCCCAAATGCTGTTTCCACCTTTCATTCAGTGCCAATTCCTGCTAAAGAAGGTTAAGTTTACAACATGGTTATGTAGGCTATGCATAGCATGTTAATACTCTGGCTTTATGTTTGCAATCTTTTTTTTTTCAAGTAATTGTCAGGTTGCCCAAGATCTCAGTTATAATCTTCTTACAAATAGCTGACAGACATTTGCGTACATTGCATGCAATCCACGGGGATGGAAAGGACTTGTTTGTTCTGTTTGCAGCATGCATTCCTCTTCATGTCATGGCAGGATGCTTGCAGTACATATTTCCAAACAGTAAGAATCCCAGCACCAACTCTCATTTCTACATGTAAAGAAACTTCTTGCTTTTGTCACCTGGCCCAATTAAAGGATTATCTAATTCCTTCTCTAAATTAAATATGCAAAACATCAGCTGTGGGGAAAAGGGAGCACTACCATTTTTTAAGCTGACTAATGAAAGCTCTTTTAAGGCAACCCTCCCCCCAGAATTCCAGTTGAAGTCTGATATAAGCCTTAGCTACTGACTGAAAATCAGTGCACCTCAAAAACCTCAACTTTTAGGCTGCACAAAATTCCTACTCTAATCACAGGGATTAGTAAAAATCCACTTCAAGTAAACAGTAACAGTAATAAAAATACCCACTAAAAAGTTGTAAGGAAGAAACTATCCTCCCTGGAATCATGGAGATTTCTAGCAACATTTTCATACAGAAGAAAGTTAATGGATAAGTAATTCTTATTAAGCAAAATAAACTGCAGAAGAAACAATAAAGTGACACAGCCAGGATTTTCAAAGTCACGGAATGAGAAAGTTCAACTTTTTTTTAGTGGGGCACTTAAATGTGGCAAACAGATTTTCAGAAGTGTTGAGGTCTTAGGTTGCCAGCTGTGAGGTTTAACAGATTTGCATTCAGAAGCATGAAAGAAGAAGACATAAAGACAAGAGAAGAAAAGGGATCAAAGTCTTGTAAACTACAACAAGATACATGACAGGCTACTACAACTTTCTTGCCATCCAGCTCATTCACAGACATCAGAAATTATTCTTTATCTAATCTGGGCCAAGATACCAATCCTGAAATGGCAAGGTTAACTCCTTAGAGGATTGGCACTATTACAGTCACATATGCAAGTAAAGAAAAAATCCCACACATGGAGCTCTGGAAAGAAACTCACTTCAAATACAAAAGACACTTGTTTTTTACCTATAAATCACAGTTGTCCTTCCAATTCTGTTTTTTATGAAGATACCCATGAAGAAAATACCAAGGTGTATGTCAGTTCCATGGTTATCCTGCAGAGAGAGGGAATAATCAATTTAATGTAATAACGAAGCGGGTCAACACGCTTATAGGAATGAGTGCTGAAGTACCAAAGAGAAGCCTTTCAGTCTGGATGCAGGACTAACCTATGTTTGGCTGCTTGATTAGAGTCTGATTTTCATTATTTCAGAGCAGTTAGCACTTAAGTGGAATCATTGTGCTGATTGGTGAGAAGAGAAGAAGGCTAAATGAGCTCAAAGTTCTCCTGTCTCAAAGAGCAGGCAGATCACAAACTGGCATTTGTTGTATAACATCCCACATCCCGTCTTTGTGACTACAGCCCCAGAGCCCATAGGAACACCAAAAGCAACAGTTGTCTTTCACAGCCATGGTATTTCTCCAGACATCTGTTAAAACATGTAGAGATTTCAGAACACCACACCTGGAGATGGAATCCCTCTCAAAAGCTCCACTCCTCACACTTTCTCCTTTAAGTACTCCACGTAGAAGTTCACAACATGTCACCCCAAAAAGTGCTTCCATCTCTTTGCAGATACATCCTTCACTGGCTTTCAGTTGTTGGGTTAAATATTCAACTGCACACACCACATAAAAACCATGCAAAAACAGTGGACTCTAATAAGTCCCTATTGCTTTTGCACCTACCCATGTCTCCTTGTAGGCTCCTGTTTGAAAACCACATGCTCCTGATCCATTTTGCAATCAGTTTTCTTAAAAAACCTTTTCCTTTCTTTTGGCTACAAAAGCTTAATACTGTTGACAAAGAGGGGTTTTTTACATTTATCAACAAGGAAGAACAGCTCCCCCTCAGCTGCATATAAAGTAATTCTTTCATACTTTAAAGTGGTAAATAGGCATCACGCTAGCACAACGAGTGTGGTCAGAAAGCACGGCTAGAGGAAAGGATGTGAGAGAAGTTACTGCACTACGCCTGCACACACTGTAGAAACCATCAGGTGCCCCTGCATTTTAATAGATCAGAGCTGTTCTGCTGGCCTTGCTGTGCTTGATCCTCAGAAGGCAATGATGGAGTCTCTGCACCTGTTTAACTACTGACTGCTAGGCCTTTTGCAAACAAACCATGGCTGGCAATTCATCCACAAGCTGACTGAACAGCAGTTGAGTCTGATTAGAGGACAACACATTCTTCTGCCTTGTGCCAGAGGGATTTTACAAGGCAAAAAGATTGGGAATGCTTGGGGAAAATGTATGTATCTGTATACATATCAATGCATATATTTGTATATGTGCGTGTATACACACAGATACCCACGTGGAAAGAAAGACATGTAATTCTAGTAACATTTTCTACCAGGAAAAAAAAGAGAAGCTTTTCATTTTCCCCTTTGAATGCAGTTCTGTTTGTCTCCATGGCCAGCACTCTGCTCCTTGATGCAGGCTAACACCTTCCTGCCGTTGTGCAAAGCAGTCAGTCCACTGTTCTCACTTACCTTACTGCCACCTGCAATAAGATCTAATGACACTTCCAACACAGAAATCTTTTGCAGTAGTGTGCAGCATTATTCCAAATGAATTTGATGCAAGCTTTCAGTTCATTCATTGGCAATAAACATTCCCAAATTTTTTTGGCGAGTTGAAAGTTTTTTGCCATTCAAGCTCCTCCCCTCCAGGCCAATCCTGAGATTGGCCCAAAAGGATCAATTTTGACTTCAGCAGGAAGCTTGTTTTGTTTGGTGTGCGTCTGTGTTTGCTTTTAAATTCCAAGTTGTCTTTAACTAGGAAAAGGAAAACCACTCACAATCTGCCGCTTAGGGTGGCTGGGGAGGTTAGCAAAAAGAAATGGGTCATGTTGGGAACAGCAGTTTTCAATTTCTCAGCACAACTTTATCACATGCTCCATAAGGTGACACATCCAGACCATCCATGGCAGAATGGGGCTTCCAGTGAAGGGAAAATGACTGCAAGTGCAAAACAATCCCTGAAATTGCCCCTTATTAAAAATGCGTGGAGGACCTGTGTGCACATATAGGAAGCTAAGGAGAAGTGAAGTCACTGCTTTTTAAGTAGCAACGTGAAAAGTGTGAAAAGGCCTCATTTTGCTATCATGTTAAAGATGACCAGAGCTGAGATTCATTTGCCCTGGCCACTCACCCATAGACAGCAGATGAAAGAAAAGCGAGGAGCATCTCTTGCTCCCAAGAAGGCACACCCTAGAACATAGCAACCTCTTCTGTAACAAGGATTTTCATGGAAGAGAAGTAGCACTATAGCCCTAAGTAACACTCTTGCTGCAATGTCCATTCAAACTTCCAGCAGCCATTTCACCCCCTGGAGCAGTTAAACAAGTCCTGTCTCTTTTGGACAAACATGACTTGCACGCAGACCAAAGGTTGCTGCAGAGTTCTGCAGCGTTTGATTCAGAGGTTTCTTTGTAATATACACTAACACACCTTCACAGGGAAAATTTCCTGTCCAAACCCATCCAGACGTTCCACTTCATTGATGTACATCAGCTCGGCCTCTGCTGCTGTAATGCCACTGCAATTAGAGTAACAAAAGGCAGCAGATAGTTCAATTTTACACATACACACAAAAATAGTAGCAAAAAAAAAAGTGAGTTTCACAAACCACTTGAGAAGACACTTTGGAAATGCTGCCTAGAAATGCACAACACGAAGCTAACTTTCAACATTAGGATCATTATCAGCAAGGGGGGAAATTTTACTAAATGTCACTAAGCTAAGGTATAAAGCAGAGTTCAAATGATAGGAGGAACAAACAGAACTGATCACATTACTCAGCTTCTTCCACACACGTCAAATCTTTTCCAGGCTTTATTAAACCATAAGGTTGTGGATAGCTTGGGGTGGAAAACTTGAACCATAGGGGTGCTAATCTGCCTGAATATTATACAACGCCACTGAAGCTTCTTAAAATGACTTAAAAGGAAAGACCTACATTTTCAAGTTGGCTGTTCAAAAACACAGGCACTAAATCCCAAAGTTGAACAGATTCTCTTTCATAAGAAAGAACAAACCAGCTGAAAACTTTTACACACGTGTCTACACACGCTCCTGTCACAGCTCAGGAATTCAAACAGATTTCAATTCTCAAAAGCAGGTCAGGATAGATTGCAGGTTGCTCCAAGAGAAGGCCACTATTAATTTTTCTCCTCTTTGCTCCTCCTTACCACAGCTTACAAACAGAAATATAGGAACCAGACAAATACCTGGGAGAAAGGAGGTGGAATACGATCTACCTGCTGAAGTGAGGGGAAGTATTTGCTCTTTGTGTTGCAGAAATAGCACTATAGAGCACAGCAGGTGGGAAATCTTTCCTTTCAAGCCTGTGAGTTAACCAAGATCACACAAGCAGCCCATGGCAGGGAGAGAACAGAACCAGGCCTGATCATGGCCAGCTTGGAAGCTATTCCTTTGGTTGCATCAAAGGCCCAGGTTTGCATTGAAACTCAAAACCGAGACCGGCCTTAGACTCAGAGACTGGTATTTGTGCTTTTACAACCACTTGCTCTCATGTAATGGGGAATGCAGCATCCTTCACATAATATTCCAATTGCATATGACTGTGGGCACTGCCATTTTTCCCATAACAGCACTCTAGAGGTTTGAACACTTCCACCACTGAAACACCTGGACAACATGAAAGACTCCTGCTCACAAAGAAGGTTTTTTCACTGAGGCACTAATGCACACACTCCTAGCTCATTAACTAGTAACACTATACTGTGTCTTCTCCTTGAGACTTCAAACCCAATTCCTGTTATTTTCATTTCCATTACACTGAGAGCATTTGTATCCCCCTCCTCTTGAAAGAGGCCCTTGAATCGCCACTGATCAAGTCACAGGGTCTTTCACCATCAGGATTTAAATGAAATCAAAAAGAGAAAGGAGTCTACTGCATAGCACAAGTAGTATTACACATGCTCATTAAACCTAAGGGTGTGAATGCTCGTTTATTTGGGATTAAGTTCCTCAGCCATTTTGTGTTTACAAAAGACAGATAATCTTCTGTGATAGACTAATTAAAAATCCAGTGACACAAAGCATAATAGCAACATGAAGATAAGCTAGTTAAACACTGCCAGGAATGCATGGGGAGGCAGGGAAGTACTAGAACGATGACAAATATTTAAAAAAAAATAGCACAAACTTTATCATGTCAGGCTCACCTGTGAGTTCGGTGTTCCTGAGCAACCTTTTGAGTCAGCTCCTCCAGGACAGCTTCATCCTGGGTCCAATCCTGTAAGAACATGAAGTAGCATCAAAAACTAATCAGCCAAAGAGAGAGAGGATAAAATGGCAGACAGAAATTATGACAGCAGATGTTTCAAGACTTGTAGTTACAGAGATGCTATCACTGGCAGCATTGAAAATTCAAAGCAAGGGATACTGAAAATGTGTGAGAAGAACACAAAACTCCAAATTTTTTTATATCTTCTTTTGAGAGGGTAAAGAGATATTGTTAAAAATAGGGGTAAGGTCCTTATTATTCCAAAATAGAGAACAGAATATAGAACACAGATAAAGGACCTTTTCCCGGATAAGTACTGAACAAGTCCTCAAAAAATTTAGAAATCTACAAAATAATACATATTTTTTAAAAATAGTCCAAAATAAAACACAGACCATGGAAAATGAATTCATGAATACTTTTTGACCTGCAACATACAGGTACTCCCTTCTTCATGTTTAAGGGATTTAAAGTTTTGCTACTTCTTTAAATATGCATTAAAACTTGCTTTATGCTTGCAACATGTTTCTGAGCAGAAATTTTTATACTCTCCAAATTTAATAATATGTGGTAGAAACAATTCTGAAATAATTGGAAGCAAGTTAATAAAGGAAGTCTACTCATAAATACAAGGCCAAAAAAAGGAAGCTGAAAAACATTCTTGCAAAACCTCAAAGTTCTTACTTTTATTTAAGAAAGCCTTAAGGCTGCATGTAATGTACTTAAATATGTACTTAAATACACTGCTTCTTGCTCAATGGGGCCCTCCCCTCTGATATTTGCTTCTGCCACAAAAAAATGTGAAAGTGGTAGCGTGCTAATGAAAAATGGCATGGTACATGCCTATGCACAGCCACACACCTGTGGGGTGTACTGTGTACATAACTTTTTTCTTTTCACTGCTCAAGAAATGCCATTTAACACACATTGTAGCCTCACAAGATCAAACAGCACCAACACAGCTGCCCCTCCCTCATCCACAAGCTCACTTCACTAATGAATTTATAGCAATGTTCTCGGAGGAGGCTTTTTCCATGCCCCAAATTCACTCAAATCCTCTAGTTTGCTTAGGGACTCATTTGGATCTACAGCACTTAGCCACTGTTACTGAAGTTGCAGCAAAGTATTTGCTGTTAGGTTATCCACC
This sequence comes from Prinia subflava, assembly GCF_021018805.1. Lineage (NCBI taxonomy): Eukaryota > Metazoa > Chordata > Aves > Passeriformes > Cisticolidae > Prinia > Prinia subflava. The sequence continues at coordinate 92,932,777 of NC_086248.1, forward strand.
TTTCCCAGAAGAGCATAGAGAAGTAGTTAAAGAAATGTCTAGAGAAACAGTTGATTTAAGAGCAGGCTTCTGAAGATGTAGGAAGCAGATATTCTGCTGATCTTCTTAAATTCAGCAATAGTTGCATGGATGAAAAGGCAAAATACCACAGAGCAATGGTAAACATGCAAAACAGAAGAGAGCTGACCACACCACCATGGAGGCAGCTGACACAAAAAGTGAGCTGACCCGTCTTAGAGATGGGCCCAAAGAGTAAATTGCTGAACTGCAGAGAAATTAACCTGGAAGCTCATCTAGAGACCTAAAACCTTCCCTAATTTTTTTCTGAATAGAAAAATAGTACCAGTTTATCCCTGGAAGTGTTCAAGGCCAGGTGGGATGGAGCATTAAGCAATCTGATCTAGTGGGAGGTGTCCCTCCTCATGGCAGGGGGCTTGAAACTAGATCATCCTTAAGATCCCTTCCAACCCAAACCACTCTATGATTTATTTTGTATTGAAAGATCTTTGCAGAAGTTAATTTACAAAGTGACATCCTGACAACAACATTTTTCTCCATATCTATTTTTAGCCATCTTCTTTCCCATTTAGGCTATCACACATGATTTCATAAGCCATCAACTATACACAAGATCATCAATTACTTATCAATAGATAAGATGGCTAAGCAAAAAAATTCTGCTCCATAGAGAAGATAACAGAAGTTCATTAGTGAAAGGTTAATACTGAAGCCACATTTAACATGTATATTCTATGCAAAGCATATTCAGATCTCTGTATATGTCTCTTCTTCCTTCTGATTTTTTCAGATCCTATTGAACTATCTAGTTCAAAATCACCCTTTCACTTCAAGACACCATGCAGATGTCATCTTTTTGGATTTACGATGAACTGTCTACTGCAGTTCCTGTACAAAGAGCATGGGTAAGTGGGATGAAATGCTTCTCAAGCCTTCAAATTACAGTAAGATGAATCATTCTCCCTCTACCACTCCACTAATTGCAGAGGAAAACCAGATGCCTAAACTTCCAACCAGCTACACTCAGGGCATAGCTACCCCACCCTGCTTCCAACTATTTTTTCCAGTTAGAAAGAATTCCATGATCTTTTATATTTATGAAGCTTACACTAAATACTCATGCTGATGGACTTGTTCATATAAGACAAAGCCAGCCTTAGCTTCAACAGGCATTTGTTTGGGTTTTTTTCTTCTCTAACTCATCTTCTCAGAGAGTCTCAATGACACAGACTGCAAGTGCTTGGCATTTGTCACCAAATTTCCAACATCATTAGTGATCCAAGCTCCTTCCCCTAAGCATTCAAGTTATTTCCTAGTTTCCAAATGTGAACCAAATTTACAGCAAATGTTCCCTGGAGAACATTTTGAGAAGACCTGGCTTCACTTCAGTGCAATAGTCAGTTGATGTAAATCCACATTCTCTTCAGGAATGTCTGCATGGTTTGTCCTGTGGCACAACATTTACTGCAGCAGCAGCCCTTATATCCCCTTGGTATGCCATCTTGCTAATACCACAGCACTGCTAATATACACCTTTTAAAACAGCTGCAAATTCTTTTTTGATCCAAAGACTTCTGGTTTTTTTTGTGGGCACCTATTCCCAGTGGAGGCTCAACAGGAAGTGAAAATGGGGTGACATTCCACAGCATAGAATCATTCAGCTGCAATCAAGTTTTGGGGAGCAAATTTTGCTTCCGCTAGTCCAGTGCTGGTGTTTTTGCTCTCTTATCAACAAAGCCATCTCTGAGTCATGGAGGAATTATTCACAGAAGACCACAAAAGAGAGGGATAAGGAACTCACCATAGGAAACAAGACATATTCTCGGAGGAAGTCATGAGATTCAAACTGATTATAGTCTCCAAAATCCGCTGGAAAAAAACAACACAATTACTCATTTTGGCACTTTCCAACAGGCTAAGGCCACGCTCAACCTTTGCACAGATGCTTAATTTCAAGTGGGCGAGTTCTCTCTGAAGCCACAGCCCAGCACAAAGACTTTTGCTTGTACTTTAGCTTTTAACATGAAGGTCTGAAAATAATAGTGTTATTACCAGAGATCAAGTAACAGCCAACAAGTAATTTCTTTCTTTTGATCCCTAATATAATGACCATTTGCAATGCTTAACCATCAGGAGTGCCAGAGTTTGTTTTTCTGTAGCCTTCTTGAATTCATGCCCCCATTAAAAAATGCTGGGATTGCTCAGCCTCTTTAAAAAATTGTGCACACTTTTGCTTCTCCACCATTTCCAACCCTGACCAGGCAAAAAGAAGAAAATTTAACCTAACTCTGCTACAATTCTACACAGTTGAACACAAGATTCATTTTACAGTCTATAAAGTTTCAAAACCAGTAGCCAATTTTATTAAAAACTGTAAATAGCCAGCATGGAGGAAGGTTTATCCTTCCTTCTGCAGCCAACCTAGCAGTGCAGGCACTGTGTTGGTTTAACTGGCTGGCCCACACCTTTCTACTCACTTTTCTGCAACTTCTACATCCCTCCAAAAGATACTCATCTTCATGCTCACATTCACTCATATGTCAGGCTGAGGATCCTTGTCTAAATGTCCTTGAGTCTGGGGAGTTCTGGAAATGCTACCTAAAGGCCAAACTACATTAAAAAAACCCCAAACAACGCCTATATTTATCTATCTGTTAAATATACAACAGCTTATATCAAAAGAGTATCTTGCCAGGAGGTTTTTATTTTATATTAATTGAACAAGATCAAACGCCATCTACAAGATTCTCATATTATAGGAGCTGGAAATCCCCACCATAAATCATTTTATCTAAACATTCTTTCAAAGCTTCTAGACAATTTCACCTATTGCAGGATGCCAAAAATGCAGTTTCATTTTCTTTCTACCTCAGAGTTATGTTTGAACATAAACAGAAAGAAATCAAAATGGGCATGAAATAGAGTCAGCAAGTTTAAAAGAAATAAGTATTTCAAATAACTTTGCTTGCATCACATGCAAAGGACAAAGGAACTAATAGAACATCAGGAATAGTAGGACTGACTCGCTCTCAAAATTAGGAAAAAGCTCCCAAAACAATGTGAAACATTCAGTATATATTCAAACCTAACTTACACACTGCAAAAATCTTCGTTTACCTAAATTGAAAGATTCATTATGGAATCTTACACACATTTATTAGACAAACATTTCAAGATTTGACAAGAAACATTTTCCTTTCAAATTTTAACAGAGATATAAGATACAAACCCAGCAATTCTACTGCCCTAAAAAAAGACCATATAAGCATTTTTCTCCATTGAACCTTTAACTGTCAAGAATCAGATCCTCATGTTTGCTATTTATGTATATGCTTCCCCCTTCCCACTCCTCAGAGAGCATGCAGAGAACATCATTGCTGAAACTCTGCCTCAAGTTCTCATAGTTAGTTGTGGATAGACTGAAACATACTTTATATTTATCCAAATAACAGGGCTTCTTCCTCTACACATATACATGATATGATCCTACTTTTATTGATGTCCTTAGGAGTCTCAGAATAAAAATCATGTTGTAAGAAGTAGTTTATTATTAACTTATAACTCACAGAACAATTACGGTCATGTGTTCTTTCATACCTCATATAGCACTATACAGCAAAATGAGTTTTTAATTAAAGGCAAAATTAAAGCTGCTGCCATGCTCTTTGATGTAATTTGCATTTCAAACCAGAGAACGTGAAGCAAATTCATTACTGCAAAGTACTCTGTGGTCAGGGCTGGAAGAACTGGAGTTTTGTTGAGATTCGCTTGCATGAATTTTAGAAATAGGAAAGTTGAGCACTGTGGTCCCTCGTTCCCTCCCTGAGGCTGTGAGTGTTTCATCCACAGCAGTCCACCCATGCACTTGGGAATCAATTGTAAACCCAGCTGCTGTGAGTGGGGGTCACACAAGGCTTCAGTGCCCAGCCAAGACAGAGGACAAACCAAAAGAGGCATTCCTGGACAAAGGCTACGGGGTCACGTCGTCCTACCTTGCACTGCCAGACCAGCCAGTCGAATTCCCTGCTCGAATGTCGATATCAATCGCCCATCAAGAACATCCTTCTTCACTTGTAGGTAATACTGGTATCTACAAAAAAAAAAAAAAAAAAAAAACACCATTAAAAAAAGGCACAAATGAGCACAAATTATAATATCTATATGCTGGCACATTTCCTACAGGAAAAAAAGAAAAAAAGATTGTGGAAAGGAAGGAAGGAAAAAGTCACCCCAAACAGGTCAGGCTGTTGAACAGCAGGTCTGTACCCAGCTTCAGAAGCTCCACATCACCACAACAGATCAATATGATCTCTACCTGTGCAGTGCTTCCAAATGGATAAAAGGGAAAATAAAAGATTCTAGTCTGCACTCCCCAGACCACATAGAAGAGGGGCATCTGCAAAAAGGGGCTTTTCCATATTGCTTCTATTGTTTTACTCCACTGTCACCATTTTGATTGAAGAAAATGATTTTTAGCTATACACTTTGGTCTGCTGATTTACCTTAAGCTGTGGCCCATATGAAAGGTTTTTTGATTGGCATTTTTCATGTGTAAGGATGACTAAGAGACAAAAACCAAGCAAACACAACTTCCAGCACAGTCCATGTGTCTGCTCAGCCTCATGCTCCCAACCCCTGAGTACACCTGGATGATCCAAATTAAGAATCTCAACACCCAACAAATGGGCTTCTTCAGGCTGTGAGCAGACACAGCAACCTGGCTGCAGCTGAAACAGGTTCAGAGGTGACTGCACCCTTCAGCTGCATGCCTGCTCACCCCCTGAAACTGGAAGGCATCCACTTACAATGCCATGGATTTAAGAAATAATTGCTTGAGATAAACTGGGATAGAAAGAATTGGTACACAATCCCACCAGCCAGTCCCAGAGACTGCAAGCTCTGCAAGGCAGACAGTGAAGAGCAGTCAAAGTCTGTGGGCAGCAAACCCCTAACAGTGCCTAGCTATAGCCAGCACGCCACATCTGCCCTTACCTCTGAACCTCTTGGCAAAGAAGCTGTTCTGGCCTTGTTTTAGAGCATAGGTCACCTTCCCAGTCCCACCAGAAGGGAGAACCACTGCAACACCACCCACAGAACAGGAACTGTGCTGCCTTAACTATGCTTGCAAATGTTACTGTTTGTGTTGAGGTATAAGAAAAATGTAATCTCATTTAAAATGTTCAGATTTGGCTTTCCCACAGCCTAATGAAGATTAAAACTTGAGGGGATTTTGAAATTTGATTGAGAGAGGTAGGTTGAAAAGCATAAAGCTTCTCAGCCTGAGCCCTGTGCCTCAGTCCCAAGTTTCACACTTGCTCGGTCCAAGAGACAAATCAGCTTCTTTCCACTCCTTTGCAGTGAGAAAATCCTATCTCTGAAAACATGCATGCTTTCATAGAAGCTTGACATAAGCTGCTTTATCAACTGTGCAGGTGAGCAAGTGTTTGATGAATTTGGTCTTTAAGACTTCTAATCTCAAAAGAAGCTATTTGGGTCCATGCTACATACACACGAGTTACGTATTCTAGTCTAACAAGGAAAGTAAAATTCACATCTGCCATAAAAATAAAGCTATTTTTAAAACAAACACAGTGTTAAGAGGCTACACGAGACTCACACCAATGTCAAATCTTATAGTGACATCCTAGCTGTACAGAAGCCAAGGATGTCACCAGCTGTAGTGAAGCCATGATTTCAACCACAACGTCCACACAACTACAGACAAATGACAGGAAGAATCACTTAGGTAAGCATCAACAAAATACATTGCCCATGCAGTTACTGTAGTATCAAATATTATGAGCTAGGCTTTCAAAAGAAACATTGCTGTGGGGTTTGATTTGCCATTGGAATAAGGTGTAAGCAAGAAAGGAAACATTGCTTAGTGTCTGCCTTGGACAACGCAGAATTCTCAAGAGCTGTCTCCACAATTTTCCCCCAACACTGTCACTGGAATTGCCAAGATAATCTGAAGAAGATTAAGGCAGAAACCTGTGATTGGTACCTGCTTCCCCTTTACCCCTGGACTGACAGTGACAAGTGACATCCACTGAAAGAGTCCCCTGACACGTCCTTTCATGGTGAAGCATGAACTGGGACATCTGTCCCCAGGCATGGACTGGGGTGGCTAATTCCAGTGTCAAGGCAGAGGAGGAGGACACCCTGGAGGAAGCTCCACTAGAAGGCTCTAATAACTCCACCAGCCGCAGATTCATGGCTCAGCCATGCAGCAAAACTGTGGTCAGGCTCCCTGCCCAGCCAACGGAGAGGAGCAATTGGCCCACATTCTGTCAGGGATTTGAGGCTCCTCCATCTGAAATTAAATTAAATCCTGTTATTATACCACTATGCTAACTGAGACTGCTCCTTGTTTGCTTGGATTGCAAAAGTACATCTATAATTTGAGGGAAATCAAACATTTTAAAAATGTTTTAGCTATAGATTCACTGAGGAAAGCTGTTCCAGGACAGCAGATAAAAACATGCATTTCATAAGCCTTCTATTAGGTGGTTTGGTTGGGAAAGCATATGGAAAGTGAACAAAAAGAGAAGTTTGCAATCTGCACCCCTAAATAATAAAAGACAAAAAATTCAAAGTTAAGATTTATGAAGCATTCTTGCATACCAGAGCAGTGCAGGGCAGCAAAGACACCACCACAGCTGAGTCAGCCTAGAGCTGAAGTCTCTCACCTTCATTGCTCACTTTGGGTTAAACATTACTAGCACAGCCATTGTGTACTTAATATAATAAAGGCTACTTCAGTTTGCCAGCCTGTAGCTAATTCCAAGGGGAATGGGAGTGGACAACAAGTCTGAACAAAGCCATCATTATAAGGATATCATTTCCCACAACTCTATTTAGCCAACACACAAAACATTGGAAGTCTACTTGCATGTATTGCATCAAAAAGCACATTTTTATAGAGTAAAGAAGCTGCAAATTGATGACTATGAGGCATCATCTCAACTCCAGAATAAACATCTGTATTTTGGCAATCCATACTATAAAAGGAAAAAAAGCCCAATAGTATTAGTAAACAGAAGATAAGGGTACTGTTTTAAAATTTAATTGCAACACCCAGATTCAAACTCTGCTACAGCTGTATAAAGCTAGAGAAACTCCATTTGCTCAAACAATTCTGCGTGGATCTCCCCCAGGACCAGGGTTCACATTTGTTCTCCTGTCACTTCAAAAAAGAACGTGGGTGTTTGTATAGTGTCACTGAATTCACTGCACCCTTCCATCACCACTGTTTATCCAATGTAAAATCCTTGTCACTATCTGATACATGCAGAAAATAACTCAATTTCCCTGATTTCTGTTCTCAACAACCAACGTTTCAGATATCACAAGCCACACAGAACCTGGCCTGACCAACACAAGAAGTGAGGTCTTTGTAGAGAAATTAAAGGATGGTTTACAAAAGTAAGAATATGGTTAGGTTTGCAGAGTAATTGCACAGAATCTTCAGGATTTTCTTACTAGTGACTTCCACAAAGAACCACAAGGCAAATACTTTCTTATCTGAATAATTATTCAGTATTATCAGATCCACTAGCCTTAGCAATCAAGCAGCATCAAACTCTGCTAGGAAATGTAAAGGAACAAAACAGAAAATTCTTTTTGTCCCAGGGATTTACAATCTAAATGTACATTTTATACAAAAAGGTGACAGTATTGAGTTAATAAGGTTTAATACTGTTTGAATACTACCATGTGACCTGTCTGGACTTTTGTTATTTTTCCCTGGTTTTACTTTCCTTCTCTGTACACCAGGGAGGGTTTGTACCTCCAATGCAGCAGGAAACACTTAAAAACTTTCCTTTTTTTTTTAAATCAGTTTATTTGGAAATTTCAAGCCAGTATAAAGCATCACAGTTTCAATACCAATAAATATTTACCTTTAATGTGTCTGAAAATAAACAAAGCACTACAAAACATGTATTAGTCACCCAAGAGGTACAACTCCTTTACAATCGTTTCTAATGATGCAATTACTGGCATGACTAACTTTTTTATAACTCATTAGGTACCATTTTGGCACCAGGCCTATCTATGGGATAACTTCATAGCTATGTAATTTAACTTCTTCTCTGGAGGAAAAGAGAACTGCTTTACCATTTCATACCTCCAAAAGAAGAAACCTTTAAGACTCAAAGGAGAAACAGATTAGTCCACCAGTGGTTTAGCTCAAGAACTTCAGTTCCCTTTCAAATTAAAAAAAAAATGGCAATCAGAGTACAATATGATCTTCTAAAATTAGGAACACAATAAAAGTTTCATTGAGTCACAACAACAGTCTGAGTCAGCTCATTTGAGATAATCTCAGTATGGTAATATATTTCTGAGGAGAGACGCTGCAATGTACACTTATGCAATAATGTGCCCACAGGGGAAGAGGTTTCTCCAGAACAGAAGTCTTTTATCATTTACTAAAATTATGTTAAGCACCAGCTTTGATATTGATGTGTCTATTGTTCACCTGACACCTTAAAACCTGCCTTAATTTTGGCTTTTATATTATTTAGCAACAGGTATCTATAGATCCCTATATGTTACATTTGAAATAGAAGCCCATTTTTTATTTTGAGGACATTTTCTCAGCCTTTGAGGTAGAAGAGCCAATTGAATTGGCTACCAAGTCAAAAGACTTGGCTATTCAGGGCAACCAAAGGAACTTGCTGATAGCGACCAAAAGTGATTTCTATTTATTTATTACATATTTAAGATGATCTTATTACTACTTAACTCTTACTGGTAGATTTTCTGAGAAAAACATGCTTTAATGTATTAAGAATCATGAATAGCTGAGGCTGGTGAAGCTACTCAAGTAAACTTGGGCAGGAATCCAAGGCAGATTTGGGAGATCTCGGTTTTGTTCCGAAGTTTCAATCCAGAGTACCACTTACTGGATGCTGCTTATTTCATGTGGATCACTCAATATACTGCAACAAATCTGACTTGCAAACTTGGACTGGATTTTATAAGGAAGGCAGACAGGCAGACAAGACTGGTCTTTTCAAATGCAACATCAGTATATTGGCAAAGATGGCGTTGATTTCTGAGCCTGAACATGCTGAAACACATTTGGGAGGCAAGGATTCAATCAGCACATCTTAATCTAAAGGCACTTAAAAAAAAAAGGAGGAGAGATACATAGATCCATGATGTCATTGTCAGTAACACAGAGCTAATGCCTCATCTTTGCCACTTTAAAAACTTAGATGGTGTTGATAAACAGAACATCTCTAGTTCACTTCTTTGGAATTTCATCAGCTTCTCTCCCAGCAAAGGCTGTCTAGTTTCACAGAACTAGGCAACAGCCATTTATCTGGGATTTGTGTTAGAATATAAAAAGCAATGACAGTGTTTCCACTAATAGAAGGGTAATATTTTTGAAAGGGTATTATTGAGAATGAGGCTACCACACCCTGTCACAGACTTTCAGGAAGATCAGCAGACTTGCCAGAAAAAAAGAGCGAAGGAGACGAAGGAGCCTTTGTCACACATGCAGGAGGAAATTCCTTCAGAAGCTCAAACTGTCAATGCCAACAGTAAAAACACAGTCATAACATCTTCCAGGGTAAGAGCTCTTTGATCATAACAACCTTAGAGGGTAGGTCAAAGCTAGCTTCAGGTAACTGAGAGATGACTCGGTTCAAAAGCAGCATCCAACTGCCTACATCCTGGTTTCCTCCAGCAGCTGGATGGAAAACACAACTGACACTAAAACCAAAATAAATACACGGAAAGATTTGTGTCATTCCCCTTCCTAATGAGACAGAACAATGCTGGGATAGCATCATATTCACACGTTTGACTGAAAAAAGGAGAACAGTTCAAAACACAGCTCCTATCACTTACTTCCAGATCACTCAATCTCTCTCTTTAAAAGCAACAAATTGTAGTTGAAGGGGAAAAGAGGGGATTTGGCTACAACAGAGCAGCTTCACAGTGACGATCACTTTCCATTTATTTTGATGTGCAGGATGTGAGATAAGGACCAATATGCAGAGCCTGCATGCCTGGCTTGCTTGGTGAGCTGCAGTGAGGCACACAGTGGAAGGGCAGCTACCACAGCTGACCCGTGAGGCTCCTACGGGTCAGGGCAATGCCATCCAAAGGCTAAGGGCCAGCTCCACAGTCAGCTCCTGGCCAAGGGTACTAGAGCAGGAAAACCTTTGCACAGCTAAAGACAGCATGATGGGAATTGTGCAGTGTTTAGTTGTTGTTTACCACCCCCATTTCAACAGTTGACTACTGAAAGGTTGTTCATTTGCGTGCATTCCCCAAAAGACAATTAAAATTCCAGATCTCCACCTCCTCCAGTTCGTTACACACCGGGCACAGGATTTCAGAAATAAATGCAAAATATTTGAAGAGCAATAAGGTTTTTATTCTGACATGAATTGGTCAATAACGCCAAATTTCTGCAGAAAAATAGAGCACTTAAAGAAAAGGACATTTTTATTACAAACGGACATTGACTGTTTAGAAAGCACCACAGACTCTATAACCTCTCCCATATAAGCAGTACAAGCTCCCAGTGTAGCCTGATCTCGGAGTGCTGTGGCTCTGTAGCCCACAGCTCAAGGGATGTCCAGTGAAGCCCTCAGCAACGAGCCAGGAGACAACAGCGTCACACCCGGCGTTCTCACTGGCAGCAAAAGAGGGAGCTCGCACAGGAAAGCAGTGCTCTGCCAGTGGGCTTCTTTTCCTGCCATTTCTGATGGGCCACAAGCACAGACACGCACCCAGGCCCTGTTGCAGCCTGCAGACATGACACAAGCCTTCCAAAACTGGCACTCCTTCGATGCCAGGCTTAGCCACCAAATGCAGTATGCACCAATTTCTCTATATTTAAACAGAAAATCCCCCAACCACAACAGGTCCATCCTCTGTACTTGCATGGTTTTTTTAGAGTGTATTCAGCCTTTTGCATACTCCAAGTTCAAATAAACTCACAAGCACAAAACAAAACTTTAAATAAAAAGGCCAGTAATGGCATGCTTTTGCAAGAAATGAAGGCATGCCACAACCTGATCTTGATTTTCTGCTCTTGAACTATTGAATTAATTATAACAAATTACAGGGAGCCCCACTACAATTCATAAGCACAATAAACTCCCTTACTACCACCTATAATTTTATCAGAGTTAATCCAAATACCTAAAGAATTATACAGCACAAAACTTCAACATGCCTTTTAGAGTAAAAAAAAAAAAAAAAAAACCAAACCAGAGGCAGCCATATTCTCTTGTCTTCTGAACCTTTTCACTTAGAAAAGGCTACATTTGGTCTCTGCAAATTGGAGTCAAATGCAGTCCAGCAAACCCTGGTGACACCACCACAGAATTCACCTTCATAAAGGCTGAAGTAGGATTGCAAACGTAAAGCAAAACACAATCGTATCATGCAAAGAAATCTGTATTTTAGCATTTCTAACTGAAAAAAAAAGTCCCAAACAAAAACATTCAATACAAGCATAAATATTACACAGAAACCCTAGAATAAAAAGTTTGGGAGCAAGGAGCTTGTTATCCATGTCTTTGAAATAAGCCATGTATCCATTTTGGTTTGGGTTTTAAAGACATGCTAAAAGTGCTGTTCAGTCTGTTGTTCAGCCTAGGCTTGAGAACATGCTCAGCTATGTGCTCATATTTCCTGAACTGAGCAGAACATTTGCATTTGGCTACAGAGATCCCAAGGTTACAGCTGAGGAAACTATTTTTTCTTTTTAGCTTCACATTCTATTTTGATCACAAAAAAAAAAATTAAAAAAAAAAAAAAAAAAAAAAAAAAAAAAAAAAAAAAAGGTAGGACTGCATCTGGTAGGTGAGTTACAGCAATGCCACATATTGCTTTTCACAACATGGTTGGGTTTTTTGAGTGCAAACCCACAACATCTCCCACAGCTGCTGCCTCCACCTTCACCTTCCTCCAAACATGGTCTTCCCTGGGTCCCAGGGCTCTTCCTCCTCCTCGCTCTGAACTCTGTGTCCCAGAGGCAGCTACAGCTCTGATGCAGGAGTTTGTATAATAAACCAATTCTCCCAGTCAGCACCTGTCCTTTGGTGCCTGACACACAACATGGGCTAAGAATAGGAGCTGCAACCACATCCAGGCCCCACCTTCCTACAGGTGCTCACCAAGGTGCCATGGCAAGCAGCCTGGGTGTTACTGCCCACTTGGTTTGTCACATCCTTGCAACAGCAGGTCACACACACACACAGAACTCATGCCCCAAGATCTTCAGATGGAATAAAACAAACCACCCCCCCCACCCCTGAAATGGCAGCTGTAAAGATTCACCCTCACAAAGATGCCAAATGCAAAGATAAGCAGTGGCTATGTATGCTGATGAGTGCTTAACCTCCTGGGGAGGAGAAGCACAGCAAAACCCTGTTGGTCTTTCCTGCACTGGAACTAGATTTTGGCAAAAATTAGATTAGACCCCAAAAAGTTAATAATAGCTTATATTTACTTCCTTTATTCATATGTGTTGACTCAGTTCAAAATATGCTGCTCCCTGCCCTGAAAAACAAGGCAGCTAACCTTGAAGCTGTATCTACTGTGGGAAAGGTGGTTTAAGCTACATATGGAAGCAATATGAGTCAACAGTTTGAAAATTCTCCTGGTAGCCAGCCAGGTTAATGGCCAAGCAGGTTAGAATATCATGCTAAAAAAATGTGGTGAGTTAACTAGAACAAATGTATACTCAAGCTCATACTATGCAATACTGAAAATAAATAGATAACCTTTTTTTTCCCCTTTTTTTTTTAATATGTCTGTACTTAAGTACAGACATAACTATTCTTTGGACCCAAAACAAACACGAAGATTTCTCATTGCTCCATTCCCTTCCTCTCATTGTGTCAGTTGTAACAATAAAATATAATCCATATATCCCATAAGACCCATTTCATTTTTCAATATATATTTTAAATATTCTCCTTCCATACAGCTATGAATTCTGGAATCACTCGAGTCCACCATCCTTTCTGGCTAAACGTAGCATGTTCTGCTGTGCACTGGTGCAAAAGGCAAATTAAGTGAGCACAGTGAACAACTGGCATGCATATGTAAGCACCCAGAAGCACATCACAAAATAATTGCTTTGTGGGTGCAGAGCAGCATGCAAGTGTGTTCAGGTGTTACTTTATTCAAAGAGCAAGTGAACACGTTCAGACTTACAGAAGAATGCCTGCTTAGCCTGAACTTCACAAAACAAACAGGAAAAAAAGCTCTGGTGAGCCTGCAGTGAAACCTTGTTCATGAGTTTACAGAGCTCATTTACAAAACCCTGTCAGTGAAACCTTCATGTAGTATCCCAGCCTCACACAATCAATGTCTGAGAAAGCTCTGTTGATTTAGTGGAATTTTACCTGGTGGGGAGTTAAAATCCAGTCCATTGGCTACTGCCTTTTACAGTAATCTGTCCTGGCAATAGGAAAACACTTCTTGAAATGTGACACAATGAAGTTGCTGCCTATCTATAGGTCGTCAGTACAACACCTTATATTCCTGTGAAAAGATTGCTGGAACATCTACATTAGCATCACTGCCAGCAGAAAACAGGAAAACTCAGGTTGCTTCCATCTCCCAGAGACCCCAGTGACCCTGGTGTTTCCAAAGGAATAATTGAAAACAGTCACCCCACACCCCAGTAAATCATGCAACAAAACCACGGCCCAGGAAGTTGTAACACCCCAGTGAATGCAGCCCTGCAAAAGGGAACACGGCTCTGATAACGATGGGATGTTGCCAGGGAAATATGTGAATCAGTGCCCTGTTGGGTGGGTAAAATAGATCCATTTCATGAAATGAATAATTATTCTTTGTAAGAGCTTCCAAAACAGCTGAAGATATCAAGTGCAAAAGCAGCTGCCAAAGATAAAACGGTGAACCAGTAAACATCTCACTGCACAGGAATCTGCCATCTTCCGACACTGAGATTTCTGCCAAATTCTTGTTGAGATTCTCAGCTGCATAAGGGCCTCCACACAAACGCTTCTTTTAAACACATTTGGAAACTTCAGGGTTGTACTGACATCCAATTGCAGATCCTTTGGTGCTATACTCTGCCAGCAAGGCAAAAAAATTAAAGGTATTCAGGTCACTGAAAAAGGTAAGTCTAGAACTAAGTTTTCATGATCTGTGTCTCAGCTATAAGAGAAGGGGAAAATTTGCTCCAGGCTGCAGTACAAATTTCAGTATTAATTAAATTTAATTGAAGACTGGAAGGGCTACCATAACCAAGATTTCCACTGCCTATTGAATTCTCAACATTTAAAAAGCTGATAGAAATCCCAGTCAAAATCCACACATCTGTTTGCTCACATGCTGTTGCTGCTAGTGGCTTGACCCTCTTCCTGACGCTGTAGAAAAATTTCAGCCGTATATCTGAGAGTTCTAAATAGAAGATCAAATGATCCACAGTTCCCTTTTCAGAACACACAATAGGAAACAGAGAATGAATCACCTGCAGAAAGTGATGCACAACAGAGGAATCCTGAATCACGCTGTGGAAATGCCCATTTCCTCTCACTGATTCCACAGGAAGTCTAAAGCAACCTTCACTCTCCAAGGCTCCATCAGGAGCAGCAACATGACTGAGGCAGGATCAGCGTGTGTCACGAAGACTTTAAGGAGTACAACCCCCAGCAGTCTGCACTTGCCTGAGGAGAAATGGCTACGTCCCTGTGACTGCATCTTATGGGAAGACAAACAGGAGAGTACCAGCCCCAGGAATGCATTCACCTGTCCAAGCCAGGGCCTTAAACTACCCTGGGAGACAAGCCCCGAGCACATGCTGATGTGTGAGGCACACCAGAGCACCCACCCGGTGCACAGAGCTCCTGAGTGAGTGGGAAACCTCCCTCTGCAGGGGCACACTCTGCTGCCACACCTGGAGGGGGAAAAAGGGGCAGCAAAGCAGTTTGCAACAGTTTAAATGACAAAGGGAGTGAGCAGCTCAATTTCTAAACTAGAGGAGGAGTTTCCTTTTCATCTTCATTTGAGGAGATGCAAAAAGGCTGATGGGCACTTCTGTGACTCAAGCAGCTAGGGATGACAAGTTTTTTCCCTTTTTCCGCTTTTTTATCCTTTCTCCTTTAAACCAAAATATTGGAGATATCATCTTTTTTTCTAAATCTCTCTATTTGCTTTTAGTGGCATCTGTCAGGTTTAAGGAGACAACAATACACTATGAACCTTCAGGGAGCAAAATCTATCATAACTGATTCTAGTGAGAGTCATTCCAGCAGCAGGGACTTTTTGGTTAAATTTACAGGAATCTCCCAATTTGTGGATGGGAACTCCCTGTCCATCATGGTGACAGCAGCACGCTCCCACCAGTCAGGAAACGTTAGGTTTGAATTTCCAGTCTACAGAATATTACTTCTATTTAAAAATAAAACTATTAGGAAACAAAGTCCGTTCTTTCTTTCTGTGCATTTTGTATCGCTGCATCCTGTCTTAGTCCTGACACAGTCCTCAAGAGTAAATGCCTAGGTGAGGGTTTCCTGTAGAGTTTACAAGTGTAAGTAGATCTAGCAAGGCCATGTTGTTCCATACAACTTTCAACGCATCCTCCAGCTGCATAAGCAGAAGCTTACTATCCATACACTCAGCCTCTCACCTTAAGACATTGCAGTTCAAAGACAGCAGGACACAATTCTCCATTCCAAAAAGTCATTAAAGTCGCAATTTTCATGAGGTTCTACTGCCAGTTGCAGGAAGATTTAAAATCACCTTTCAGCACTATTTAAGATAATTGGCTACTAACATGAGACAAGAAAAAGGCACATGTTCAGATCATACAAGTAGACCTTCCATAGATTTTTCCATAAATATACACACACACAGAGAATGGGTACTGCTAGCAGTACAGCTACAGATATGCAGCCATGTGTCTGTGTGGCACTGGGAAATCTAGCAGGAGAAAGCCAAGGAGCAAGAAAAGCTGGATTTAAATAGAAGATAACTCCAGGTTATCACAGTGATCCACCTAACACAAGTGCTTATCACCAAACAGCAGTGAGGACAGCTTCCTCAGAGGCTGAGAAACAAAAAGCAGTCATAGTGACTCATCCAAACACATCTCCATACACAAAGCAAGCTCCTCACTGATGAAAGCAGAAGCCCAGATTTCTAGCCTCAGCATCATTTCAACTATCAGATATCACAAAATAAATATATGGGCCACTCAAATTATTTTTGTTTCCGTGCAGGAAGGCCAAAGAACTTTTTTCCTGCAACAGAAGCTGGTTAGACCTTCAAAGCAAGTTTCAAAATGGTTAATGTATTTCCTTCTCTTTAAGGATTATAAAATGTCTCAAGTACTAGGTTCAGTCTCAAAGACCCTCAGCTCTTCTTTCTGGAATTAAGGTTTAATCCTGGCAGTCTGTGCAACCCAGACACATTTTTAACACAGTGGCTTGCAGCTGTGTCCTAATCATAAACAGTCACTTCCTCTGGTGGCGAGGAATAGGACATGAGGAAATGGGATGGAGCTGCCTTAGGGAAGTTTTTACACTGGGATTGTAAAACAGGGACAAAGCAGGGCCCAGACACAGTGAAGAAATTCTTTACAGTGAGAGTGGTGAAGCCCTGGAAGAGGTTGCCCAGAGAGGGGATGGCTGTGCCATACCTGGAAACATTTAAGATCGTGTTGGATGGAGCTCTGGGTACCCTAACTTAGTCCCTACTCATTGCAGGTGGGTTGGACTAGACAGGATCTCTAAAGTTCACTTCTAACCCAAACTATTCCATGATTCTTCTGCAATTCCAAGTTCAGATCAGATATGAGGAAAAGATTCTTCACCTATAGAGGGGTCAGTCACTAGAACAGGCTATCCAGGGAAGTGACTACAGAACCAGCCTGAGGGTGTTCAAGGAGCATCTGAATGATGCTTTAAATCATGATTTCATTTTAGGCAGTCCTGCCAGGAGCAGGGAGTTGGGCTCAGTGATTTTTATGGGCCCCTTCCAACTTGAGAGATTCTGTGACTCTTCTGTCCTGCTGCACATATCCATATTTTCTATCCATCTGGTTCCTTATACACTTTGAAATGGATGAGCCATTAATGTACTGGCCACACATCAACCCTCTCAAAGCCATACTATTATTGAAGAATGATATTTCTTTGTTTGGTAACGCTAGGTATTCTTTTTCCTTCTGGTTTTTGAGAGCTATAAAATATTTAGAATCATACTTTTCATGCCCTTCTTTACTTGCCCTTTACTAATGTCATTTGAGTTTTGTTCCGAACATGTGAAAAAATCCCAGACTGAAATTCATAACATTACCTCATTCCAAGATCTTTAAAGTTTAGGGAAAATCCTAATCCTAACACACAAAAAAGCACAAGCACGGACAATAAAATTGCTACATTGTACCCAGCTGCAGAATTGGTTGTTTTTTGGTTTTGTTTTTGGGGTTTTTGTGTGGTTTTTTGTTTGTTTGTTTGTTTTGGGGTGGGGTTTTTTTGTTTTGTTTTGGGTTTTTTTGTTTTGTTTGTTTGTTTGTTTGTTTTGGGGTGTTTTTTTTTGGTTTTAATCTGATTAATTTATGGCTGTCAACCATGATAAAAGCCATCCACACTGCTTATCCAACAGGTTCACAGTGTCTCCAACAGCACACATGCCCAGGTGGACAGGAAAAGGAGATCCCAAGTATTTTTTCCCAAGTACAAATGCCTCCACTACCATAACTGCATGGAAGGATCCAACCTGGACTCTCTAAGACCAGAGAGGAAGCTCCCTCCCCTTGTGTAAATGATGTATCATGACTATACAAGAAGAACAGAACCTCAGAATCTAATCTTTGCTTCCATTTAAAAGGGCCCAATTAAAAACCAAAAAGGGCTCAATTACTCCAAAAGTATTTGTTCTACTAAAATTGAATGTAGAAATAGCTCCCATCAGGAAAGCAATATGTTAGCACACGTGACTAAGCCCCAGAGCATAAAATTAGTATTATTTCCTTATGATCAGATATAAATGTGAATATGCCCAGTGCCAAGACATTCCTGTTGCAACATTTCTAACCATCAGAGCCACTGCCTTCAAAACACAGTAAAGCAAGAATGCAGGCTGAAAGTATCCTACACTGTATTTATAGTTATGCAACACTATTTTTTAGAGTTACTACATATGTACTGCCCAACCACACACATGAAAACACATTCACTTTCTGGTCTAAAAACACAGTATAATGTAATAGATTAGATCTAAGCGTCAACAGTTTCTTAAAATATCTGGCACAAAGAGCTCAGCTTTCAATAACCAACACACAGAGAACAAGCTCCCCATTCACTGAAGAAAGTCAGCTGGGAGAAGGGTTTGCCCTCCTCAGCAAATATTTTATAAACAGGGAATTAATGTTGAATCTTAGGTCTGCCTTGAAGGAGTTCTTGCTTTTAAGGTAAAGTTTAAACATCCACTAAAATACACATCCAAAAAGAACCAACTGAAAAATATTACTGAAAAGTGAAACAACAGATAGGCTACAATAATATGAACACAACAAGACCCAGGCAAATGCTGCACATTATTTGTTGGTGCTGTCCTCTAAATACAACATGAATGCTAATTAACTATCAGGGTGTTTATGCCAAGGCAGGTACAAGTCTCATATGTGTGTTTTATGCCGCAGCAGCCACTACTATTAAAAGTCTAATAATTAAAACAAAACAATAAAGCCATCAAAGGAGCACCAAAACACAAATATGCCAGACTGTAGAAGCCTGGGTGGCCAAGCAGGGCTCTTAGGACTCATCCAGCTTGCATGCAGTTCCCGAGCTGCTCCCTTGCTTGGACAACATGAGCCCAAATTCCTGCGGCTAGAAGGAAGGGAAAAGAAAGGAAAAGGAAAGGGAAAAGGGAAAATAAAAATAAAAATAAAAAATAAAAATAAAAATAAAAATAAAAATAAAAATAAAAATAAAAATAAAAATAAAAATAAAAATAAAAATAAAAATAAAAATAAAAATAAAAATAAAAATAAAAATAAAAATAAAAATAAAAATAAAAATAAAATGTCAACATTTCCAAGTTACTTAATGACCCACCCACAATCTTGTCTAACAGAAGAGAGCTGGGATCCCTCATGACTCAGGACTGCCTGGCTCCAGTCAGCATTGAATCCCAGAGTTTGCCTTTTTCCCAGCTTTGGGAGATGGGGTGCAGTTCCAGTCATAAGATGACCAACTTGAAGACCCTGAACAGGACTGGGGCCTGTATGGTCATGCAGGCTGTCAACAGCCATCTAAAACCAAGGGAAGCCTGTTGCAGAAGAAATTTATTTGCCTCATGTCGATTTATAAAATTTATTTCAGTTCCGGAGTTTCTACTGCTTCCTCTGGAAGTTCTCACCACAGTATCCCACAAACACTCTCATGAACAAGACACATTAATACTTGTCCCAGCTCTTCTTTTGGTGTGTTTCAATACTCAGCACATACCTACAGCACCCTCCATTAGTACCCCATGCCCTTTCACTGTTGTTTCACACCATTTCTCTGTAAAAATTTACCCAATAATTTGACTCCCCAAATCATTTGGCTGAGAACAAAAGTTTTGACAGGATCCATGAGATTACATTATCTTCCATTTCTAAGGTCTGCCATTCTTATACAATGGCCTGTTTGTTTTTGTTCATTTGATACAGCTTCCAGGTATAGCAGCAATTGTTTTAATTCATGTGAATCATTTAACATTGCAGTCCATTCACCCAAAGATCGCTATAAAATAGAAATATGATATATATATATATATATATATAAATAGTTATATAATGATAAAGTTGGAAGTATTCTAGAAGAAAAAAGAAGTTACACTGGTTTATGCCACACAAGGGTCCAGCTCAACTTAAGAAATAAAGGGAACTGACAAACTTTTAAACTGGAAATAGTTAAAAACACAGGACTCTTCTGACCATTAATATCGTATTTATGTTGGAGAGAACACTGTTTCTTCTTAGTGAAGAGGAGGTGCATCATCTTTCCAGCTGGGCAAGCCACACAGCTGTTCCTGGTGCCAAGAGGGAGGGCTGTGTGTCAGGGCCTTTCCTGCGTGCTGTGGGCAGAGCTGATCAGCATGAGCACCGGAGCCATGACACTTCCCAGAAAAGCAGCAATGAGTGCAATCACTTTTCTGGAAACTGCATAGCCTGCCTCCAGATAAGATCTTTCCAAGACAGCAGGCATGCTCCAAAAACACGTGCTGGTGAGTACACCGTAAGCACGAACTGACAAGGGCTCCTAGGAGGAGACAAATTCGGACAAGGCAGTGAGACTCCTGCTGCCTGAAAGCTAAACTTTTTTTCACTCTGTTACACACTAGTAACACTGAAGAGCTAAACTCTGACTTCAATCTCCAGGTGTAAGAGACCAAACTCTGGACTTTTTTTGTTTTAAACACTCCACCTTCCCATTTGCCATGTATCACTCAGTTCTCTCTCATTTACCAATCCACTCAGCTAAAGCATGAATCTGTCTTCTCCTCCCATCCTGCATGCTGTTTTTCTGTACTTTCATAGAATACTTTTAAAGTGTCAGTACATTTTTGAGGACCATTGCCATTAAAAAAAATCCTACAGTCGATCTGTGGTGTAGTAACAAGCACGGCCACACAATCAGTCAGAGTCCTGGCTTCAAGCAAGCACAGTCCAGGATGTCTGGAACAAATCTGATTGTACACATTGTGCTGTTTTTTCCAGCACAGTGTGATATTCAAAATAATTATTTTGGACAATGAAGCCAAACCAACTACCATGAGCTCAAAAGTACACACAGAGACTTCTGCAGGCACAAGCTGCAGGTGTGACCAACCATGAAAAGTAAAGCAGCCTCATGTACTTGTCACAGGTAAATGTTACATCCTTAACAGCCAAGAGAGTTCCACTTCACTGAGCTTGCCACAAAACCAGGCTAGCACAAGAGGATATGTGATATCCAGCCTTAACACAGAAATTAAAAGCACAGTGTAAGGAGCACTAACTAGCAGAAAAGACAGCAGTGACTGGTAGAAATCTGCAGCTGATCAGACTTGTATTAAAAGCTAGCTACACAGGAGGATGTGAAACCTTAGCTGTTTTTTTTAAAAAAAAAAAAAAGCACAGCAGACTAAAAGCAAAGATAAGGTCAAGTAAGCCAGACATCTAACTAGGACTTTTTTCAGGGGAAGGCAAAAAGTCCAGTATTTGTTAAAATAGACTTGCAAAAACATTTTTCCCTGTAACTATGAAGCACTCAAACACTAATTTTTCCCCTCTACTTTATTTCCACACGATTTAAAAATTCATATAGTCCTAGGAATCTGTACCTCTTTATGCTTTAGAAGAACTTCTATTTAAAAGGTCTTCACCTAACACTCGTAGAAAAAACAAAGAAAGGGAAAGGCTGGGAACAGTGAAGAGGAAATATTTCCTTAAAAGACAACCAAAAAAACAGCTACAAGAAATGGTGAAGAAAAGGGTATGGGAGCAAAATATCAAGGAAAATAAATATTTACTTAGTTAAAAGAGGGTAAGTCTGAGGCTGAATTTCCACAGACCGTCCAGAAAAGAAGCCTGGGAGCTACAGGCTCTAATTTTCCACCTGCGAACACACTCATTCCCACACTTGGCAGGTGCAGCCACCCCATTCCAAACACTGTTTCCTTTCACAGGATAGCTGCACAGCACGTTCTTCTGGGGAAATGCAGGGCTGACAGCTGAACTTGGGGCAGAAGCTCAGTGCAGCACACTGCTGATGCTGGAACATGTCCCCCCTAGAGAGCTGTGCATGCCAGATCTCGCATGCAGAGCACCAGGGGACCCAGCTCCATGGGGGCACCCATGCTAGGAACTGCTCTCACTTCCCAGGATTATGTCCCAGTCTGCAATAGCACAAAAGCCACTGGATACTACTGAGTACAGAGCAACTAGCAAGATACTGAAAACTTCTTCCAGGAAAGGAAAAAGAAAACCAGACCAAAGCACACCTTTATTCCTTCACAGGAGGCACAGCAGTATCACATGCTAAGAAAGAGATACTGTGGGGAGCAAAATGTGACTTCAGTTTTCCCTTAGAACTGTGGGAAGGGGAGAAAAGAAAAAGGTCCTGGATTGTCTGATAATTGTGCAGAAAGCAGCATCGCACCCACATTTTCAGAAAGCCACAAGAGTGTGTGGGTTCTCTGTTTTTGGAACAAGAGCACAGTGAAAGCAAGCTTGTTTACTTTAGACACTGTACAAAGACTTTTTTTTAAAATAAATGCTTGAAAGGATGCCTCCTCTCTGAGGAGTTAGCAGAAAATAAAAGGCAGATTTATATGTCTAATCTATGCAAATATCTACTCTACAGGGCATCACAAAGACTGCTTTATATCAGACAGTATGCAGATCCCAGGTGCTTTAAATATGCCAAAAGCAAGTGCAGCATCTCCATCTGCAATGGCTGCTCACTGAGAACAGCTGGATCACTAAAAAGAGGTTGTCTAAGTAGCCTTCCATGAAAAATGCTTTTTGCTAATGTGCCAATCCCCATACTCCCACCCAAATTACTCACTGGATCTGAAGAGGGTTTTTTTGTTGTTTGTTTGTTTGTTTTGCTTTTAAAATTCTCTTTATAAGAAATTCTTCTAGAAGTTTTCAAATTGTAGAAATAATAACATGGTGAAAACTCTTAGTGACAACTTAAGGAATTATCATGGGGTTTTAATTAATCTGTGAAAATGGAAAACATCTGTGGGACTGGAGACCACTAGAATGCCATGACCAGTGGCCAGGGAAATGCTGGAGTCACTGCGATCATGGAAGAGACAGGATTAATACCAGGGAATATATGGGAGCCTCAGTTCAAGAGGAAAAAAAATGGAGTAGAACGGGTAGGGAAATAAGAGGTCTAGAGGGTAGGAAATAGCATTCCTAGGAGAAGGCTTAATGCCAAGAATACAATGCTATTGCACTGAAAGTATGGCATAGCAATAATATTTATGTCATGGCCACTACCAGAAAGAAAAAACAGGTATTCTACAGGTATTCTACAACGGGTGCCTGCTTTCTGTATGTTTCCCTGGGACATCCTTGGGAAGAATTCATCACAGGTCAGGAAACATGACCAGCCTGAGTAGCCCCAGCATTTGCATTCAAAACCACAAATTGAACAAGACTGACAATGTCCTGCAGGTGCTTCTTACCCTGTCCCAGTGATTAACTTCGTCCAAAGAGAAAAAACACTCTACACCACTAATATTTTCATCTTTAAGCAAGTGTCGGTTTTGGAACAAAGAATGAAAGAACTGCAAGCCAGAGTCAGATCTGACCTACTAAAACAATTAGTGTGCTCCCCAGAGTACTCTTGTCATCTTTTCTTGCAGGTCTCAGAGGTTGGCTTCAAAGAGCTTAAGGGCTAAATAAACTGCTCTAGCAGTCTTTCTTTTCGTTTTCTTTACCACAGGCTCTCATATTATCAGAAACACCTCTTACAAACTAACTCCAGGCATCCCACATGAAGACATGGCAGTATGTGTGTTTGTAAGACATGTGCCTGCAGCCCCATAGGCCCTAAATAACCAGCTACATGGCCAGCCCAGGTAACCTACTCACCCACTCAGCATCAATCCATAATTTGAGATCATGGGGTCATCTGGGCACAAACTGAAATACCGGGCACTTCTTCTAAACATAAACTCCCTTCTTTATTGCAAGGGTGACTGAATAGATTTCCCAGAGTAAGAAGGGAATCTCTCTTTCCATGGATATATTCCATACCCAATGGGAAATGGTCCTAGAGCAGTCTTCTCTAGTTGGCCTTGCTCTGAGCAGACAGTCTCGAGATACCTTCCAACCTCAACCATTCTGCAACTGCTGCTTGCATTTCACTTCAGTGACTCATCTGACCTTCCCACACTGTGACACCTGTGAGGACAGCACTGACTTCTCACTGCTGCTATTCCACTCCTCTCCCAGCATGTCTCATGTGGACAGGCTTCCTTTGAGTCTGCCCAGCACTGGGACACAGTGCTCAGAGCAGTGTTACTCACTTTTACTTCTGTCTCCACGCTCGGCTTGTCAATACAGGAGGTTACCAGAGAAGCCACCAAGAGCTCCTGATCAATACCAACATCTGCAAGCAGTTAAAATCCAGGTGCCCGGAGGCATAATTAGCATTTTCTACTTCCAGCAGTAATGATAAGATGTAAAGGAGTTATGATTTTATAAATACTGTCCTGTTGGTATCAGGATTCTTCCTGTTGGTCCCAACCACCAAACAACAGCCAAACACAAAATGGTTCACATGTTATTTTGAAGAGATTTTTCAAATAAAATTATTAAGGAACACTATCTCAGAGCCAGTGACCAACACCCTAAGTAATGCTCCTCACAACCAACAGAGCCTAAAGACTTGCACCATTTTTCCTTTTTGCAATGACAGTATGTGAGGCACAGGAGACTGAAGTCACTGGAAACAGGAAGGAATATTCAGTTTGGTGACAAATTTCTCAAAACCAGCTATCAAGTCTATAATCCAGATCAGAGGCAGAGTAAACCAGCTCAGGAAACCAACTCCCTATTTTTTGAATACTTGTGCACTATGTCAGTGTTTGCTGAAGCATTCTCAGAAGACTTCATCATCTTCAAGGAATATTCACCAACCCTGGAAACCCTGGAGTCTACAATTAACTAAAAGCTTGCTGCTGAGAGATGGGTTTCACCTCCAACTCCAAACACAGGCAGGCAAGCTCAGGGCTGGAGGTGTTTCCACTTAGAGAAGGTTACAGAGGTGACAGATCCACTGCTGGCAGTACTGTCACCACCTCTGCATCTTCGGCCTTTGGTGGTGGTTGTGTTTTGGGGTTGGGTTTGTTTGCGGTGATTCTGCAGCCTCCCAGAAGGGGATGAAGTGTCTCATCACAAGGTCTGCATTTCAGGCAGATGTGTCACTTGTACTAATTATAAATGAAATATGTAGTCACTGAGTGGGTGAGATCAGTGTCTACCTCAACATCACATGTAACCATATCATGATCAAGTCTAATCCTAGAAGCAGCCAGCATCAAAATAAAAACAAATGTTGAATCAATTTACCAAGAGCCAAAAAAACCCCTATAAGCCCAAATCCATCTGTGCATCTAATCAGGTTTTAAACTAAGCCTTTCTGTGCCAGTTGTTTCAGAAGAATCCTCCAGGTCCCCATTGTTGCCTCAAACATGAATCTACCTATTGCACAGTTGAAGGTTTGCTGCCATCACACCACCTATGGTGCAGCCATTCCACTCCATGGAACAAGCTAACAAATATTAACAGGCTGTTCTATATCTGAAATCCTCTAGTAAAGTGCTGGCTTTGCTGCACACCTTTAAAGAAACATAAAAGGCACTTATAAGACTCTGCAGCTTATGCTATCAATCACTTCAGAAAGAAAAACAATTCAGCAGCCACTCCAATTGAGAGTGCTGTGAAGTTCAATTGTCACTGAAATGCTTTGTTATTACCAACCTGGGCAGAATGAGCAAATATACCTCTGCAGGTGAGCTATGAATGAGCAATCAGCACTGCAGGCTGCAGCTTGAAGAGATTATAGCATCCAAGTAGCTACAATGCTTCCTTGCACACAACTAGGCCAGGACTGGGCTGACAAATTGAGCAACACAACACTTCAGACGTTCCGTCTGCACGTTAAAATAATTCTGAAGGAAAAGGTAGTGAGGCTTCCCTCTCCCAGTGTGTACAAGGCAGGAACACACAGATACAGACAAGCATCAGTGTTTGGTCTGTTCTCAGAGAAACTGAAGTTTTATGATGCTTTTATCCCACTCCTTGGCAAGAATTCAGCACACACAGTCATCAAGGGATGGCTTGACAGCTGCCATTTCAAGACAACTTTTTCATATCCTACCAACGCCAACTCTCCAGTTCAGTGTCAAATAAAGATCCTTTAAAATACACAATCTGCAACATAAAAAATTGCTTCATATCCTGCACGCCTTCTACAATTAAGGCCATTCTTTCTTCACTATTTATATAATTTTTCCTAGCTATTATGACCATGTGGTGAATTCCAGGTTTTTAGAAACAGCAGGTTTTTTCCAGCGGCAAGGCTTCTGCCTTCACCCACTTATTCCAGGCTTTAGCTCTAGTTGTGCTGATACAACTTTGCTCAGACTACATAAATAAAACAATTTTGGTTAAAAAGAAAACAATTCCACTCCTTTTTAGGTGAGGTGGGCTTTTTTCTCCTCACTCTCTTTTTGTATTATTAAATTTCAATACAGCACAGATGTGCAAAAACCACACAGTGATGTGGTTTACAAAAATAGCCCCTCAAAACAGTTGCATTGTTACAACTGCAGCACAGGGCTCTGGATAAAAGAATAATTCCCACTGAAGTTGTTTGCAAAGGTACGCCCTGATCGTAATTAAAGGACTAATGCCCTCTTTAAAAGTTTTAATCTTTTTGTGAAGCATGAGGGAAAATCAAGAGTGGGATGAGCAAAACTTGGGGAAAAAAAATGCCAAAGTTCACTTTCACAAAAGCACACGTAGGCTTAAGAATAATAACCTAAACTCTTATATAGAGTTCCTTTGCCTGTGGCTTCCTTTTCATCAGTAGAAAGTTGCAGAAGAAAAACCATGGTCACCATGCTCCTTTTTAAATTTTATGTCAGATTGTTAATCATATAACTTTTACTCCCATTTTTTTCCCCTGCAGTTGGTCATGCACAATCATTCAGTGAGACAGCTTTTGGGGTTTCTTTTCCCTTCTCAAGCAGACATAATCAAGTAGTGACTTCTCCCATTTTTTCCTATTTGGGCAATCATCAGGAAAGGAAATAACCTGAGCAAACACTCCATGCTACAAACAGAGCAACTGTTTCTCTGAGATGCTCTATCACAATCCCATTCTCTCCCAGCTCTACCACAATGCTGTGAACAGAGAAAAGCACGTACCTTGTTACCTCCTGCTGCAGTCGGGAAACACTGGGCACATAGAACATCACCCCAAAGAAAAGCAAAGGCTCATTGGCAAATTTGTCCAGCTGCTTCTTCAGAGGCTTTTCCAGTTCAACCCAGCGGTCTTGCTGGCTCTTGCTGAGAAACCAAAGGCCGAAGTAGTGAGTCTAGAGAAAGAAACACATGAGTGTCAGTTTACCTTTGCCAGCTAGATCACTCACACAATGTCACAGATGCAAGTAAGAACAGATGGCATTGTGTACATTTCCCCATATGCAAAATCAGAGTAATTTCTTTTTTACTGCCCTTTTTTGCATGACATTTTGAAGACAATGACAAATTAATATTGTAATATACTTCACAGATCTCTGTCTGCCTCCTACAATCTCTCCCAAATGCATATGGAAGAGCTCTACCTGACACTGTGGCACAGGTGACATAAATGATTTACAGAAAGTGCCCGAGTCTTTGTTTTCTTCAGGGACACCTGTGCTTTGTGAACAGACAGCAAACACTAAGTCTGAATTAAAGTGCAAAAGCTTCATGAGACTTTGGATCAGGCCCACTGCACACAAAGGACAAGGACTCTTCCAACTAAAAAAAAAAAGAATGCAAACCCATATGCATATGTCAAAATATATCTACCAATACCAGAACCATTTACCCAACACAGAATTGTTTACTCTTGTTTTTTTTTTTTAATGCACACACAAGGTTTTATGATGGAGAAGTACCCATTTAGAATGTGCATATCACACACAAGTTGTTTGCTCCAGGCTCTAGAGAAATACCAGGTTGGAAACCTCGGCTGTTTCCTGCCCAGTGTGAACCTCAATGGCTGCAGCAGTTACTGTATGAGCCACATGGGACTGCTGCTGGTGAAGAGGAATTAACACACAGCAGTGCTCAGAACTAGAGCTACAAAGTGGCAATAAAGCAGCTGAAGGAATAGCAAATCCATCTTGAAGGATTTTATTGAAAAGCACTTAACCATCAAGTACTATGACTACACATCTGAAGAAAAAGTGAAAAGCATGGTAGCAGACAAATTGCAGATGTTAAACTTTGCAAAATCCAACACGAACAGCCGTTTTCATTCTAGTAGGGATGTTTGTATAAAAACCATTGCACACACCAGGACTTAGCACACAACACAAGGGCAAGTAATACAATACCAAAAATTTTAAATGTTTACAAATGCCAACAAACCAGCAGAGGAAACACTGCTCCAACTGCTTTATAGCTGAGGGCATGCAAGAATCATGCAAAACTCTGAATGGGAGCACAGGTGTCCTTACTTTAGGGTCTTGTTACATACACATTTTCAACTTTGGACAACATCCAGACTAACTAATTCAACTGGATTCCTCAATTAAGCCTGACAAACAGCTTGAGCACTGCTTAGACTGGTACAGTGAAGCAAACTTGCTCTTTTGTAGTATTTCTTCCTAGAAATTAAACGTATCTTCAATAAATCAGTGAATCAATCTATCTATCTAGGGCACAAATAAATCAAGAAGTCAGCATCTCCCACAGGATAAACTTCAAACAAAACTAACCTCACACATGGTCACAAAACTAACCTCACACCTGATGTGTTTCTACTCTCCTTTTGTAGTCACTAGTGGATAAAAAGTTCTTTCTGATGAGTTCACCATGGTAGTAATTAGATTAAAATGAAGGTGGGAGGGACAGTGGAGGCAGCAGAGAAAAGGAATTAATGTGAAGGCAGAAAAAACCAGTGATTTTACCACCTCTTAAGGGAAACTCTTTAACACACTTGGAAATCTGCAGGGCACGTCATCCTCAGCAAGAAACAGCACGGAGATGTGAAAACAGAGCTTCCATACAACTTGAAAAAGTGAACATTTACAATACCTAGAACCCAAATTCGAAGTGTGAAGTACTTGTAAAACATCTTTCAAGAATGATGAAAGAAGATTTGGACTCTGGAGTCTAAAAGAGTTATTCAAGGAATTAAAGTATTGCAATTAAACAGCTCGAATGAGCACAGTCCTTCCCCTTTGAGTGGGGGCTGGGAGACAGCACAAGTTCAGATTTGCTACAGTAGAAAGGCTCTTCAAGTACTGAATCCAGAAGCAATTCCAAGGAACAAGAAGGAAATGAAATACAGTGTTGAAGCTTCTAGATTACAGCAGGTATTGTGGAGCAAACGCAGCAGCACACATTTTGCACAACTAAAAGATAATTTCCCAGGAAAGTAGCCTGGAGAGGATCAAGCTACTGCAGCTGAAGCACAGGAATTGATTGCAGAGCAGAGCTCATGTCACAGATTCATGCACTTTGGAGAGACAACCCCCACAGTTATTTGAACATCAGCTCCCTGTTGCCAGCAACTGTACTTCTTGAAAATGTAATGTGTTTTTTAAGAGCCCACAGTGGAGAACTTCTGTAGCCACTACCATGCATGCCTGAAGAGACCCTCCCCCTAGGAATATCCCGAAGTAATCCCCAGAAAGGGACAGGAGCATGTGGGACTGGAAATGGCTGGGCCATCAAGTTCAGAATGCTATGAGAAGGCATTTGGCTCTCCAGAAGGCAAGTTATGCCATGCTCTCCAGTCCACAAAGCACCCTAAAAATTAGTTGAGGTTATCAAAAAATGGGATCGTCTATCTAAAAGCAGCATATTGAAAACTAGGTTGATTCCAAAAGCTGGTCTGTTTGTCCATCTGCCCAGAGTGAACCACTGACTTCACTCTGAGTGCCATGGAATCAGTATCTACTGTCAGAGCTGTCAGGCTCTGAAGTAACAAATATTGCCCTTGAGGCTTTTAAAATTTGCCTTACCTACCACTCATGGCTTCATGTGTGGTACCAGGAAATGGTTTACACTCCTCCAGGAGCTGTGGTCCTTTGCTAAAGCAGCAAACAAGGACCAGAGCACTTGGGTGCCCTAATGAAAAGGTGATTCTCAAAATAGGGTAAGTAAGAACACCGGACATAAAAAACTGCACTGAGAAGTCTTAAAATGGGTGACACTACAGCTGCCAGTTCAGAAGGCAACCTATTTGTTTTGGACTTGGCCTTACCCATCCTCCCAAGTCCAGAACTACCCCTGTCTTTACATTGGGCCAAACAAGGAGAATTGTCAACCTCAGGAGATGATAGAAAATTACTAAACCAGCAAATGTCGTTCTAAAACATTCATCAAGCCCAGCTCAATGTTTGTTAAAGCATCTGGTTAAGTAGCCAACTAAATATTTATCCTTGAGAAAGAGATGGAGTCCCAGCTCCTCCAGGCAAAAAACATTAGGCCCTGCTATCCCAGGGCAGTTGAACAGAGGGGTTGGTGCCATTTACAGCAGCCAATTACTCACAGAAGGTCTTTTGTCCAAGCACTGCCTGAATCCCATCTCGGCTTTGCTGGCAAGAGGAGTCAAACCAAGCCACACTTGGAGGCAACCTGGCTGCAAAACCCCTGGTTTTCGTTGTGCCTAAAAGAAAGGGGCCCCTTCTGGGGTGGTAAAGTAAAGGTCAGAACGGCAGCAAAAGGCCACCTCTGCACAGTGGGCAGCATCTGCCTGTGGCTCACCAGCCTCCTGCTTTGGTTTGGGGAGTACAGGATCACAGTGATGGACACACCATTGTGAAACGTAGCTCACAAGAATAATTTTGGTCGGAAAGAACCTTCTTGCTCTCTCCTCCACTTACAATACATCAGAGCATACCACCTTTAAACATTTTAGCACTCTAGAAAGTGAATTAAAAAGAACAAAAAGGAGAAGGAAACATGAAGACTCAACAAATTTGTACAGATTACTCTGCTACTTCAAGCAGGTTCACTTAGTCTGGAAGTGGACTGGAAAAATGCCATCATATTAGGGAAAAAAGTCTTTCTATAATCTGTGCACATACATACAAGATTATAAAATGGCATTTTTTGACCTTGTCTTTCCTCTCCCTTCCTCACCTCTTCTCATCTTTACCTTTTACATAATGCTGGAATAAGAGCTCATTTTACTGGAACCGGTAACTGTTCAAGTAGAAGACCTGGTGCATTGTCAAGAGCTTTGCTGAAAAGGATAAAACCAGATTTTACAGTAGTTACATGGCTCCACTTTCTACTGACCTATTCCTGAACCCTGAGTCAGTCAGGCAGGGAGTTGCATTCCCCAGAGATCAAATAGAAATATGCATAATCCATTAGATACTGTTTTTCAGTCATGTGTGGTATGATCGACAGTCCCTCACAACAAGGCATAATCTTAAAGAGTTCTGCTTTTTAGCAGGAAAGGTTTGGACAGTTTTTTGTTTATTTATAAGAAATTAGATTGAGTGAGACATGGATGCGTTCCCAACTTGAAGGTAAAAGTTGTGGTACAACTGGGATTTATTTAAACATAAGACCAAACTGAGGTATTACCTGGGACTGCACGGAGGAGACAAACAGGATTTTAGCACTGTTGTGTTAGCACAGGATTTAATGAAGGTTGGCTTATCCTTACTTGTACATAACAGTTTGCAAATCAGGATTTCTAAGAAAGGGTACATGCCAGCTGCAGTTTTTGCTGCATTCAGGGAATTTTAAAAGTCTCTCTCTGATATGAATGCATGCAAGTATTTTTGCCTCAGTATACTTAACAGGCTTCTCTACTCGGTTATCCAGTCGCACAAATCTTGTAGAAATTTGAGCTTTGTGAAAATATTTTTGACCCTTCTGTGGAATTCATCTGGACAGTGAGTCCAAAAACTATGGTAAACCTAGAGAAGAAAGGGGACAGTCATCAATTTACTTCATCATCCTCACAAACAGTGATGGGAAGACTACAGGGGCAGAAGAAGAATTGAATTTGGGGTCTGAAAAAAGAACAGCACCAGGCACCTCCAAGCTTGCTAGCTCCAATTATTCCACATCCAAGGAGCAAAAGAGGATACAGGGAGACCCTCTCAGAGCTGAAAGAGGTAGGTAATTCTCCCCTTGAAAAAACCCCAAAACACCCACTTCTGTCAAAAAATGCTGTACTGTTGAAATCTGAACTTTACAAAACCAGTTCAACGTTGCCAAAACCTTATTTAGAAAAAAAAGCAGGGAGGGTGATGAAAGAAGGGGAATGCGTTCCAACAACATCAAAGCATTCTCTTCTATGTTGTTAAAATATTTTTTTATCTTGAAACACAAACTTCTTTGTGCTGACATATTTCTTTTTGCATGACAGAAACAATTTTGAAAATTAAAAAAACCCAAAGCAATAGAAAACCCCCATAGAACTGAACACTGACCAAAACAGCTTCCCTTGCTACTCTACTGTCTAATTTCATTTCTCTGGAAAATTTGGGAACTTCAGGCTTTGTTCCAAAGTGGAATAAAACACGTTCTGAAATCATAGAATGCTTTGTGGAAAAGAACACTAACCCACTGACAGAGCTATTGTTTGCAAATGCAGGTGGACCTCCAGAGAGAATCAGGAGGCCCCAGACCTCTGCTGCACGGATAGATAAGCTCACAAGGAACATGAGGGGAAGCACTTCATTTAATTCACTGCTTTCTGCATTGGAAGGAAAGAGAGAAGTCAGGTTGTTCCCTAAGGACACCTTAGGGCATCACCCACAGAAAGAAAAAAGAAGGGAAAAATTATTTATTGATAAATCATCATCTCTATAAGTAAAGGGGGGGGGAGAAGATTCTACTAAAATTCATTGGAAAAAAAAAAAGGCCACAAAACCAACCAACAAACAAACAAAAATAGCCCCCCAAAAAACCAAACACCCAAGTATGAAAAATGCTATGCAATATTCCCTCTGCCCCGTTCCTGCCTGCACATTCTCCAACCTATTCTGAACATACACACATAGAGTGAGAGTCTACTCCCATTCTTTATCTTAAAAAAGAAAAAGAGTAAAAAGGAATTTTGTTTAGTTTTCAGATATTGTAGTTATTTGTATGTTATCCCCCACTACCATGGGACAACTGCATAAGACACTGCAATATTTTTAATTTCCCAGCTGTGCTTACAGAAAGTATCAGCCAGGACAGTCAGATGATAAAGCAACTTCCAGCCAATGGTTTTCCACTGATGATTTGCAGAAGTGTAGAAGCATGTGGGGTACACACAGGGAGCCCACAGGAGGTAAGAAAAGTCAGTCCATTTGTGCCATGCACATTGGAGAGGTATTTCTATAAAGGATTCAGCACTGAAAAACTAAACTCTTCAGCAAGAAGTAAAAAATAAAGGATTTCAGTCTTGAATAAAGATTTGTTTCTTCGACCTTTCCAGAAGCATTGGGAATGCAAAAGAAGCCTTTCAGGATTTCAGATGTGAAATATTAAACAAAAGAAAAGGAAGAAAAAACCCACCCTGCTCCAGCTGTTCCTAGTACAACAGAACTGTTAGTTGTTACTGCTGCCTACTTCAGTTTTATAGTACCAAGAGTTGTTACTATCTGAAGGAGGATGTTTAAAAGCCTGTAGTCTCCTTCCCAGTTGTGTAACTCAGCCCATGGGTGCTGGTGAAACCAGGGTTACATTCAGAAAAAAGTTACTGTAACTTGTCCCTTGGCATCCCAGCTCAAAGAAGTAACACGCACGGCTTTCTAAGAAAAGAAACTCCGTGTTGCAGAGGGCTCTGGAAGCTGTGATGGATGAGCCCAGAGCCCCGAGCGCCGTCCCGCCGGCAGTGTTCACGCAATCACAGCGTGTCTGTCCAGACTCCAGCCGCTGATCGCATCTGGCCAGCCCTGCGAGCAGCGTGACTCAGGCGCGCAGGCTGCCCGAGCTACAAACGCGCCCAATTCGGCGGTGACAGATGGTGACAGCCCGCTCCTTCCCGGGCCACCCTTACCTCGCGTAACTCCAGCCTCTGAGCCACGGCCTCCAGGCACTCCTGGCCGGTGCTCTCCACGGACAGGGTGCACTCGATCACGTTGCTGTCCAGCAGGCGGATGCGGGTCACGAAGCAGTTCTTGCTGAGCACGTTGTAGCGCCGGGTCCGCCGCAGCTTGAGCCCGAAGGGCATGGCTGCGGCCTGGGGCCCTTCCCGGGCTCTTCCCGCGGCTAGCAGCGCTCCCGGCCCGCCTCCGAGGTTCCTTCAGCTGCCACTGCTCCCCTCCAGAAGCGGAGGGAGCTGTCCATTCCTGGGGCAAGCTCCGAGGGATTCCTGCAAAACACACGCAAGTGAGCAGACTGAAGTGTGACACCGGCTGCTCCTGAAGTTCGGTGAGAAAGAAAAAAAGTTTAAGAGTCGCATTTAAAACCATAAAATAAACACCTCCAGAGGCAGGATTGCCAGGCACTTACTACAGATCCCAAATGAACGCCTTATACAACAAATCTTCCAAAATAGTGTTTTGGCGCTGAATTTAAAGCACGGATTTAATTGCAAAGCTGTTCTTTGAGAGGCTCAGTACAAACAGCAACTCTACAAGGGCACTCATCCAGAGGTGCTAACTCTCCCACCATTACCCCCCGCCACAGGGGTCTATAACATAATCTCCGAGTTTTCATTCCCTCGGGCCACGTTTGAAAACTAGTTTAAAAAGCTAAGGAACAGAGGCATTGAAAAGAGGTGCGATCTCGAAAGAAGAAAGGCTGGCTGCAGTTCGCAGGAAATGCAGGCACTCAGCACCTCCGAAGAAAATCAAACCTAAAATGTGCATGTGAAAAGCAAGAAGCACCCGAGCCATTTGAGAGGAGCCTCCTCTGAGGCTCCATCCCTCGCGTTTTGCCGGCTGCCAGCTCCAAAGCAATTCCGCAAATCGCCCTTCTGGGGGGAATGAGTAATGGCAGGAACGCGGCTGCCAGAGACCAGGGCAACTCCGAGTGGGAGGAGGAGAACTCATATTCCAGATAATGTTTCTAACCAGTACTCCCAAAATTTATCGGGGATATATGCAACTGCTGAACCAAATCACAAAGTAGACAAAAGAACTAGAGATGCAGAAGTAATGACATTTAAGAAGTTATGATCCTCACCTGCAAGAACCGCTTCTTTTAAAGTGAAACAAACCAAAAAAAAATTAGTTAAGAGCAGGTTCAAGCTAAACTAAAACAAAGCATTTGCACTGACATAATCAGCTCTAAAGTGCCTCTTTCCATGTGCTGAGAGGAATTAAGCAAATACCAAATTACTTGCTACCAGGTCTTCCTGGTTTTGTTTGAATATTCTGGAGCAAAAAGTAGAGGAACACTAATGGTGGCATTTAAGAGTCCATTTCTCTTAACCACTAGTACTGCAAATGAAAAATTAGATCCCATTTCCTCACTTCTTAAGAGAAGCAAGGGAAGGCACTGCCAGCAGAGTATGCATCATTGGAATGCATCAGCTGAGTGTGACATTTCAAACAGAGTGCATTGCCCACACCTATCCCTTGGCACAGAACTGCATGAATCAGTTATTTTCACTTTTTACTGAATTTAGTTGCTATGGAGATTATTAAAAGCTGCCCAATTGACTACAGTGGTTATCACTACACCAGAAAAATAACTATCACATTTTTACATGAAGTCTATTTTCCAAAGCCAGTGTAACTTGACATTTATTAGGGAGTTAGAGCAACACAAACAAAACAAATTTTAAAAAAACCCCATACAAATGGAAAACCACTGGTTAGGTGTGTGACTAGCCTGGTAGTCTACCAGCATCACCAGAGAAAAGCCTAGAGACTGAGAAGGAGCACTTCTACTTCACTGAAATGCAAACAGACCTATCAAATTAGCTGCTGTGGTTTAATCTCCCATTTTTAGCTTTCATGGGTACAGACATAGTGTATTATTTTCACCTAATTGCATGAGAGAGCTGTTATACCTTGCACCACTCTAACATCAGAAGCCATCAGAGACATATAAACACATCCTCACAACAATCTGATGAGGTAGGGACATCAAGACTCATAGAAAAGGAATTGAAACAAACATTCACCAGCTTGTCCAACACTGCTCAGAAGAATGGCTGCAGAGCTTGTACTAAACCGTGCAGGACGGGCTACTGCTGTAACCCATGGCCAGCCACTTGCCAACTTCTGCCTGAATCTGAAGAATGAAAGGAAATTACAGAGAGGGAAGGGTGTGGAGGACTAGATCTCGTCAAGAACAGCATTTTTGTTCAGTCTCTGGCTTCGCAGATTATTTTAAGCTAGACATATGCAGAGTTTTAACTAGCCAATTCAATTTCAAAAAAGACTTTTATCTTTCATTACTGTTAGTTGCACACATTTCCTTGCAGAGCATGAGCCATTCTCTGTACAGTAATTGTACAGTTAGCAGTAGCCTAAGAATGAAATCAATGTTAGTTAAAGAACCCCAAGTGTTTGGCCTTGCTGTCCAGGTACAGCTACAGCCTCACAAGCCGAAGGTGTGTGTGCAAACACACTGTTCTGGAACGAACACATCAGCTCCTGTATACCAGA
Organism: Prinia subflava; assembly: GCF_021018805.1. Classification (NCBI taxonomy): domain Eukaryota; kingdom Metazoa; phylum Chordata; class Aves; order Passeriformes; family Cisticolidae; genus Prinia; species Prinia subflava. The sequence continues at coordinate 92,969,101 of NC_086248.1, forward strand.
AATGTCAACATGGATTGGACAGTAACTGCTCTAGGCTGGATCATACACTCAGGTAAACAAGGCCAGTATTTCCCCCGCTTTTCAAAAGTGGAAAAGGAACAGGAGTTTTCCCTTAATTCTGCTGAATTAGTTCCCTTAATTGCTTTTTTATTTAACTTAAATATAGATGTGAATGCCCAATGACATCTTTCTCATATGAAAGGTCACACTTATATTAGTTTCCAGTTAAAGAATTAAATGAGATGGCAAGGCTGGAAACACTTTAAACCAGCTCAGATTTGCCCAGCTTGTAAAAACTATTAATTCTCAAATCATTGCAGGTGTCTGAGTTTTCTGTTTACACATATCCTGGATGTCTGACCAACTTCTCACTGGGTTTTCTGTTAAGGTTACTCAGTAAGATCTCAAAGACCAGGCACCTAAAGGTGAACTAGGTTCTTCAATGTTTTTACACCATCTTAAAAGCATCAGGAGCATTCATTTTTACTCATGCTTATTTTGTAGATGACTGAAAAAAAGATGCCATTGAGAGATAGGAATGTTTTGGTCTTCCAAATGAAGGATTATTCTGTTACAGGATCTCTTTTCCCCATTTAAAGGTTGCCTGGGAGAAGCAATGTCCCTAACAAAGTCATCCCAACTGTGCAGGAATTCATAACACTCCCCTCCTCAAACTCACACTTCCACTTAAAATAAAACCAAACCAGTAAAACTAATGCAAACCTATAAACAGCTTATCAGCTAACCATGAAGGGCACTGCTCCAGTCACTGGGCATTCTCCCGCTTTCTTAAATTTATTTGAAAGCCAGAAGTGAAGAAAAACTTATAAATAATTAAAGGCCAATATAACTCTCAGGACATTTCCAAGTAGGTGACTCTCTCCTCTATTACAGACAACAGGTACAGACTGTACTACATTCAAAGGAGCACAAAAAAAGAGTAAATATCATCTGATCTGAAATGCACTTAAAGCAGAACGCTTTCCTTCACTTTGTTTGCTTTTGTAGGTAATTTCTGAAACTCCAGGAAGAAAGCAATCATGTCAAGCTGCAGCCTGTGTTTACCAACAGCAGCTGGCAGCCCTCCAGCACTGCTGGCACCGCAGGAGCAGCAGCACACCTAAGGGAAGTATGTAACCCTGGGCTGGGCAGAGACCGCAGCACGGCAGCTGCAAGGGTGTGCTGGCCTGCACTTCAGGGAAGGGTAAAAATAACAGTGCAGGGGAGACGAGGCCTGAAACCATCCATCTCCATCCAGCTGAGTTGTGTGTAGAGGAGGGGATTCCTCTCCCTATGAAACAGCTTTCTCTCCCTTGAGTGCTCTCATGGGAGCGCTTCATGCAGGTAGAGCACAGCAAGGAATATTTCTGTGCCTAGCAAGGTGCCTGTATAGCAACCAGTTACAGGTGGAAGTCCCTTTAAGCCTGATAAACTCTCAGGACTCAAATTCATCTCTGGGCAGACGAAAGGGGGTTTTAACCCTTACATAATAACAAGTCTTCTGCTGCAAGGCCACTGTCTTCAACTACTTGTTTATACAGTCCCTGGTGAGATATAGGCCTCATCTTCAGGCATTTAAATCTCCTTAAAAATTCTTGCAGGCAGGAATTTAAACATTTCCCTAATCCAAACAGTAATGAAACTATTAACACTCTCACCTCTACATTCTGGAAAAGGAATCAAATTACAGTTTCATTTAATTTTTGTAACTAATACTCTATGCAGAACTTTTAGAGCCTGTAAGCATCTGGTGATCCCATACCTGTGTGCACGAGCAGATGCCAAGGCTCCTCCAGGACACTGAACTCAGAAGACAACTGCCACTGTTACTACTGCTGTGAGTCATCAGACAACAATACACAGCGGCCAAACAGCAAAAAAAAAAATCTCAGTTAACATTTCTGCTTTCCCAGTCCAATCACAGCTTTCCCTTTTCCAGGAAAACTTGCATTCTCCATCAGATCCATCTCTGCTGTAACAGATCTTTTTTGACCTAAGTTGTTGTGTGTTTTCACTGTATCAACCTTGGGTCAGCTTCTGGTTTCAGTTGTCAAAAAAAAAAAAAAAAAAAAACCACACACACACACAAACCCCAAAAACAAAGCAAAAAAACATAGAGAGGTTTAAATAAAGTCAAAATAGCAACTTCAATTCAGACCAGTTAGAATTCTGCCTTTCCTCTCCTTTGGGGCAGTACCTAAGAGAATACATACTCAATAATTCTGAGGCACATAGAGATGCACCACTTGTTATTCCTTCCTTGCCTCCCCTGCTAAAGTACCACACTTTTAGTGTAAACAGACTTTTTTTTGCATCCACAGAACTATGCAGTTTTGTGGGTACAGATCTGTCAGGCAGCTTTTAAGTCCTCTTCTGTGACAAGGTCCAGAGGTACCAAGTGTTTCTATAGGCTCTAGTAAGAGTGGGTCCAACGAAGTTCCCATCGCAGACAAGATGTGAACTTCCCAAACTGCAAATTAGCACCTTACCCATTACTTCCTTACTTAGCACTCCAGAATACCCACAGCAATTCAATAGGTCTTTCTAAGGCAACTACTGCTGGAGAGCTCTTTTTGGGGTAGTCTAAGCACTCAAGTTAGGAGTAACATCTGCATAAAGTGACATACCTACATGATGCTTGCATTGCCATTGTGATCAGTTTTAATCCACATCATATCAGTAATGAAGGTGGAGTTACCACTCCCCTTGTAGAACTTTGTGTTCTAAAGTTAAAAAATAAAACAAAAACAACCTACCAAATGAAAATGTCAGACTCCAGTACTTTTCCCTTCCAAATAGGAAATGCTGCCTGTCCATGCCAAATTTCTGCAGCAGATCCACCTCTCTGTCATTGCAGGATTTAGGTCTGCAGGGTACAGCAGTTAACCATTTACAACCCTCTCACACCTTGGCTATGTTATTGCAAGACCTCAAATTAGACACAGCCAAGAGCCTGGATGGCACCTGTCCAAGGATGCAGTTTTGTACCTGAGGCAATCTCACTTAAGAGCTCCCTTCTGCCAGGAATGGAGAGAGGTCCTGATCTCCCTCCCTTAATTCCAGAGCACATTACAACTTGTCTTGTGTCAGCTCTGAAAGTTTGCTGGAACCCCCTCTTGGTTTAGCCACTTCACCTCCCTAACTTAGAAAGACTATATATGATCCTTTTCAGCTTGATTAGTGAGTTTAGACAGCTCACAGCAGAACCCAGTAGCTCATCTAGCAGAGGGAAGAAAAAAACACACAGCTCAGAGAAGGAACAATGAGAGCAATTCCGCCTTAACTGGCAGCAGTTGGTCAGGTCTGGAGAGCAGTTTGTGAAATCACAGCCCAAGGAAGGCTCCTGGTCTCAGCAAATAACAAAGCTCCCCAGAACACATCTCCATAATTCCTGTATTACAAAGCTATGCTGGAATCATAGTTGCTTTATCTGAAATAACCAGTTGATTCCAATTGCACTAATTTTTTTTGTTCTCCTCCCCTCCAAAACACAGCATTATGTAATTGAATGTCTATATGAGGAGTTAATAGTGCAACACCTCTATGTGTTATATTTTCTGCATGGGACAAGCCATTCAGAAGAGGAGAAGCAAGACCAAGACCAGCATTCTGATATTTTGGCACATCTTTCTTTCAGACCTGGTACAACAACTGGTCTGTAAGTGCCTTCAGAAAATGCACAAGGTCCTGCAACTTAAATTTTCACTGAGCACTTCCTAGCAATCAAAGATCAGGAAAGCCTAACCATTATTATAAGGGTCAACCATTTAAAATCCACTACAATCAAGTGACTTAAAAATGTCTGAGAATATTTGACAGGATTCTTCACCTTTTGTCCCTATTTTACCCCTACTGACTACAATCAGTAGCAGCATAGTAGTAGTGCCATTTACTTTTCCTCCTAGTTTGTTAGCTTTCTAAAGGTTTTCGACTCCTACAGGCCAGGGATTTTTAAGAGGTTACGTTTCCTGCTAAATGTGATTGATGGGCACCCAAAAACATTATAAAAACAATGAATGATACGCTTATTAAAAACCACTGAAAAACTTCTTACAGCATGTTTCATTATTCTCTCATGTTACAAAGACAGACATGAGTAAAACTAAGAAGTTCTAGACACAAGATAACATGAAGAGCAGAATCAATAGCTCCAACAGATCCAAGTATTAGACAGGGGGTAAAATTATATATCTCAGAGCATTCTCACTAGTTAAACATCCACTAGCACAAACTGGTGCCAGCTGGTGTATAATTTTAAACAATGCAATAAGAACTTAATTAAAAAGAAAGACACAATAGTTCAAATCACCTATCCTGCTGTAATGAAAAAATATCTATCCTCAAGAGGTGGCTGCAGTTTCACTTCTGTACTGGTTTTGAAATGCAGCAGTTACAAGAGAGCACTTGGAGATCAGGAAGCAAATAGCCACACTGCTGATGAGACTGAAAGATCTGCCTGCAGCTCATGACATGGCTCTGGGGTCAGATGGAGACTGGAAGCTGCCTACCTGGATACCCACAATGCTGCTCTCAGCTGAGATCCTGCTGGGGAGGTGTGTTACTGCAGCAAAATATGGTCTTATGCATTTAATTAAGGTGTGATATTTCTGCTCCTGTCTTTCTTCTGATTTTAAAATGGCTTATGCAAGTGAGTTTTTGCAATTTCTGCTTAGTGGTAATGCTTGTGTACCTTCCATTCTTCTTCATTTTTTAAAATATCTTTCTATCTGTATATGGAAGATGGTAAAGTCTTTCAAATAAAGAGAAACTGGGAAAACATGGGTTATTACTACAGATTTCCAAAATGTATCACTTACCTCCAACTCTTGCAAAAGTCAAAAAGGTATTTGTTTCATATAAGGAGGTTGCAACATACGTGCATTCCTTGGCCCACCAGGAAAGGTTTTCTTAATATGTACAGCTGGGGGAGAGGGCAAAGATCAACAAGAAGCACTGAATTTGCAACCTCTCAAATGTTAACAATGTGGTGGCCACTCTGAACTGCCAACCTGCCCTTCTCCTTACAGGAACAAAATCCAGTCCTGCTCCCACTGATGTCAGTAACAAGACTGGCACCAAGTGAAGCTAGATCCATGCCTGCAGACTTGCAGAATAAAACTTTGTTCAGTTTCCTGAAGTTTAGGACAATGGTTTACTCTCCTGGAGAGGCTCAATTAGTCCCATTCAGTATTAGGTGACGAACAGAGATACTGCAGTGGAGGAGAACTGGCTGCAGGTAAGCAATGAGAGCCAAGAGTGATGGGGTGAAGAAAAAGAAGAGGGGGAGAGAGAGAAGAAAGTAAAGTTAGAAAAGCATGCACACTGTCAATCCCAAACCACAACCAGGCACATTTAGTTACACAAGCAGATACTTCACACAAGATCATAACATGAACTTTTGAACTTGCACGGAAAAATGCCTCTCTGCTACTTAATGCATTAAAACATGAATGCTGCAAAATGCTGAAAAAAATCCTCCTTTGTATCAAAGGAGGATTATATTGTGGGCACATGCATGAAGAAAGCAAATCTGTTATCTTTACTGAATATAGGCCCTGATGTAAATCAGAGAGCCACAGCCTGTGAATAACTGCATTTGTTTCAACAGCAAAACACCTCATCTGAAATACAGAATAGCTGCCGGAAATGAGCTAATGGTACTTTGCTTTCTGTATTAAAGGATTATTTTCCAATGCCCACTGTGTGGGCTTAAACACTAGACTGAAACAGTCAAAATACTTAGAAGTAAGATTTATGGCTAAAAAGGGGGAGGGTAGGGGGGAACCTTCTTTGAAGTGATTGACTTCTTTGACCGGTGTCTCAGAATTACAAGGCTACAAAAGAACCCCTCTCTGTGAGCAGCCCCCTGCATTCTTCCTTCATCTTTGTGGCAGATCAAATTGATAAACAAGATTTGAAAACACTTACCTGAAAATCATAGTGCTGGATAGCACATAGTAACTGAGATACTATGAGCAACAAATGTCTTTTTATTTTCTAATAGGTTTTAACAGAAAAACTCTTATACCTCAAACACTACTTCAGCCATCAACATTAATCTTTCAGCACTACTATGTTTTCCAAAATGTTTCAAATGAGCATGAGAGAAAAGTCAGGAGTTTACTTTCACAGCATTCCAAAAAGTGTTGCTAATGCCATTGACAGAGGAAGAAATTGTACCAACTTTCTTTCATTGTTCAAAAGTAAAATTTTCCTTTTTCAGTTGCAGCAGTGCTGTAATAGATTGGTTTAGACTGGCTGCTTATTTTCTCTAACATATTACTTGTCATTAATTCTACTCAAGAGAACAGCTTTGTGCTGAAGGCTAGTAAAACTGAATTAGTTTTGGAGTGCAAAACATGTTACAGTGGGTTTATACACAAGCCTACTGTAATAAATTCTAAAAACTGTGGCATGCCATTCTTTGTTCACCTTTCAAACAGTGCTTTGATAATCACTTTACAACCTTTCACCATAAGTCTGCACAAAATACTCACCCTTTAACATATGGTGATAGCTTTATTTGGAATCATATCTGAGGTTATCAGCTTTTAATGAGATTATTGCCTGATTCTTGTTAACCACCCCTGTTAGAGAAAGTAGTTGCTTTGTAACACTTCAGAATGAAAAACTGCTTTGCAGAAAATTTTACTTTGTCACTGAAAAGAGCTGAAAAGAAATTCTTCTTTAAAATTAACCATCTCTATTTCTTGCTCAGATTAATCAATTTTTATGCTAACATTTTAGCATACAATTGGAGCAATAAAGGTCAAAATTGACTTGTAAGCTTATGATCCTCTGTAGCTCCTGTAGTAGACCTTGTATATTAAAATGAAGACTTTGTATATTAAAATGGAGAGAGACAAAAACCATCAAAACAGAACATTAACATTTTCATGTTTTGCTGTTCTTTACAAGCAATTCAGCTTTGAAACACAGGAGTTAGTCTGAATTTAGTTCTCAAATGAAAAGCAGCAAGGTTATTCTAAATTTAAATTGCACAATTTATTAAAATAGCCTGGATCTAAGCCCAACTTGCACAAAATCAAAACACCTTCTATGCAACCACAGGTGGGTGTATTTATTGTGTGTTCATATCAAAGTGGCACAAATAGGCCTTTGATCCACTGGATCCACTGCAGTGGCCATTGAAGTTCTTCAGGCAAGAAAAAGACTATATATAGGTTATGTAAGTTTATTTTCTTCTAAGTACAAAACATAAACACTAAAAGAGAAGAAGGTGGAGCAAAAAAAATAATAATTAAACAGTCTCTCTGTTTGCATCAGGTGATATATCTGTTACCACATAACTGGACTCACAGAAGTCTAAGATGATGAGGTATCCCTAAGACTTACTCTCAGTTTAACTGCAACACAGAGAGAAGCAAGAGAAGAAAGAGGGAACAAAAATTAAAAGTGGAGAAAGCCCGTATGGTACAGCCCTCCCTGTAATCCTGTTCCTGGTTAGCAAGTTGGAACGATTTCATTTCTCTGACTTGAAGCCTGATATTCACATTCCTCTGTGGCTTAATGTGGACAGCAACTACAGATTGCACTCATGTCTTAAAGGAGCTAAATGATTTAGCACAGCAAGCCCACAAACTGCAAGAGGGATAGCAAAAAACCTTAAATTCCCATCCACTTTGAAGAAAAAGGAAAAGGAAATATCCATTATCAGTTCCTAGTTCTGTTGCAAAGTGGGCAATGCTGTGTGGATGTAGTGATGCCTTTACTAAAAGTTGGTAAAATCCATCCTTGGCTGTTGGGAAGACACTCAGGCCTCCTGAAGTGCTGTGAAGTGTGGCCACCACTCCTGGGAAATCAAACAACCTGTACCAACACACTGTGGGACTGAGACAAATCTCCAGCTTCAGCCTTTTTAAAACCAGTGCAGAGTGGCAACAGGCTGAACAGAAATGAAATGGCAAAGGTGTGACACCAGCGTGCATTTCATTCAACAATTTCCCACAAAGACAAGCCTGTGCTAACACGAATTCCTACAGTCATTGAATAGAATGTTGCTGTATGTGATGAAAGAAATGGAGCAGACCAAACCACGCCTGATGCTGTCTCACAGCAACACCCACTGCCCAAGAGACCCCAGTGTCAGTGGGAAGGCAAAGGCAAATGCTCTCCCCCAAAGCGGCCATAGCTCTGCAATTCCTCCCAAGCTGTTTATTTATTGCTGCTAAAGTTCAGCATTCCCATTTACAGATGCAAAGTTCTGGGTCAAACTTGCCAAGAATTAACTGGCCTGCCTTTTTTATAAAATTATTAGCTGGCCTTTTGAAAGAGTTACTAAGGACCAAAGGGTCACAGGGTAATTATTTACAGAATGGATGCCAGGGATGAAGTGACAGATAAAGCCATTACAAAGATCATGCAGAGTAAAGAATGAGAAATTCCTGCAATTTATTGTCTGTCACTGTGAAGTGTGATTCAGAGATAGCACCAGCTCTGCTCTTTCCTCTTTATAGTGATTGACTATGACTCAAGACCTTTAATTCTCCATTTTCAACTTCATACTGGATCCACTCAAGAAGGTAAAAAAAGATGAAATCAAGCTCGCCACACAGTAGATAGACATCATGAAGAAGTGATGTTGCCTTGCTTTGGTTTGGAAGGTAACCAGCCCAGCTGAGACAGAAATGAAGTGTTCCCTTTCAGCTAAATAGAAGCTGTGGTTGCAGTACAAACCACCGCCTTCAGCATGAGGAGGGTTTACAACCTGCTCTTCTGGGAGGGCGACTGGAGGCAGCACGGTTCGGCCACGAGTCTCTAAGAGGGAACAGGATCACTGCAGAAGAGTTTTAAGAATCCTTGTGAAAGACAGAACAGCTTGTATCTTCCCCAGCCACTCCCCCACTGCAGAATACAGGACACTGAGTCCAGAAGCATTTTCAGTGCCTAAATATAACACAGGCATTCACATAGCATAAATAGGAGAATCCTTCTGAAGGGCTGTCTTCAAAACAACCTCCGTTTTTCAGCAGGGCTAGACTTCAAAGTCATATACTGGCATGTCACATTCCGGATATCCTCCTAAGAAAAATGAATTTGTTTTTATTATACCTGGCTATTTTTATAAAGTTTCTGGAAACAAGAAACATTAACTGTATTTAACTAATACTTGTACACCTTCATGTTTCTCTTTGGACACAAGCCAAGAAGATTTGAGGGAACACGATCCTATCCTTACGGTATTTCATAACATCAGTTTTCATTGGCAAGCATTGATTACATATCCCAAATGAAGCTGCTAGATTTTTTTCAGTCTTTTTCCTAAGCTTTGATATATAAACTTGTCAACGTAAAAAATAGCTGACCCTTAATATTATAGTTCATGCCAAAAATAATGTGAAGCTCTTAGAATCACAAAGAATTCATTCTAGAATTCAATTAGAAAATGAATGCTGCAAAATATCCAAGCATAAGCATTATGATTATATCAAAAAAGATTTGGCCAAAAGAGTGTAGTTTCGAAGAATCTGCTGCTCATGATGGACAAATTTCAAAATCTTTTGTTTCTATCTCTAAACACTCCAGTAAACCAAACATTTTAACTGGCATGTGGATGTGTGTACTGGCAGATATATGTCTTCTGACAGTGACAATGATAGCACCAAATCTACTACCATGTTTTCACAAGGGAAATTCAAAAAATAAATTAGTAGAGCCAAAAGACCAAGTTCATTTTGCTGGAACCTTCTTCAGGTCCCTGGGCTATATAAGACTCAAACAGCACCTCCTCACTATTATGACTTATGAAAGTACTCAGCCTGATACCAGGAAAAAAAAAAGACACTATTTATTTAGATAGTTTTAAGTTAGAGTGGGAATTTCATTACAGAGGGGGGAAAAAACGTCACTCTGGCATAAAGTGAAGAGAGAGTAGGGAGAAAAAGAAAAAAGATTGGCAAAGATAAACAAAGAACATGGAGAAAACGTTTTTTTCAGTGCAGATAGAAAAGGGGAAAAAAACTTTCCAGCTGTTGGCCAATTTATGTGAGTTTTAAAAGTGTTCTGAAAAAGTAAAACAGTGAGTGACATGAATTTCATATAACATATATAATTCAGAAGACCATTCTTCCCCTAAACTCCTTTGCCTATTCAGTCTGCACTTTTTTTCACTGCAAAGTTTTGTTGTTTGCTGTTGTTGTTGTTGTTGTTTCAGAGAGCCAGTAAAAAGCAACTCTAACTCATCTAACTTGTGTTCTAAACATAAACAAAAAGGCACAAAAATCTGGGTCTCATATTACTGATCAAAAAGAAATCTAGAAACCATCTCAATCCTAATTTATGTTTTAGCTCCTTCAGTAGAGAGGTCCAACATGACTACTCATCAGTCAGGCTCATCCTTTTGTGTGCATTATTACTCAAGACAACATATGAGAGCAGTTAAACCATTCCATGAAAGTAAGTTCACATTTGCATATTGCTATCATCTTGTACCTCACAGATGTGAGAATTAAACATTTTTCTCATCTGTACACAAATGTTACAGCAGTTTCAAAAAGTCAGAAACATGAATTATCCCATTCTGGAATCAAACCTGCCTGCAACCCTAGACATCAAACAGCCTCCCAGTTTCTCACCTTGCTTTTCCTCAGAACAGTCTTTGTGCATCTTAAGGGGTTCTAGAAACAAAATTAACTACTTTCATAGACAAGAAAAGTAATAATGTACTACAGAATTTTCTTCCACTACTACAACTATCTGTGGAATCTTAAGAAATTGCCAGTGAGGCAAGTTTATCTGTGATCTTGAGAAAAGAAGGGAGATGCTGAAGCAAGAACACCTAAACTGAGTAATGGTCCACACAGCTGAGGAGGTTTCAACACCTTCTTTCAGCTGGAGAAAGAAGACAGGAATTATATAAAAGCTCTCAAGTGGTATCCCGCATATAGTTAGCTTCCCTTCACAGAGTGGTACCTTGAATACCACACAATGAAAACAGAGGAAGAGTCTGGCTGTAGACATCAGTATAAAAGTGCTTTTATAAGTATTCTTTTCCTTCTACAGAACTAAGAGTGAAATACCCCCTATGATATTTTATTCTCCTGTAAATGAAGGATACAACATGCAGACTTCCTGTAGTGGAACACACTTTTCTTTTCCATGTGCAATTTAAACTGGCAAGCTTAAACAGAGAAAAACATTATATGTATCCATGGATATCTAATTTTAGAAAGACAAACAATTCTCGGCCTCCAGCACCAGGGGGGAAAAATGGTAAGAAAGAAATAGCTATTACAAGTCTTACAGAAAGGAGCTATGACAATACGTGACATGCACAGAGCATAGTAAGGGCTGGGTTGGGCAAGTGCCCATGGGGAAAACAAAGCTTTTGTGGGCTCTGCATCTCAAATGGACAGGCTTCAGTTAAAGATGGCTATCACATCTTACTGCCAGCTTGATAGACTAATTTTTCTGCAGTGGAAAAGCTTTGGGAAGTTTGATGCCTTTAGAGCCTTTGCGGCCATTGTCAAGCCCTGTGTCACATTAGCAAGCACAGAGCTGGCATCATGAAGGTTCCATAAAAGCAACTCTAATGTCTGCTTGTAATTTATAGACTTTGTTTTCCAAAGTCACTGTGGTTTTGGCTTACAAAATTTGGTCAGAACTCTTCAGAAACTCAACTGAGCATTTTTTCTTCCTATAATCTCAAGTAGATATAGATGGAGAGATAGACAGTTTTATTGCATGCAAGCACATATTTATCACATACTATAGTTTGTGCTACCACAAAATAGTAAAAGCCAGTATGCGAAATGGAAAGAAATATAAAGAAAAATATTTATGTTCATACAGAACCAGTGTGATTTAATGAAGAAGCAAAACAACAAAGGCAAGCACCTAAAAAGAGAAAATGGGTAAAACCCCTGGATGTTATTATGGGTTCTGGAGCAAAAGGCCGGACTCTCCTTAAAAATGGAGTGCTAGTGCTGGAAAATTCAGACTAAAACCAAGATATAGCAAAGTCCCTGTACCTTAGGTAGCTGCTAAAGGTAGCAGCAGTCTCCAAGGTAAAACTCACTAGTTTCCAGTACCAGAAAAATGTATTCCTCAGAATTACAAACTGTCTAATTAGCAACTGAGTTAGCTAGCTAGTTTCAATTATGAACAAGCACTGTAATGCAGATACACCTTCAGGTTGTGTTATACAATTTATAAAACTCTTTCATTCTTTAAACATACTGTTAACTGGGACCCATGAAAATAAATATTGCTATCTCACCTTCAGGACTGAAGCCTGCCTTGCATTTCTGGGGTTTTTTGTCCAGAATTACTGGACAGAAGTTAACCAGTCCTCAAGGCATCCTGAATCCTGTTTAAACTTTCCAGATCATCTGAGCTTAAAAATTACATTTGTTTTCTTTCCCCAGCTCTTGCTCATAGAAACTCCCTGCATGATTGTATCAATCAGAAATCAAATTCTCAATCTTAGGATGATCCTAAATGCTTGGTTTTTGGTTGTTAACAACAGCATTAACAGAGGGCAAAAGAAGGACAGACAAAGAAAAAATAATTGAATTATCATGATGTTAAAAGTATGACTGGACTTGTGACTTTCTAAAGATGAAAACAAAATTCATTGTTCAAACTGAGACACTGATAATGCTAAATCCTAAGAAATATATATCTGTGGCCTTAAATTCAATAAAATATTGTCCAGAAATTCATCTCCTGTTTAATCCAATTCGCAATTCAATTATCTTGTTTAAAAAAACCAAACATTAAAATACACATAACTAAAATTAACCTCATTGTTCATTAATACTAAATTTTACGTAGATGGTCTAAGGACAAAGTAACCACCCAAGGCCAACACAAAAACAAAAGGCCCGGAATAAAACCTGCATTTTTAAAGGGCAGTTTTGAAATTTACTCTTAAGTCTAGAAATAGACACTGAACAATTACAGTTACAAATTTAGCTTGCCAAATTACCATTGCATTGCATAAATCCAGCAAATTATGCTGGATCCCAAGCAGGGCACTAGCACCCCCACCTCAAAGTCCTACTAAGTCCTTTTAAAATTCAGACCAACTGATCTCCCTCCTTTACCTCCCTCTGCAGTCCTTTGTTAGTGCCTGACTCAATTTTCTGTTTCCTTATTTTTATCACACATGAGAACACTGAGATATTTAGACTACTTACAATGTTCAAAATGTTTTTGAATTAAAGTAGCCAAAATAATCCAAATAAAATTAATCAAGATAAAACAGTGATACACAACATATTTCCCTCTTTTAAAACCTTGGTTTTTACCCCAAATTTTATCTGCTAAAGGTTTACCAGCCAGACTTCCTCCCCCTGCTGCAGCCACTCAGGCACTGTGAAGAGGCTGATTCTCTCTCACAGCAGCCAGCCAGGAATTCCCTAATTTCCGACCCAAGCAGTGACCCATGCTGAGCCAGAGGTGCCCTGACAACCAGGTACTCCTTGCTTCCCACTCCCTGTGCTGAGCAAACCTCGACACAAACCCTTCTTTCCAAACAGGATGGCTTGAAAACAAACCAAACAAAGGTTCCTAAAAATCCCCATAACGGGGAGTTGAAACTTGTCCATGGGTGCACACACACAGAAGAAAAAAGTACCTAAACCAGCTCTAACATTGCATAGGAAGCCAGAACCCTGTTTGTGTGTTCAGGACCTGACAGAGTGGTTTGAAACACGATACAGTCCCTTTGATACAGCTCATGAGTTTGGAAGTGGAGGGGCCGTATCCTATTAAAAATAACAGGAAATTGGCCACAGCAATAAATCTAAAGCTTTGGCTGCTGCAATTTCTTATCTTCCATGAGCAGCTGGTGGTGTGCAAAAGAAACAAAACATGCAACTTTTCTTTCTTAGAAAAATGAAACAAACAATTAAAATATCACTCCAAAACTGTAGCTTCCACTTGGTGATAGCTTGCATCAGTCACTTGACAGCTTTGGGAGACCTAGATCCCCAAGATCTTTTCCTGTCACACCACGATACTGATGGTTTACTGCTGCCTCCAGGCAAAACCACATCACTGAGAAAGTGAAGATGGTGCACTAAGGTTGACTATCCCAAAGAACCTCATCAGATGCTTTGGCACTCCTGAGAGTACTTTTCTTATGCAATTTCTGCCTCTAAGTGATCTCTCTGTCTCCTCTGAGAGCATTTTTCTCTTTACCTACTGAAATAAATTAAGATCCAAGATGACAGCAGCTGCTTCTAATGGTTTACCAGCATTTAAAAGGGACTGCACCAGGCAGTGTTATCTGCAATTCCCACTAGAGGAGAAGGAGCTTCTGCTGGGCTGGAAAAAACAAAGGATGAGGGCACAGGGAAGAGGTAGCCAAGGCTCTTCCTCAAATGGAATAAAATACATACGTCAGAGGATTTCATTCAACTGGCAGGGACTACACCGAGCTTTTTGCCAGCATAACTGTGTCTGCTGTGGGTATGAGTTGTTTTCCCACTCATAAAAGGAAGAGCTTTGCCAACAAAACTTTAAAGACTAAGACCAACAACGTGGGTGTGGGGTTTGGTGTGTTCTCAGTACACATGAGTGAAGTTAACCATGGTCCAGTTTTCTGCCAATCTAATCCACACACTGTGTAGTGCCAGTATTTTCTTTGTTTCTGATTAGGTCCTGCAAGCATTTCTGGAGCAGACTTTTCAGACAGACAATTCTCCTCTGAAGCTTTTTCATTTTCTTAAATCCCAGTGTAAGATCCCAAAGGTGGGAAAAACTTAAGGGCCAAGTGGTTCAATACAAAGGGCAGATGTCTACTTTAAGAGCTACAAGAGTATATTTTGCCTACATTTAGACAACCACAACATGCTAGTTGTATGAGATACAATGGAAAGATGAAACCACTGCACCTACTAAAAAAACCCCCAATCATCAACAACAACAAGACAAAAACATTCTTCCAGCCCTAGAGATTTAAAAAACAGAAGATGAACCTCCTTGCACTAGGACTAATTATAGCAGAATAGTTACAACATGTTTGGAGATCACCTCACCTGTGAGTATGTGCCAAAACCAGGGCTCAGTTCTCTCCTGCTCCCCTGGAGGATGGTGGGAGGAAGTAAGTTCCAGTTTGGATACTGCAATTATCAAGGGTAGTTTCAAGAACTATCTCCCCTTGAAAAAAATTGTATATAAGAAAACAGATTGAAAAAACTTCCTCTCCCTTGCATACATTAATTCTGTAAAGCTGTTTCTTTGGCTGGAAAAGCTGTGCTAGAGCTGGGCCTGCTGTGTGCACCTTCTCATCTCAGTTATCCGGTTTTGAATTTCAACCAGCTCCTGATCCCAAGCATAAGAAAGGTTCCACACATTTTTCAGCAGCCTCCAATCACAAAAGATTGTGAGCCAAAAAGTTCCATTCTTTGATATTACTCCTCGATAGTCTCTAGCACCAAAAAACCTGTGGATAGAATCCATAGTGTGTGGTGATCCCACTGGCAAAAAAACTAACACTGGCAAAGAGTTAATAGGCCACCAAAATGACTTTCCACTGGCTTATTTGAAGGGAGAGTTAGGGGTATGGAATTTCTTCATGCTTGAGGGCTAACTCTAGCCAACACTAACCCAGCTGTCATACATTGTTTTATATCTGCTTTGATTTCTCTTTTTTTTTTCTGCAAAAAAACCCAAAATGCACATCAGACATGTAACAGACCACCAGATTTGTTTCATATATTATCAAAGCTAAACATTCAAGCATTTTATGGAGATTAAGAGATTAGAGTCCGAGGGGGTTTATTCCTCTCTGTGCAAGGCTCTCTCTTTCAATCAATTTAAAAAGTGAAGTTCAAGGTATGTTGTTAATTCCTGAGGGGAAATGATACATAACCCACATGCACAAAGAAGTTGGCTTGCAAGCAGTTGTTTTTACAGCACGGAATCTGTTTCAATCTATGTTTGTTTAACAAGATGCAAGTCTAACAATGGTAATTTACTAAAAGCTTGTGCACTAAGTATGTACAATACCAGAAACAATGGTCATAACTCCTTCCAAAGATACAAAAGCATCCACAAAACTATCAAAACATAAGCATTGCCCTGGATTAGTTGTTTCAAAACCCGACATTCCAAACAGCTTCATCATTTCAATAATCCATCTATAAACATTTAACTAATTTTGGACTCCTGTTTTGCATTCCAGCAATGAGTTACTGCCAGCCAATCCAACACAAAATTTCATTATTTGTATTTTCACTGATTTTTTTTTTTTTAAGCCATAGTATCATTACTGTTTGCTCAGACAACTTCTGGAACAGTAAATCATGGCTTAAGTATTGAACTAGGATCACCAATCATTCAAATAGCTATTTGCTATTAGCTCCTCAGTCTATATTTAAGCACTTGAATAACCAGCTGCTTGCACAAGTAATGGCCAGTGAGCACACAGCTGCAGGAGGCGAGGTGGCACTCTGCCTCTGCAGCCAGCCTGCTGGTCAGTGCTCAGGCCCAGCCTGCACCCTGCAGCGTTACAGCCATGGGCACATTTTGAAATGATTCATTATTCACCATGTTGTTTGAGGTTTACTAGACGATATTCTGCTCTCCCTGAGAACCCAAGAGAGTTAAATGAATCTTTGTGATGAACAACAACCTGTGCCTTTAGCTATAGCAACAGATGGTCAAAGCTTCTTCAGTCCCTACCCTGTGTGCTCCCAACACCTGTATTTTACAGAACGAATTTCTCCATGATTTGTACCTGCTGACCGTCTGCACCAGAAGACTTAATCTTTCTTTGTCATGGTGCACATGTGGACTGTAAAAAAAATTTGGTTCAACATTTGCATTTTGCTCCTGGACACAGTTTTATGTTAAGACAGCACAGAAACTTCTAAATGGGCATTTGAAAAGAATCAAGCAGAAAACAACCAGGTGTAGCAATTCCCCTCAAGCCTTAGAAAACAATTAACAACAATGTTTACAAAGGGCATTAAAAACATTAGAAATACTTGCTTGGCAATTAAAAAAAATGCACAAACCAGTTCCTGAGGACGACTGGGGAGTGGGTTGCAGTTATATTGTAGCAAGGTCTGTAAACTATGCGTGTTTACAGTGAAGTTCTTACTACCTTCAGAAATAAAGTGTTTCACGTTTCAGACACGTTTGGCCTTAGTTAACTGCGGCAATCAGTTAACCATCATTCAATCACACATACTTGGAGGGTGACTCACCAGATGTCAGGTGTTTTACTTGCATGTTCCCCAAGTAACAGCTAGCTGCTGATATTTTTTTCTCCCCTGCCTCCAAAGCACTGTGCACAAATGATAATAGCAGTGGGAAACTTGCATCAGAGGATTAACATCATTAGTTATCATGGCGAGGATTAATATCATTAGGAGAGATACGCAATGCCATAACCACTCTGAATCTTGTAACAAATGAGATAAGCTGCAAGTTGTCTCTGTAAAGAAAGTAATTAAGGGAATGGAATTTCCAAGATTCTCTGAAAACCGCTTTTTCTCATAGTGTTCTACTTCCCAATTCTTCAGCCACTACAATGCCGGCACCATTATTATTTTATTTCTTAAAGAAATAGAAATTCAATGCTGCTACCTATTTGGAGTAGACCTGGCATTTTAATTTAGCACATTTTGAAACAGTACCAAGCCATGCACCTCATTGTTTTTCCCTTACTGGCAGGTGTCAATGTATTCAGCACTCATAGATCATCTGGTTAGCAAGATGTGGCTGCCTTCAAGTTTTGGAATTCCTTTCAATGTTTCTTTAAAAGAGAATTGTTTTGATCCCCAAGTTGGTCTAGGTGGTATCCCAGAATTGCCCAACTCCTCCTTTCAAGATAGCTGCCACTATTGTTCCAGAGGACCAAGCTAACAGGCTTTTCAAAACAAGCCACCACTACTGCAGAAGGTCTATCTAAGGAAGTTCACAACATCTAAATTCTCTGATAAGCACTGACAGGAGAGTTTCTGTAAATCAAAACTGTTTCTCCAGTGTGTCAGGCTAGAGCTTTGAAGTCTCATGGAGCTGCTGGGCTGGTAGCACCTGGTGACAGATTTTCCCCATAACTCTCTGAGTGCTGATCCTAAAACTGCAACAGTCTTCAGTCAGGGTTGGCTTGGACTGGAGAGCCTGATCCTATGGCTAGCAAAAGGTCAGAGCTTGCATGAAAAAATCAACACACTGAAAACACTTGTCAGCAACACGAGGAGGCAAGAAGAGCAATTCCCATTAGAAAAGAAGATTGTGATTACTAAAGCAGCTTGTGCACTGCCTCATGTGCTCAGCAGACCTCTGAGAACCACAGAATCACTAAGGTTAGAAAAGACCTCCAAGATCATCAAATACAATCTTTGGCTGAACACTACCATGTCAGGTAAGAAAGTGCCATGTCAAGATGTTGTCACTTCCAGGGATGGTGACTCCACCACTTCCCTGGCCTGCCCATCTCAATGCTTACCCAACTTTTCAGTGAAGAAATTTTTCCTGATGTTCAACCTGAACCTCCCCTGATCCAGCCTGATGCCATTTCCACCGACTACATTGCATAGGCAGTAAGTAAATGCAATTCATCATGCAATCAAATAAATAAAACAGTTTTTTGATCCTTCAATAGGAAAACGTACATGTAGATGTACTTGTGGAGAGGTTCATTGATAACAAAGCACTGCAGACTAAAGCCAGGCTTTTTGTACCAAAAAATTTTCCAAGGGAATTATAAGGGTATCCTCAACCTCTTGCCAAACACCAATTTTTCTGCAAATTGTATAAAAAACACTGGCATTGAATGCACCAGAAGCATTATGTTCCTGCAACATCTGGGTAATTTAATACAAAAATGCTCCTTTTACAAAAAAAAAAAAGCTGCATTTTTAGCAGTTTAATACAGAGAGAAAAATAAATGCCACTACACATCTCAGTCTCTACAATTTAATCCTTTTTACTTGCACTGAATCTTCACCTATGATATACAGTTATCAGGAATCACATTTTGCAGCTACTAAACCAATTTAGAAAGGAAAAAGGGAAGCATGTATTTTCACCTTTCGGGAGGTGACACTTCAAGGAAAGACTTAATGAGTGTAACTTGAGTAATACCTTGCAGTGTACAGAACAAAATACTTTACAGAATTCAGAGGACAGGGAGAATAAAAAAACAGATATTATCATCATTACTATTAACCCTTTATTACAGATAAAACAACCAAGACATATAAGAAAATAAGCTGCAAACGTTTCTTAATAGGCGCAACCAGAGAAACCAACGTTCCTCAAAGCTTTGGAGAATTTCCTTGTTTAATCCAGCCTAGAAGTGAAATTATCCTTTTGGAAGTGCAGAAAAAGAGCTGTGCAGAGAAAGTGACTGTAGCACTGTGATTAAGGAAATCCTCTTCCTCCAGATGGGTTTCCCCACCACAACACTACAAATTCAACAAGCCACACTTGGTCCAAGTCTTTTAACAGTTATATACATTTTAGGAGGTCTTTTATCCAGCAAATATAACATTGCCCTTAAGCTACCAAGGAAAGAGTGTCACCAGTCCAGGAAATGCTCTAAAAATAAATCTCAGTGAATGAAAAATTAGAAGTAACCTACAACTATTTATTACAGTCCTACATTATCTGAATAAACAAATATATTATGTCACTTGGATAAATGTTTTTCAACAAAAAAAGCCAGACAAAGCACTAAAAAACATTCTCATGCTTGTAAACAACAAATATTAATTCCATTAAAAGGACGCAAAAAACACATCTATGCATAAGGTACTTTTATTTTTAATGGAAGAGTTTCCTTTGCCAGTACCCATTCATCTTCTTTGAAAGTGTTTTCCATTCAGCCCAATGCTAAAAATATAGTCTTCAAATATGGCTGATAAGGCATGTATTTCAAATACTGCACCTTTTTATTTTTGCTTGGGCTCTAAACCAATAGAACGTATCTCCTCAATGTAAATCTTTTCTTCAAATTGTTAAAATGGATTATGTGCAAAGTCTATTTAATGAAAACTTACTACTTTTTCCATCAACCTTAGCAATATGAAGAACAAGAAAAAGGTGCTAAAGCAGTGGTTCTTGAGGAAGAGTAGCTTTAGATACAAAGGTGACCTCTGGTGAGAAAGCAAAATCTACCAAAGGGGCAAAGAGACTGTGCCAAAGGAAGAGGTTTTTACATCTCTTCTACCCAGATATGTAAAATTCACATGCAAATAATTATTTTTAAAATGCTGAAATAGATTTTTGGAAGGTAACAATCCTTCAAAAAGACATTTCACAGCAAAACTCTCTGCTACAATAGGCTCCTCTTACACTGGCATTATCCCATTTCCTTACATGGTGCAAACTACTGGACCCTTAATGCACATTACCATTCAAAGAGCACTGAAGCAAAATATTGACCTCAGCTAATAATGTGCAACAACCAAATCACAAAACTGCAGGTGAACCTAGCACAAATCTTGAACAATGATGCACTTCAAAAGCCCAACCCTGGGGCTGATGAATGCACTCACACACCGAAATGCAGAAGCAATCTATTTTTCTGTATGCACGTGCAGTACAGACAGGGTCTTACACTCGTAGTGGTGTCTGGTTTCATAACATATGCCCTTCCTTATCAAATGTCATTTGTATTGCCATCCCTGCATCTGTCTCCACAGATGTCATCCCATGTAATAGAGCATATGGGCTTAAGCTGACATTGTTTGCAAACAGGAAGAGCTTTTGGCAAGAGGAATTGAACATAAAGTGTTCTGCAGGCTGCCTCTCTTAACCCATCTTTGGTTGGCTCCTCTGCTCAGCTGAAACTGGTCAGCTACTTTCTGAGAGGGCAGAGTGCCAACCTGACAGATGGGCAGTAGTAAAGTCATGCCAAAGAACCAGAATGTGCATCTAATTTGATAATTAGGGGCTGAATTTCCCCTTAGAAATATTGCAATGGCAGCACACACAAAGTTTTCAAGCTTAAGGGTAAAAGAATATGCTTCAGCCTATGCAGTTGAGGGTTAATTCTGAAAATGACAAAAATAAACCAAAAACCAACAACAGAAGTGAGCCATGGAGGAGGGAGGACACCAGCCATGGGCTCCTATCATTCACGATTAGTATTCTTCAAGGAGAGAAGAATGAGAGAAGGGGAGGAAAGACACAGCAAGATTAAGCCCTTATCCTGAAATAGCTCTCCACAAGGGGCACCTGCAAATCTTGGCCAGAACGTTTCTGTGGCCTTGCTGAAAATAATTTATGCTGAATAGAGATAAAAGCAAGGAACTGATGGCCACTTTACAAAGCACTAAACACAGCTTTCCTGTCCACAAGGAATAGCCAAGCCAATAGCTAGTAAAAGGCAAAGGACAAAGAGTGTTTATGGCTCGGTGGAAATCAAACGTAATAATGTACACACATACTTGGAACTGTTGACAATTATTGTCTTGGTCTTGATATACAGAGATACAGAGCTGTGGCATTCAAATAAAAAAGTTAACGGTAAAAGAGAGAGAGACACCTAGGGACCCAATTGAAATTCTCTTTTCATACATTTTACAAGTTTTCATGCAGTAAGGCAGTGGTCCTGTGACCATCTTAGGGTCCTGTCAAAGCATGCTCTTCTCAGTCATTTTTCTCTTCATCTTGTGTGTTCCCTCCCCTTTCTTAAGCCACTTTATTTAGCAGAATGAATGCCAACAGCCATGCATGGGTTTGGAAAAAACATTATTCTAATTCTTCTTTTTCCAGTTCTAAAGTGGCTCCTCCAATTTACAGCTTCTGAAACAAAAATATTAAGAGCAATTACTACAATGACTTCAGTTAAGTGGGATTTACAGGCTTATATTTTAGATAAACAAAGAAAATTTTTAATCCTGTCTTTTTATCATAAGCCCTGTGTTGAAAAATACTGCAAGAAGCTAAGAGATTACTTACTCTCACTTTGCTTGCTTTGGAAACACGATGTATCAAGAGGGCTTTCATGTTGTCAGTGGATGGAAATTAGCTCTCCAGCACAAGTAGTGTTCTGAGTCACATCTTTGGAACAGAGCAGAAGGCTCGGTCACAGATTTAAAATAATTTAAAAATGATAGTTGGAAAGTGTCTAAAATCACATGTGCTGCTTTACAGACCTCCACTGAGACACTTCCTTCTGAAGAAATTGGTCAATGAAATGTCCTTTGTTGTACTGTCAAGTTCTGGCAAGCTGCTTCCCAGTATAGCGGGAGACTTAATTGGGCTTTTGTTTAATTGCCACCAAGACAATGACGCTCAAATGAAGAGCACAACATCAGCAAATGAGTGAAAGCAATCAATTAGGATGAGCCTGAAACTATCTTTCAAGAGAGAGGAAAGGGCTACTCATTACTGCAGCCATAGGCTAGAAATTCAAAATATAAACATGTCATTTACTAAAATAATACACAGCTTTTAGAAGCAAGTAAATTAAATGACAGATAGTTACTATAAAGAAGCATCCTTCTGAAGCAAGATCAAGAGTTTATACCACAGCACAGCTAAACTTAGGAAAAAAGAGATTGAGTTAGGGGATTAACATGAATGCTGGTATCAAACTGGGCAAAACTCTCCCAAATGCACTACAGGTGCATATTTAGCAACAGCCTAAATGATACAATAAATGAATCAGTGAACACAGAAAGAAACGGTCATGGAACATTTTAGGTGTCGATCAGCTTGTAATGAATCAAGAAAATACTTGGCATCCTGAAAAATAAAATATGACATAAAATCTAAATACTATCCTGGTAACTCCTAAAATCAGTAATACAACTGAAAATAAAAGAACACAAAAGGATCTAGTGTGTATTCTACAGCAGTAACACAAGACTTGATATGAAATCCACAAAGAAACATCAAGTGGCAAGACGGCAGCTGTATTTGCAAAGCCAAAAAAAGGTTAATAAAAAGGGTAAAATCTAAAGACAAGCCTAAAGTCCTCCACATCCAGTCTTCACTCACACTTAGAAGTGCAATCTCCAACACTATAGGCAAACATACACCCTAGTAAACAAATGACATCTATTAGTGGGAAATGAGACTTAAATATAAGGGACACACAGAAGGTCGAGCAGGGTACACAGCAATGGCAAAATGTTTGCCCATGATCTAACTAAGGTCAGACTGACCTGAAGGAGTTCTACCTCACTGTTCTGAAAATTCAGCTCCACTTTTTGCTTTAAAACCTCAGGTCTAGGTTTACCTTTTGGTTTGATAAGTAAATGAGCACATGTAAAATCCCGAAAGTCCATTATTTTCAGTGGCCACAGTTTTCATGCTTAATGGTAAGAGAATGTACTAAAGATTATGTATTGCCAGACTCATGCATTCAATTTCTACCGTAGATGAGCCAAACATGACACTGTGCATCTCAGTTATTTATTTTCTCAGCCGGAGTTCACAATTGCAGGGTCACCTGTTAAACAACAGCACTTTCCCCACTAGACCAAGACTAAGCAGCAGTACAACTGAACAGGTTGTTGAGATTTTTCTACCATTTCTGTAAGCATACCAATTGCAGACAGAAGTTGTATTATGCTTCTTTGGCCTGCATGTTATTACAATAGCATCTGCCATTAAATTAAAAAAAAAAGAAAAACCCTGGTTAAATATCAGAGTTGAAAAGATACTTCAGACAAAGTAAGGAAAGTGGACAGAGAAAAAAAATTAAAAAACACAACAAGAAAAAAACCCACCAACACATAATTTAAGTGAAATCTTTATTACAGAAACATGATACTGCTACCTCCTGAAAGAGATTGTAAAAATAATGGAAAAAACCCTGGTGAGACAGGAAGCTTAAATACAGCTAATCTAATGATAACTTTCATAATACAGGAAGCAAGCACGCTACCAAAGAGATGACAAAACCAGAGATTATTTTAGGTGTTTACTTATTCCCAGACAAAGCTAAAAAGTGTGCGAAAGGAGCTTGGGGTAATAAGAACACTGGCCTTATTGCTACAGCCTCTTGTTTTAAAATAAAATCAAAGCACCCAACTTGACAGGCAATAACCTCCAACAGGATTTACTTTGATACAAGCTGCCAGGAGTTACTGATCCCTTTCACACACTCACCTTTGGAAGTGCAATTTCCTGTTGCAAACTGAGGCCCTGATCCCGCAAACCTCTGCTCACACGAACAGCCTGGCTTGGTAGGCAGGGCTGTGCCGGTGGCAGCGGGGCCGGCAAGCACACGCCGGAGCCTTGGGCATGCAGTGCTCACCAACTGGACTTCCTGCCTGCAGCTGACAGAGCCAAGGTAAACAATTACGATACCACACTGACAGATGTGTCAGAGGTATGAGGTATTAACTAGATTTACTACAGCCTTGAATAACTGAGTTGTAGTTTTCCGCTCTCCTGGCACGTAACGTAACGATGAGAGGTGTCTTGCAATGCCAGGCTGTACCCAGCTGCAACTTAACCTTCTGTATTTTAGAACCCATGTGAACTGCATTGCCTCCTCTTGCACAGGACTGAGCCCCTTTTGTCTAATTACGCTGCTCCTCCTCTGAAAGAGGGCTTAATTTAACCTAACCAAGACTCAGTTACCTCTGCCTTGTAATCTACTGAGACTGACAATTGAAGAAGTGTTTGGACAACATTCTCAGACACATGGTGTAATTCTGGGGCTCATCCTGTGCAGGGTCAGGAGTTGCATGCCATGATCCTTGTGTGTCCCTTCCAACTCAGGATATTCTATGACTCTGGTCAAAGGACATAAGACACAGTTACCATCATCACAATCCTGGTGGGACAAGGATAGTGTAATCAGTGCTCAGTCTCAGCAGACACAGCAATCAGGCATTCTTTTGTTTTTAATTTCCTCTGACCTTGCATATCGTCCTTGTAGAGTTCTCACTGTTCATGAGCTAAGGCATCTATGTTTGAACAAACTTAGTACACAAACTGCTTCCACACACTCGATAATGTCTTCGGCTCAACATTCCACCAGATCTTCAGAACCACCATTCGTTGCCATATTCCTTAAGTCAAGAGGATATGAAAGTATAGAAATCACTGAACATATGAAAGATTTGACACATAGTCTTTAAGGCATATACAGAAAAATGCTACAATGAAACACCATAATTGATTCCAGTATATCAAAGTGTCCTAAAACCAAAGTGAACTTCTCATTGTCTGACATTTCTAACTTCTGAGAGATATAAACTGCAGAGGTAAAGCTCATGGCCATGTCTGGACACCACTTACCAGTGCACAATGCCACAGCGGCTGTGGTGATAGGCAGCTTGCAGAACAATCGTTCACTGCCCATAATAAAGAACATCACATCTGGAAGACTATGGATTAATGGTCTTCATCTGTTGACAGAACTACTTTTAAAAGCCATACCTTTCTTATTTTATAAACTTCATTTACTTTTCCTGTATATCTCTACCTTTATGGGGATGAGATATGTTTTAAAACAAAACAAAACAAAACTACAAAAACCCCACAAACATTTCGAGCTCTCTTCAATCTCCTTTCCTAGTGGCTAGAGGAACCGCATAAAGACTTAATGAAACACCCATCACTGACAACATCATCCAGAAGAGATTCTGCACTGTTGGGTGCAGAGCCCCTTCCTGTGCATTTAGCACTTGATACCCAGCCCTATCTGTTTGTTGTCCTGATTAAATTCTTTTAGGTCTGACTGCCGTACACAGAAATCACCACACATACCAGTAAAATAGCTTCACTGAGATAACAGTGAAGGAAATCTACATTTAAGTCATCACCCAAACAGCTCCTATCCACGCTGGCTCCCCTAGAAGGCATTTAGGACCTTGCTTGGAGCACTTGGTCAAATGGATTCTGATGGAATATGGTGTACAAAGCACTCAGCCTGGCCAACACGAAGCATTCCCGGGCATCACATCTCAAGACAGCCACAGGCGAGGCAGGAACACACACGAGTGGATGAATGCATGACCTGTCAAATGCCCCAGGATAAAGCATATGAAGCATCTATCAAGTACAGGTATGAAGGCATGAAATACTGCAAAGGAGGTCACTGTTCACAAGGCCCCAAAACACTGTACTGCCAAAAGTACTCACTTAAAGATTTCTGGGTTGGTTTCATACTACCATTTTACCAGATCCTTTGCTAAAAAAATGGGTTCAAATACTTAAGCAAAAAAAAAGAAACCCACAAAACAAAAAAAAGACTTTTATTTTTTTTTCCATGTTCAGTAACCCCGTTCATCTTTATCTGTAAGAGAATGGTGAAAAATAACAGTTACTGGAGATAATATCACAGTTTTTGAAATTAAAAAATACTTTATTATTTCAAACCACTATGAAGAAAGTGACCTCTTTGATTACAAAGCCAGAACCTTGTCCATTGTTCTGACAAAGACTTTGACTCTTCAGTGAATATTTCAGTGGACTGCTGAGTCTTATTTAAGCACAGTTCCCACAACAGAGCTATTCCTAAGAAATTGATACCATAAATCATAGAGCTTATTATTGGGAAGTTTTCCTAATAAACAATCTAGATTCTGCCTTGAACTTATAAAATTATTTTATTAATTGTATTACCAAAGGGTCTTTTTCAACATGGAAGTTTTAAAAGTTATTTTCAGCCACCTATCTTAACCTTTGCAAAAGGCACTAAACAAAACAAACATGTTCTGCTTTCAAAACCAGTGCCACAGGGCACTCAGGTTGTGGCAAAAAGCCTTCTTAAAATAAACATGCACAAACCTGTTTTCTTCATCACAAGAAAATATTGGAATAATGGGGGATATCCTTCGCTGTCATTTTCCTATCCTCTGCTGCTCTCTTTGATTGAAACATACAACATGAAGAGACTGACAAATGCATTTGCTCTGATTCCATCCCAAGTAAAAAAATAAATTACTTTATAAATCCACACCATTAAAGAGAGCAGAGAAGGCAAAATTACGTGGCATTTAACAGTGGACAATGTTACCTGAAGTTAGCTGAATGCCCCTCTTATTGAACAGATTTACACACCAAGGACTTTAATTATCACCAGCTCATAGTCCAACCAGTCATGATCATTGCAATGTATTTGCTGAATGTATGGGGGGCAGGAAATGCAGAATTTCACAGCACAGAACTTGATACTTGCAAAGGACACTGACCACACAAAGCTAACATGGAAGTTAAGCCACATGCTAACAAACTTCTACTGTAACACAAGCTGAAAATACAAAAGTAGGTAAGAAACCTTATATAACATCAACCAAAGTTGACATTATTGACTAATAGACAAAATGACTAATTGTCTCCAATGTGCACCCACCCCTTGTCAGATGTTTTGACAGATTAATTAGTGCATGGGTGGCAGTCTTCATACTTAAGACAGGTTCAAGGAAAAACTGCAAGACAACACCAGTCTCTCCAGATAAACCCATTTGTACATCAAAAGAGACAACTGGGCCATTGTTAGACAAGGTTTTGAAAGCTCAGCCTATCCACAGTAATAATTTACCCTTTCAGCAGTGAAAAGTTATATGCAAATGTACACTACAAGAACTCAGAGATCAATAGCTTTAGGTTACTACATCAGCAGCAAGAGCAAAGCTAACACACAGCTAGCAGAGAAGACCTCATACCCAAATCTATGCATTCTCCTTACAGCTTCTTTTCATTCCAACTCCAGAGAAATGCTCACCTCTTCACAAAGTCAAGTAGGTCCTGAGGTGGTATCAGTAATTTTCTTCCAAAACAACTGTCTCAACTACTGAACCATAAATCTGCATTTCTGAATTTTCATATTCAAATGCACATGGAAATTTCCCAACCAAACGCAAAAACCAGAAGGACTTTCAAGAGGTGAACCAGATTCAGAGGGCAGGCTATGACCAAAGAAACCAAAATCCTTATAATACATGCCAATACTCTCCAACACACCATTTGCCTATTGCACCAAACCATTTCTTCTCCTCTTCCTTAGACAGTAATTCAAGACATGTATTTTGTCTTTTCCTATTGTAAATTTCCCAGTACATTCTACAATACAGAAAGGAATGCAAAAACATTACTTATTAATTGAGATGCATCTCTCCATATAGAATAGTGTACTTAAACATTTCTTTGTAGATAATGTTAAGCAGCAGGCTTAAATCAAACCACACAGCAAAAGCCTTAAAATATGTAAAAATTAAAAATAGCATTCATCTTTAAATGGCGGCTTTTATATCCCCCTTGTCAGAAAGAAAGATAATGAAAAAATGGAAGTGAAATTGCTAGCAACCAACAGACATCATTTGGATGCTAAATGTTATCCCACCTCAATAATGCTCTCCTGCAATATTTCAGCTCTGTTTTACAGACAAGATTTCCAGCTACCCACAGATGCATTTGGGGCACCAAGCTAAGAAGGGGAACATGGATACGTGGAAGAGAACTTGCAAGAAAACCCTGTCATTGTCATTCTCTGCTCTCAAAAAGAACCACAACAAAGTAGGGAGCAGCAGCACATCAATACTGTGATTTAGCTTCCTCTGCTGTCACCGATTCCCACAGCACAGTCTTGGCAGAGGTGGAAGGAATCACAGGAACTTCACTCAAATATGTCTAAATGAGTTGTTTTATTCACAAGCAGAAACTTGCCCTGTCCACCCTCCACTCTGAAACTGCCAGAGCTCTGAGGCTCTATCAGTATTTCTGTCTACCAGCAGCAGACTGCACCAGCCATCCCCTTCAATTAGCAGCTGATTTCTTTATCTGGTAAGCTAACCAAAGCATCTTCCTAAACAGGCTGGATCTTCACAGCACTATAAAGAATGTAAATAGACATCAATTACACTCAGCAGCTCTTAAAAGTATGCCAAACTGTGAAAAACAAGAAAAATAAAAATAAAATTATTGTCATTTCAGATGCCTGTTTTCTAGGACCTTTGAAATAAATTTCCACCCCCAAAGCTCATCAGGGTTTTTCTTCCTCAGGCAGGTCTGTTCACATCGGGCATTTTGCAAAGCTCTTAAGGGAGAAGTCAGATTTCCTCTGAAATGCCTCTTTTCTGTGTTTGAGGTGGGACTTTCAAGGCCTGCTCCTTCTGAAGGCATCAGAAGTTTGACTCCACCTCAGCACAGGGCAAATTAAGCCACTAAATATATTTCCTTCCCCTCTCCTCTCCCTCTGTCCTGGTAAACAACAGGCACAATGTGTTGTGTAGAAATTCCTTTACACAGTGTCTCCATTTCAAAGCACCTGAGATAAGCACTGCATATCACATACTCAGAAAATGCAGGGTTTCCACCACCAACAGGATACATTTTGCACTGAAAGGACAAACGAAAAGTCCCGTGTGAAGAGGTCAAAATCAAAATGGCACCAGAGACACACATCAAAAATAGGATCTGGCTTCTATCTGTTGAATCTCTGATTGGCAAAGTCCCCTGATTTTGCCCAGACTTGTCCAAAAACCTGGCTTAATTCTCATCAACAATAAAAACCTAAAGGCATTTTATCTATAAGGTAGTGAATGCCTCCTCTCAAAAGAGGGAGTTCCATGATAAGAGCTAATCTCAAAAACCTTAGGAATGCAAACTATTTTGTCAGTTGTAAAAACAAGAAAGAATTTCACAAACACAAGTTAAAACAACTACTGGTAACCTCTCCTGCACTGCCAACTTCTCCTGGGCTAAAGCCCTATCTACCCTTTGTCCTTTAGAGAGATATGCTTCGAATCCAGCCCAATGGCCAAGGATGTCCCAGGAGAGGACATCACTTCTATGGACCTTTACAAATGAGAGCCTTCACATAAACTTTATTTTCTGAGTTCAAAAAGCACTGCAAGGCTCCTTTCACAACAGCTTCAGCCTTTTCAACAGGGAAGGCAAAGTCAGACCACATTTTGTTTTGCAGATAGCTGCAAGGCAGGCAGCCTGTAAGACAGCTCCTTCTGGCTGGTTAGAGCACCTAAAAGTTGCACAAGTCCTGGCTTTTTATTCTTCAAGCTATAGCATAGTTTTCTGAAACTTCTACAGACAACTCTTAACTATGTTATACACTACATACACTAATCTGTTAACATGGGGTGTTGATTTTTAGATCAATCACAATGCCTGCTACTGAATCAATCTTTCCCCCAGCAGATAAATATGCAAGAATTCCATTGTGTTGGTATACTACTGCTCTGGTACAATATTTTCTTTGAAACACCCACTAAGCTGCAAGAGATGTATTTATCTCCATAAACCAGTCTTTGTGCTTCTCACAGCCACAGAACTATCATTCTGTTACAAAAATCAAAACTATTTATATTAACCAGCCAAATTAAAAAATGCCCTTTGTATACTAAACATACTAAAAATCATAACTAGTAACTAATCATAACTGTTATTGACTAATAACAGATATCAGTGCAATCTGCCTTTTAAATCAAGCCTAACCATCACTTCTATCCTTCTCTATACCCGCCCAGGCCACAGCAGAGCACATCTCAGTAAGTTAAAACATCAGACTTGAATGTGTTAAAGACTTAAAGTCCAAGACATGCTTTCCATGGATCCTGAATATATATAAAAAATTAATCTTTCAATTCCCTCTGGATGACTATGTAATTAAAATCAGCATAATTCACAATACAACAGAGAAACTAAATTATTATAGTGTGTCTAATTATCAGCCCAATATCCTGCTTCTAAGAGCAGCTTACTCTGTAAAAAAACGTACAAAATATCAAAACAGGCACATATAACATCACCTTTTCTAAGAGAAATTTCTCAATCCCTGTCAGATTGGTCTGATTTAGGCCCTGGAGCAGTACAGTTAACATCTCTTCATTGTAGCTCTAACTGTTCTTCCTGTCCCTAGAACAGTTCACTTATCTAGTTCATCCTAGCAGGCTGTTGGTTTATGTGATGTCCTTTGGTGGTATACACCAGAAATGGTGATTTAGGAGCATTATATACTTTGGCTTTCAAACTGCTCCTAATAACAAGTTGTTGCAGCAAAGGGTAATGATCAGGCACTATTCTGCACATGTACATCCTACCTCCCCTAACTGACCCCCTTGAAACAGTGCTACATGAATATTTTCTGTTCAACTTCATAGGAATATTTTTCAATCTCTCTCCTTTAATAGGAGACCACAAACTGATTATTTGAGGTGAATTCGAGCACCAGTTTAATAACATCCTTTGTCATTAACACAGTATTGCAAAACAACTGTGGCATTTTTCTTCTGCCCAACACTAAGCATTAAGAAGGTGCACGAGTTCAAATAAAATATTGTTGAAATCTTCCTCTCCACCTTAATAAATATAGATAATTCACAATCCAGTAACATGAACAAGAATTTGATTATTCCATCTAACATGCATATTCTTGAATTTATCAACATCATCTGCTATGCTTCCCTTTCACCCAGCTTTCTTGGATTCCCTTTACAATTTCTCAGTCTTCTTCAATCTTGCCTAATCCAAATACTTTTGCATCATTAGCAAGTTTTGGCACACCATCATTCATCTAGTTTATTAGATCACCAACATGCATGTTCACCACCCTCTTTTCAGAGGTGTTTATACATCCCATAATGTAATTTTAGGTTTACATTGTTACTGACAAAATAAAAAAGTATTCTTAGTCATAAGGACAGGTAGACTGATTGAGAATTAGAAAGGAGAGTTGCAGTTTCCAGAAGGCGTGCTTGGTGTTGAGCAAAGCTCAATACCTAAACCCTTTTACAAGGGCAGAAAATAAGACTGCCACAATGGCTACAGGTCATCAGAGGGGTCAGCATCCTCTTCTTCCCAAGCCAGCATGAATCCATTATGTCATACACCCAACATCCTCCAGAAAAGTCCTTTGGTCAGAAAACCTTCTTAATGTTAGCTAAATGTACAGTCACTTAGGTATTCACGTAAAGCTGACAATAACATGTTCAACTGCTTATTAGGAACAGCCATGATCAGGTAGGAAATACATTTTAGAACAAATATACACTTCTTTTTACATCCTTAGTGCTGCACCATAACCTTGTGTCCTTAATTCCTTTCACATTTATGATTTCTCCTCATTCCCTCTGACAGTCCAAAGGAAAAGGGAAGAGTCATGGACTGCAGTTCCTGCTCCTGGGGCTATCTCCACATTGTGAGGAGCCCTACTCCTTCAGAGGGTGTGACAGAGGGGTCTCCTCACCGATCCCCTCTTCAGCTCCACGTGCACAGCAAGCCAAAAGGCTTTAGGGAGACCAAGGGCACCCCACGGGACAGGCTACCCCTGTTCTGGACATGACTGAATCCAGCACCACCAGAGGAAGCTGCACCTGCCTACTCTTCTAGGGTCCCCTGCAACAGGCACAGGAGGATAAGGGTTAGACAATGGAACCAAAATCATATTTTTACCACAAACATGGACTTCAGCTCAGGCCTACCTCCATCCCTTGAGGAACTACTCTTTAATTCTTGCTTTTTAATACATATTTTTAACAATTTCATAGGTAGAGGAAGCAGCTTTCATGAAGCTTCTGAATAGAAAACCAGTAGATTTTAAAAAAAGGAACCTGACTTTTTCACATAGAACTTCAGAGAATCTTGTGCGCAATCTTGTACCATTTTGCTCCTCACAGGAGGAAAATCTACGTAGTACTGCTTTATTTTCAAAGATCAGAATCTGTTTCAATGGAACTCCGCAAAGCATAATAGGTGAAGGTATGCCGTACTTCACAGTGGACTTAGACAAAAAATACTTTTATGGCATTTGCTCAGCATAAAAATTAGGCCTTTACTGAAATCTTCTTACAACTGAGCTGGATACACACGCACAAATATACTGCATACTAAGTATTACAGCCTGGCTCCTGCAAGGACTTGTTTATTAGTATGTTTATTAGTACACTTATAAAAGAAATCCCATGATTTCAAAGGCACTATTCATGAGTGTGAATTGAAGCATATGGGTGGATCTTTGCAGGACTAGGACCTTTATGCTGCTGAGAGACACTACATGCTGAAAAGTTTATACCTGTTGTATACTACCAGCAGTTTATACATTCCCCCCCCAGCTGACAAACCCTTGCAACAAAGGATTCGCTTTCAGCTGAAGAGATGGAATTCAAGTACAATTTTCATACTGCATATACCTATGCTAAATGTAAATCTGTATTAAAATGAGCTACTTAAGTAACAATTAATCAAACACAGCCTCACAGCATATGAAGAGAAACAGAATGAAGAGCAGCAGATTGGCTCAACAGTACCAAATAAACAGAAAAAGGAAGCCATAGAGTTACCAGAACTGCACACACAACTCCATTTCTGTGTATATATGTAAAATACTTTCTCCATGATTGGAGGAGACACTGTTGGCCAAAGCAGTTTGCTAAGTGCCTAAGAGTAGATGCATTTCATAGAAAGCCATTCCATACCTAAGTTACAATAACTGACTCATGGGCTTCTGCTGGACGAGAATGACCAGGAGAAAAGTCAGTCATTAGTACTGACACTGGTTGCTAATTAACTCTCATGAACAACGCTGCACCAAAGCTACTTCTGCTACTATTACAGAAACATTTAAAAGGCACGTGTAAAACTCTAAATATAATGTACATACAAAAGCTCCTATTGCTCAGTACAGAGATCAGCCCAGCAGCCCTCGCTCTGGCCTTGGTCTGCACCACTGGATTCCTTGAGGATGCATCAAGACAGACATGCTTTACAGCTTGTCACACACAAATGCACAGGCAGAACTGATGGCCCACAAGCTCTGCCACACAGTTAAGGGACTACCTTTCAGCTGATGGATTGTGCTTCAGTCCATAAGTTTGCAAAGCTCACAAGTTTTGTATCACGACCCGTGAGATATACACAAGTGCCCTCTGTCTGTAGGCAACTCTGGCACAACCTTCTAAAGATACCAGAAAGAGTTCAAGTACTGCCAATAACAAAACAGGTCCTAAAGCTTATTGGCATTACTGTAATATCAACACACGCTCTATTTTATACCACGTAACAAGTACTAGATGTCAGCAACAAAACCCCCAGAGGCCAAGAGCAAAAGCTGTTTAATCTGTATTTTGTCACTCATATTTGATGGGACATTCTCAGCTGGATAACAAGAACACAGTCCCTGCCGGGACTGCCTCCCTTCACATCTCTCCTCAAAAAGAGCTATCTCCACTCATAATATGGAAGTTGGCAAGTGGTGACTCGTGATTTTGGGGGAGGAGACATTTTATATGAATATTTTTCCAAACTCTGAAGAATGTAACAGTGGTTTTGAAATAACCAAACCCTGTAGCAACTATCTGCATAGAGTTTAAAGAAAAAAGAACTGGTTTCTGGTAAAAGCATTTCTGCTATGATTTCAGGCTACATGCCAAAAATCCCAGAAAACTTCTTGGGCAACAACATATTGAATCTGAGCCTTTTACAGGTCACTGTTCCCACCTTGTTAAAGTTACAAACCATCAAGGAGTTGCTCTGATGGAAACATGAGCATTTTACACAAATCAGAGATATAAAACATACTCGATAGGAGAGCTCCAGCACACATCATATGCACATACCACACATACATTATGTAACGCTTGTCCCAAATACACCCCAATAAAGTGAGCTGGTTTGAGATCTTAACAATTCATCGACTTTGCCACATCAGAAACGAGAGCAGATGTCACTTTTCCCTGCCTCGCCGCGATCTTTCTGCAGCACTCGGCAGAGTTACAGAGACTTGCCGAAGACGGCCAGTTTAGGCTTGACTGTAACTAACAAAGAGCAAGGTAAAGCCCCGGGCGCGGAGGAAGGCAAACACGGGCATGCCGCGATGTAAATAGGGGCAGCCCAGCACGGAGCCCTGCCCGTTCCTCGCTATTTACAAATACCTCTTTGACTAGACAA
Source organism: Prinia subflava (assembly GCF_021018805.1). Classification (NCBI taxonomy): domain Eukaryota; kingdom Metazoa; phylum Chordata; class Aves; order Passeriformes; family Cisticolidae; genus Prinia; species Prinia subflava. The sequence continues at coordinate 93,003,895 of NC_086248.1, forward strand.
ATGCCGTGATATCTGGCTGTCTAAGATTAAATCCACGGGCTGGACGGACCGTCCAAGGCTGGCATTTGTAACCCAAGCAGGGCTGTTTTGGTGCTCCGCAGACAGAGCTGCACACCCGGCGAGCCGCGCTAGCCCGCTGCCGCGCACAGCGACCCCGCCAAACGCTGCCGACCGCACACCCCGAGTGCGCGGCGCTGCTCGGGCTGCTCCCGAGGCTGCGCGGGGACGCTCCCGAGCCCGAGCTCCAGTTCCTTACCTGCTGGGCGGCGCGGGCTCCGGCTTTGTGCGCGCCCGCGGGAGCGGCGGCCCCGGCCCGCGGGCAGCGGCTGCCGCCGGCACCGGGCGCTGCGGACGGAGAGCGGCTCCCGCCGCCCGGCCCGGCCACCGCGGGCAGCTCCGGCGGGGCGGCCGGGAGGGCGCTGCGGCCGCCGGTGGCGGCGCGGAGGGCCGGGAGCCCTGAGCTCCTGCTGCCGGCCGCGGGGTGCGGGAAGGAGGGAGGCAGGCGGGAGGGAGGGGACTGGTGTCCCGCGGGGGCGAGCGGGGCCGGCGGCGGGCGAGCAGGAGGCGGCGGGGCCGGGGCCGGGCCGGGGCCGGGGCGGCGCGGGGAGTCACGGCCCAGGAATGCCAGGAATGTGGGGCGGCCGCTGCTGCCGCGGGGCCCGGAGACGTCGGGGACGCGACTTGGGATTTCTTTTCTCTTTCTCCTTCTTTCTTTCTTTTTTTCTTTCTTTCTTTCTTTTTCTCTTTTTAACTCTTGCCCCCTCCCCAAGGAAGGAGGAGGAGGGTTGAAACCCACCCCGCGGAGGAGGGAAAAGGAGGGAGGAAGAGGAGGGCGCAGGCTCCTGCCAATCCGGGCGGGTGCCGGCGGCGGCTCTCCCGAGGAGGGCAGAGCTGCCAGGTGCGGGTGCCAGCCCCTTCCCTGCCCCTTCCCTGCCCCTTCCCGGCTCCTTCCCGGCTCTCCCGCCGCGCACGTGTCGGCCCGGCCCGCCCGGGATCGCCAGGGGAGCATCCCCAGACAGACTTTGGGCAGGGGCAGACGGGGAGCTGAGACAGGCTCTGCAAGCGCGGGCCTGGAAGCGCCTGGGATCCTCCTTCCAGCCCCCCGTACGAAGGCACAGTGCCGCCTTGCTTCTCTAACCACTTTCCTGCACTTTCTGAACTCCCTGTCCATCTCCTGCAGCCTTGCCCGACAGCATCCTTTCTCTCCATTCCTCCCTGTGTTTGCTTCTGCTCTTCCCAACGCAGCTCATTCAGTCTCCTACTTACTGTGTGACCCTCACTTCCAGAAGTGTGGTTATCCCTGCTCTTCCAGCTGCACAGAGGGCAAAATACCCGTGAGGGAAAAATGCTCATGATGCCACCGTCATGCTTCTGTGCCTTGCTGGAAAGCAAGCAGAAGAAAACCTGAAGTTAGCCTAAAACGTGGTGGTTTGTAATTTCACGAAATGCCCAAGACTTGGCAGATGTGGGAAAGCCCATCTGATGCCTGATGTAAATGACAAAAGGAGCAGGGAACACATCTTGAATTCTTGTCAAGAAAGTTGAGGCTACCAACAGTGCTGAATATAGCACACCAAATCAAATGGGCTTAAGAGCAATGTGAATATTAGAAGTTATGTGTAGATGCTCTTGTGCATCATAGCTAATGGGTATTTTGTAAAATTATTTTTGCCTGAAAAACTACACTTATTTAAAATGATCCACATTCCAAAACCAATCCACATTCTAAAAAGTGTGCATAAATACCTCCAGTACCAACAGGCCTCTACAGAAATGTCAAAGGCAGGTATCCCTTTGAAACAACTGTGACACTTTGAGGAACTTAAGGACTCTTGCAAACAGGGGAAATTATTTAAAACAGAGATAAATGAGAATTGATACTGTTTTGGAGTTGCTGTTACTGTTTGTTTCTTGTACACTTTACTGAAGGAGTAAGTGTGCAGATTCACTAGAGTCAGGATTACTCAGACTGTTAATGGTAAGAGGATCAGGAACTGAGAGAGGGAGAAATAGCACAGATTCTTGATTTTGATAGATAAATAATTGTATTTAAACACTGTACATGGAATCACAAGCCTATGCCTTACCTCTGGCATAATAATATTATAATTGTATTTTGCAAGCACTCCTTTTCATCTGAGACTCTCAAGCATTTTACAAGCACCACACCTTAATGAAGTAAGTAATTATCCCCATTTTGCATATGGCTACACTGAGGCACTAAGAAGTGACACCATTTAGGATTTAAACTTGAATTGTACTTGACCATGTGTAGATATGAAAGCTTAGTGTAATAATCTGGAAGAAATATCAGGTGTCAGAATGAGATGATAAAATGGATCACAGAGCTGCTGTGCTCTGAACTGATACAGAGAAGGGATTACCTTAATGAGCAGAAAGCTGCAGAAGAAGGCAGTGCACATCGAGACTAGGGTTTAACTTGTTTGATTACTGTCCTGTCCTCCCCATGATGGGCCAGGTGTAAGGATGCTGTTTTTAACACGGTGAATGCTGACTTTTGCATCTGTGCCTCAAGGTGGTGTCCTGGCTCCCTAAAGCCTTTCAGTCGGATTCCTGGTTTGCGGCTAGTCGCTTTCACTTTCTCAGGTCTCTCTGCATTTGAAATAAACTTATTTAGGGAGCTTAACTGCAAAGGAAACAATGTTGCAAGAATCACTGACACGCTGAAGGATGGGAAGATTTGGCGGGAGATTTGACGTGTTGGTTACCCGCAGGATCGGGTCCCCTAGAAGAAATAAAATTAACTAGGATAAATAAAATCATACTGCTTCTCAGCAAGAGCAAGGTCAGCTCAACAAACTCTGCAAAACAAAATGCATTGCAAATTTACCCAACCAAGAGGAGCTCCCGAAATTGGGAATGGTGATGATCATCACTTTTCATGAGATTACCTAATGCAGTGATTAGTATCTGTATTAGACTTCCAGAGATTGTAGCAGTAGGTGCCTTAAAACTTCCTAGACATTATAGCCAGTTCCTGCAAAGAGGTTTCCATATGCAAATCTGCTGTGTTGATGCTACTACAGTTTTCTAGGACCATTAAATCCTGCAATCTTTACATATATCTTTGCTCCTCAAGAGCAGTCAGGAGCATATGAATTTGGGATTAAAGCTAACCATTCTTATCCATGAGTTGGGGAGTGATATAATGAAAGACTGAAACTAGCTTAGGTGTTACTCAAACTGTTTCAAGAATTGGACGTAAAAATGATACAAATTATTGATTTGGTTCCAAATGCCTGTGTTGGTTCAAATTTGTCCAGAAAACTTTGATGGTTAATCTTTTATCAGTCATATGTGGGCTGGATTATGTATTGTCTTTCTAAGATGCTAGGGAATTTTGCAGATTTTTTTTTTACCTGAAAACACAACACCTCTAAATTATACTTAGAGATTTTATTGACTTGCTGTAATGATTTATGGAGTCTATCTCAAAAAATATTTCCTCTGCTCTGGTATAATTAAATTTTTACACTGGATCCTTGTACAGTATCACCAGGATTATTTTATTAAGTGCTCTACAAAATAGAATAAATATCCAAATAACATACAACTAGAAACATCTCAGCAAATGGGAAATAACTCACTGGCATTGGACTGTACCTCAGTTACCTTAGCTACCAGGTTTTTGGCTGATGTTGGGCATGTATCAGCACATCCCTGTGTATGTTTTCTTGTCTGAAAATTGAGATGATAGTGATCTTAAGAAGGTGCTTTTTGATTTCCAGATGAAAGCAATATAGAGGAGAGAGACATTATTCAATTTCTTACCTAAATTTTGGATTTGGTAGGCCTGAATGTTTTCTCAAACCCTCATGAAAATAAAGCCCAACACCATTCAGCTTGACCAAAATGGTTAGCTATCAGCAGAGGAAAACTGACTTTATCTATGTTAAAATATAGGAGACATTTATTATGAAACTGTGCAAGAAATTTTGAAGTGGCTGAGAATTTTGATAGTAAAACCTGTATTAAACATATTTTGAGTGTGTTAAAGAATCTTGTTATAATGTGGAAAAATCTCATTCCTTGTTGGTTGGTGAAACCATGTCATAACCTGTTTCATACAAAACTGTCTTTAAAATGTGCTTAAGCAACAACTGGCAGTTTCTCCTGTGAACAGTAGATGATGTTTAATTAGTTTTACAGTCATCTACATTACAATCAAATCAAAGAATGCAGTTGCAACACATTCCCAATTTGTATTGTAAATGTGACCTTAACTGTGTTCCTAAAATCTCTGTCATGTGCTACAGCAGGGTACACTGGTCTGATTGTAATGTAAGCAGAGACTTAGTGCACTAGCAGAGATTCCCATTCCTAAAATCATATTAGTTTTTTATAAATTGATACTTTTAAGGTTTGAAGCTTACCACGGGGGAAAAAAAAACCAACCAACAACGAAAACCAAAAAAACTTCTCTAGTATTCAGTGCTATCATTAATTATTCTATTTAATAGTGCTTCCAAAATAATCTCTTAGAAAAGGAATTTGGATTACACAACCTTGGAAAACAAACCTGTTGCCACCAAGCATGAGCTAACATGTTATAGTACTCTATGGCTTATCACAAGTAAGACAGCACCCAGTTTTGTAGTCCAGAAAAAGTCTTGGTTGATTATCTGTGCAAATAAACTATGCTGTGTTTAATATTCTAGTTTGTTTAGAGTTGTATTCTGCCTGAGGGCTTGTTTAATACCTGTGTCTCTTTTCAGGTCTCCAATGATGGCAGTAAAACAAAAAACCTTTTAGTATTTGTGAATAAAGTAATGAACTTTTGATTCTATGGTTGCCAGTACTCCAGAGGGGTTTGGGATGATGAATGTACCTTACTATGTAACTGTTACTGCTGTCTAGTGACAGAATGAGTAACATTTTTACAGTTTCCATGGATTACAAATTTGGATATTTTTGAAGGTACCATTTTAGCATGGTATTAGGTCTTCAAATTTCTGAAAACACTGGCCTCTTAAAAAACAAAACAAATCCACCACCCCCCCCCCCCCAATTACTACCTTTTAGTAGAACTTTATTTTTCAGCATACCTTGACGTCAGTGCACATCACTGATTTGTAGATGTTTTAGTGGCTGCCCACTTCTGATAATCATCACGCATCCCAACATGGATATATGTCTCTGATTGTGGGCACTCCATTGAAAATACTTTGTCACCACTGAGAGATAAATGGTTTCTTGAGAAAGCAAAGAGCTAATGTTATAATCTAAAATGTGGGTTTGGGACTGTCACAAACCTGTGTAACTTGAATTGAACCATGAATGTTTGCTTATTTCTGTGAAAGGGGTCTAAGACCATGTTTGGATATGAAAGCACTCTGAAACTCCAGATTTTAAAGTTTTCTGAAATGATTTTCTGAAGTGTACTGTAAAAGAATAAAACCTCAGCTAGATGTGTCTCAGCTTTTTGGAATCTGTATATTGTTTCTAAAAGAGCTCTGATTCTTATTCTCACTTTTGGTCAATACAATCAGGGAACTTGCTCTGAGTTAGAGCAATTTGGGATGCTGAGAAGTGTATATATAAATATTATTTGCTGTGCTGACTGTCATTTGCATGATAAGCTAGATGCTCTGGAAAGACTTTAAATACATAAAAACATTTTCCTGGAAAGGATTAATACAAAAATAGTATAGGAAATATCAATAAAACTGTTGGTGTTTAGATTTGGAAGAGATGAGGAGATAAAATGATAACCAAAATAATTAAGATGTAGAGAGCAGTTGTTTTCTTCTTCCATACTTAGTCTGTTGGGCCATTTCAGTCAGTGGCTCATAAACTATGGCTGTTAGAGATGGGTTTCCAGCTATAATTGGTTGGGTGACTGAAAACTCCCTCTAGAGTTTACCTGTAAAAATGGCAGAAATAATGTTGGGGTGGTTATGGTGAGTGTAGGATAAGAAAGTGTACTTTTGTCTAAAATAATCAAACTTTTCACAGAGAAACACTGGAGGATTTTAGAGACAACATTAAGATAGGTGGAGGCTAATAAGTGATTTGATTCATTTGTCATGAATGATGTAAGGGACGTTCTTAATTAAGAACTGTCTAATTAATTGTTTGACCAGTAAGTGAACACAACTGTTGGGGGTTAGATTTGGTTTTGTTTTTTTTTTTCCTCTTCTCACAGAATTTTTTCCCATAAGTTTCCAAGAAGCCTTAATGACTACTTAGTCAGGACAAAAAGAGTGCTTGAGGGATATAGCAGCACGAAGCTACACCTATTGTTTTTGAGTCCCTGGGAGTGTCCCTCAGACGGGAGAGATGATTAGCTTTGGGGAAAGGCAAAAAGACAGATCTGGGGGAGGGGGAAGCACTCTTGCTCTCAGCGCCGAGGAGGACGGTCAGGCTGCCCTCTGCCTCTGCCTCGTCCTGGGAAATCTACCGTCATCTGCTGTGTACCCGGGAATCCTGAACTCGCTTTCTCCAGCCTCCCCCCACCGCCGCTGCTTCTTCGGAGCTTTGAGGCTCTCCTGCTACTCTGTAGCCCTGCCCTGCCCAGCCCTGCCGGGACACCCCTGCTGCTCCAGCTGCCAGTGCAGAGCTCCTCATCTCATCCACCAGCCCGGGACTTTTCCTTCCTTCCAGTTCGGCCTCTCGGAGTCCTGCAGGGGCACCCAGATCAAACTGCTCTGGGCTTTTGTAAAAGAAAGCCCTCAAGGTTCTTGGTTCTGTTTATTATTGATGCTGTAGTTGTTGTTTGTTTGTCGTTTTGTCATATATACTAGTAAAGAACTGTTATTCCTACCCCCATACCTCTGCCTGAAAGCTCCTTTAATTTTCCTTTTAATTGGAATAATTTGGAGGGAGGGGATTTGAATTCTCCATCTCTAGGGAGGTCCTGCCCCTTCCTAGCAGATATCTGTCTTTCAAACCAAGACAACAACATAAAGCAAGTATAGATTCTCAGGTAAGTAACTGCATAAAAGTAACATATACATATAAATTTTTATGTATGTATCTATTACAAATATATGCATATAGTAAATAACAGTGGAATTTCCTTGGTTGTTGGAAGACCAATATTTCAGCTTAAATTCTGGGTTTCAGGCTGCAGATACACCATGGATCTAAAGTTGTCACTGGCCAGGATAGCAAGCAGTCAGCAGGGCTCAAATGAGGTAAAGACTTCACATTTTAACAGCGATAATGATGAGTGGAAAGACTTTGCTAAGTTTTGCACTGAGCAAGAAGTTGGAAGCTGAACTGGAGATACCGGCGGATAAGCCATCTGAAAGGATCCAGTGTGCTGAACATGTCTTTTAGTGTTCTGATGGCTCCTGTCAAGCGTGAGGGAAAGGTATTCTTTCCAGGATGACCTAGCAGTGTGCCCAAGCAGGTGGAACGCCTTGGAGAAGAGTATTCATACCTGAGAGAATTACCTGTGCTCAAGGGAATCTATAGGGATTCAAATAGAGAGCAGTCCCATGTAAATCCAGATGAGATTCATAAGATCCATACACAACCCATGAGGCAGAAGTTTGTACACAGCTGCCTTTATCCACTTCTGGGACAGAAAACCCCAAAAAAACAAACAAACAAAAAAAACCCAACAAAAAAAAACCAAAAAAACCCTCAATCCTGTCTGCAAGTTTGATTTTTTTTCAGTGAAGTTCATATTGTTCATATTGGTTTTGTCTTAGAAGTATTATTTATTTTTAAGTGTGTGGGCATAGCTTCTGTGAATGATATGTGCAAATGCAGAGACCCACCATGCAAGTACTTCAGAAGGTAACACCCATTTGTCAACAGTCAGTCAAGGTCATGTTTTGCCAGAAGGAAAAATCATGCCAAACACAGTCTTGGTTGGTGGAATTTATTTAAGGGTGAATGAAGCAGAAATGTGGAGTTTCTTTAAATGATACAATACTGTGTATTTTGAGGTCAAAGTAATTACTGGCAGAACTGGTGTTTCCAAAGGGTATGGATTTGTATCTTTCCTGGACAGTGTGGATGTTCAAAAAATAATAGAAACACAAATCAACTTCCATGACAAAAAGCTGAAATTGGGGCCAGTGATTAGAAACCAAGAAAACTTGAATTCGTATGACCATCCCAGATCATAACAAAAGAGAAACAAAGTACGAGCCCAAGACTTTAATTTGAGTAGTTCATAGGAAGGGGATGTTCAAACTGAAGATTAAGCATAGCAAGAGCAGCCATGATAAATGATCAAGAGTCTAGAATAGAGAAGCCAACAAAGAAGCAAAACTCGGACTTGTGAAGGCAATCATTTGGATATCATGGCTGGGTACCACAGGGAGGGGTGACCTTTGAGGAAAAGGGAAAGTAAAAAGTAGTAAAAAAGAAAAGTTAATAAAGTAGTAAAAGGTGATGGAGGAAAAAATTATTGAATGTAAGCCAAAGGAAAAAAAAAAAAAACAACCTTAGAGAAGTCTGACAAGAAATAGAGGTAACCTAACATGCCAGCTGGCATTTTCTAAATTCCCGATTTTAAAAAGGTGATGGTAAAAGTGGCAGGAGTCAGAGATGGCTATAAAAAAGTAGATGCCTTTTAGTTTATATGTAGTACACTTCTGAACTTCTTTTCTCTGGAGTTAGAAGACAATGATACTCACAGTAAATGTACTTGTGTGTGGTTAGGCATACAGTTCTAACAAAAATGGAGGCCAAAGGAGATGCAAGCTGTAGATCCATGAAAATTAGGGAATGGCAGACCAGGAAGGACATATGTTCCCATCTTACCAAATGCCCTTTGAAATCTGATAACTCATTTCCCGTAAGATATAACAGTGATTGATTGATAGTATAATGAATGTAATTTTTTGTGTTAACATATGTAGCATGAAGCATCTGCTTGGTTTTGTCATTTCTAGTTGGCAACAGAACTATAAAGTGAGGGAAATCACCATTAAAGAAAAAAAAGTGTTCCAATCTTATTTACAGTTTAGTAACAAGTAATTTGAAGCCCTAGACAATATGGACTTGATGTATCAGATCATAATGCAATTGCTGTAATTATTTATAATTTTCTTAACAGTACATCAGCCCTTTAAGCATTATGCTAATGTCTGTATTCATAGCATTTGAAAAGAATGTTTTTAGAACAGGAAAGGAAGACATAAATACCTTTTCACTACTGTAACTATTGCTATAGCTGCAAACCCATCTTCAGGTAGTATGGTATGTGTTCACTTAGATAAAAAACATTTCCTTTTTGATGTTTGCTTTCTTCCTTCACCCTCCCAATATACTAACAAGTGTTAAAAAATAACATTTACATTCAAAACTAACATTTGCTAACATCAACTAACAAGCACCCTAGTTTTGAATCCTTTATATGCTTAAATAATTTACTATTGTTTTTTGTAGTGGGTCTATCTTTGTAACTGCTCAGTAGCTTTAAATCCAGGGGTTAACACTTCTGCAGAAGTTTGTAGATTATTAAAAAATCACAGGAATATTACGCTGCACGTAAAGTCAGAGAATACTTTCCTGTGATGAAAAGTATTCAGAGTAATTGCCCTAAATATATCAGGGACTTAACTGAAAGCAGAAGCTGTAAGATAGTTTTATCCCTGTAAAACACACTGGTTATAAAACACAAGAATTCATTCATTGTGTAAATGTTTCCTATTATCGTTGTGATAGATATGTGTTAGGGGTTAGAGCACAGGGACTTAGGATCTTGTTACATGATGTTTTAACTCATTTGAGCTGGTGTCCCCACAGCCTCTTCTCTCTCTCCTGCATATCCTTGTTCCACCTGCTGAGCTGGGACAGCATTTATGTGACCAGACAATGCAGCAGCTTGCAGCCCAACGTATACATGTACATGCTGTTGCTACGTGAAAGGTCTTTGCTTGACACAATACCCCTTACCTGTTTAACCTTCTCACCTGGCAGTTCAGATCAGTACCAAAGCTGTCACAAAGGAGCAGTGGCAAGGTGGGGGACAGAAGGGAGGGTGGCAGTGTGGCAAGATTGCCTGGAGGTGTTTTAAACTGCCGGGAGGGGCACCTGTGGATCCCTATCCAGCACCTGCAGGTGATTCACTGTGTCACCTTAGACAAACCAGGTAACCTCAGTCACCTTCTCAGTTGTCTTGGGTAGGAAAATGTAGCCAAAATGTGTATTCTATTTTCATCTGTTGAAGCTGGTTGGGAGATATTGTTCTTTATCTCTTGTAACTCTAGGGGTGGAAAGAGGGCAGATGCCTTCTGTTAATGGGATGCCTGATAACACCAGATAAGGCAGTGCCTTCTTATCTCTTCCTCCACCCATCCTCCTCTGAGGGACATCACCTGTGAATGGGCCATTTAAGGCCTCTCACATGACTAATAACATCACCTCATTCCATTGTGAGATGCTCCACCCAGTAGGAGGAGCCAAAGCCTTTCCACCAGGACAAAAGCAGCAATCCCAAACACCAAGGGAGCCTGTTTCCACTGGACTCCCAGAGGATGACTGGGCCCTTGCCTGAGGATCATCTCTACTTAAATGGAGCCACAACTGTCACTTTGGGAGGACTTACTTTGAGCTGCTTCCAACACCCTGACCAACAGGGTGTCAGGTTTGCATTCTGACTCTGTCAGTGGTCCTTTGTACTATTGCATTTATCTTATTTTATTTTATTTTTATCTTTCTTGTTGTTTGTTCTCTCTCTATTAAATTGTATTTCTGACTTGGAGTCTCACTGGTTTTGCTTTCAAACGAGCACACAGTACTAGGAAACCTCCCCTCTGGTGTTCAGTAGGCTGTACTAGCCAATGTGATCCCAAACAATAGAGAAACTGTAGCTATTTGATCCACTAATAATACATTCATCCAATTGACCCTAGCACAGGTGTCAGCATTAGCACTTCAGTAACAGTTTCAATTGGTACATAAAAAATTACTATAATACTCACAAAAGAAACATCCCCATCTCCTCTGGCATCAGAGTTACAATTTGTGATATGTTGTGGTCCTTGATTTTGTTAATAAACTGTGAAAAAAGATAGTGCAGGTGACTTCAACCTTTTTTAAGAGCAAAAGGCAGTTGAGAAACCTAAGGTGTAATCTTTGCATCCTAATGGCATCCACATTAACATTCATTGTGTTCACCAAACAAGCTATGTGTTCTGTAAAATACCATGTGAAGAATAGGGAATCTAAGGGTGTACAAACAACCGAACATTGTATTTTAGCTCTCTGGGTTCCATTAGTGCAGACTTAACCGTGCAGCTGCAATACTGACACCTAAACTGCCACCCTCTTCTCAGTTATTTTCCTGCGTTGGCAGAGATGGGGAATTTTGTTTTCCAGAGGCAAGAGGCATCACTTAGTACAGGGTGGGGTTTGGGTGAGGCTAAGGAAAATGATCCATGTTCTCTTTCACACCCAGCCTGGCAGAGTGTCTGCCTCTGGTGCCTCCACAGGGAACTTGGCAAGGTGGAACCCCATCAGACACAGAGTACCCAGCCCATTTATCTCTTTCCCTGGGTGAATGGGATTGCTCCAGCTCCTCAAGTGCTCTTTGATGTGCATATGTGTTTATATATACACTTACTTGAATTTGGCCTTTCCTGATGGATTCTGAGTCCAGTAAGGAAGAATATGGGGGAAAAGCTCCATCTGTTTTCTGCTTCTTGTCATGTCCAAGCAGGGGGAGATTTTCTCATCAGACATTCCTTTCTTTTCCTTCTGGTTTTGTTCCATCACATGCTCTGACATAAGCTGTAGCAACACAAATTTAACCTATATTGGCTTTGGTATTCTACTTGCTGTTCTGGCCCCTTACTAGAAATTGCAGTAAAGGAATGCAGGTGACAAAATGCAAATGGTGATGTCTGGCATTTGGGAAAAACTGAATGGAATTTCAAGGGCAGAGAAAGCCAATTCATAAGACTTGAGGTAGTCTTTGCTCAAAGTCATGGGGAACTCTAAAATAGGGGATTTTGAGAGCCTCTTACAAAGACCTTACTAATTCTAGCCAGTAGAGAATAATGAAAACAATTACAAGCATTAGACAAACTGATGGTTACTACTAACATCCTTTGTAACTTATTATTTTTTCAGAGTATTTGATCTTATTCTTGTATCTCATAACTCAAACTTACATTTACTGATATATTGATTCTTGTATTTACTTCTGGTAATTAATGTCTTGACACTTACAAAGGTATCGTGCAGAGTAAGATGATGTGGCAAAAGAAAAAGCAAGTTTCTGTACTATTTATGAGTGTTTTTATCTTTCATGATAATTAGTTAATTCCTAAATAGTTATGTAAATGTTGTCAAATAGGAAAGAATTAATTTGCAAATCAGTTTGCAGTACAAACCTGACCATTCATAGAAATCAGCTTCAGAAGAAGGGTTCTCTCATATTTAAGTTGACAGTAGTGGTCAGGATCCCTTCCTTTAGCCTCAGTTATCCAGATGTTAATCAGACTGCATCTTAAAAGCTCTGTACACACCAGCTGATTTTAATTTTTTATGCTTCGTAAGAATGCTGAAGGCTGTCTCTACTCATTCATCCCCTTCTGGAAAATATGCCAGAGTTTTGGAAGTTGAAGCTGTTTCACTGAAGTCTTCCCTGAGGAATTAATCATGATGAACTGGATTAAATGCTCCATGTCCATCAGTAGTCCCACTGTAATATCATCTCTAGAAAATGAAATTTCTTCAACTTCTACAATTGATTAAATAGCATTTGTTACTATCCAATGGGAAACACTGAAAGTAGCGTATAATGAGTGTTAGATTCTTAAAGAACATTTGCCCCTTGTCCACCACGCAGAGGATCCCCTTCAGTTCAGGCTGGTTCTCAGGTTTCATTAATTATTTGGCAGTACTGTGTGAGGGTTTTCCACTCTTCTAAAGCAGTTCCACTGCTGTTCTGTGCTGTTCCCTCAGGACCATAAAGTTCACCATGGAAATTTCTAACCTCTTTGGTTGTTTTGGGTTTTTTTAATTGTTGTTTGTGAAGAGGTATTTATGATGGATCAGTTCCATCACTGCAATGGCTTGTTTTGTTCAGGACACAGTTTGGAGATTTTTAAACAATGTGCTGGCAAGTTTGTTGTGCCATATTTATTTATAATCAGAGCTCTCACCAGCTGGCTGGTGAGCTGTTTAACTTCTCAGGGAAGATTTGTTTAACTCAATTTCCTAAATACGATTAAAAGAACAGTGTTTGAGTAAATATTCTCAGAACGATTTTGAGGGGCAGGACATTTCAATAGGTTAAATGACAATCAGATCATAGAATCACAGGTCATAGATTCTGACAGAAAGGAACATTGTGCTTCAAATCCGAAATTCCCCCCAGAGAGGCGGGAGAGGGGTAGGGAGGGGAACACCAGAGGGCTTGAAAAACCAGTCACAGGTACCCAGGGAACTTCACAGGAACTTGAGAATCCTTCAACCCTCACTGTTGCCATTCCATTCCACGCTCGCTGTTAGACCGTACTCACAAACTATTTGGGGCTTTTTGGTTGTGTTTGTATTGCTGGATGGAAAATGTGTAATATTGGGCTAAATTGCCTTCCTTCGCCTTAAAAACAAACGAACCAAAACCCTAAAGAAAAAACGATTCCAAGCCGCGGGAGCAGAGCTGAATACGAAAGCATTTCGAGATCCTTCCGTTGATCTTTCCCAGCAAACGGGTGACCACCTGGACAGCGTGTTGTCGTTCCTTTTCTCAAAACTCAGGCTCTCTTTGCGGTCGGGAAAGCGGTTTTAGACAAAGATGTGACACCACCGTTAGGTATAACGACTACCGTCTTCAGCCGCCGCCTTCATCCCCATCCCCGCCGCCGCCTTCATCCCCATCCCTTTCCCATCCTCATCCCCGCCCGACTGCGGGCACGGCCCCGCCCAGCTGTGGGCAACGGCCTCGGGCCCCGCGCGCCTGCGCCGCCGCCTCCAATGGAATTCGAACGCTTCCGAACCAGCCACTCAGGAGGGCGGGCGGCGCTGCGCCGCGCTCCCATTGGCGGCGGGGCCGCGGCCGCGTGGCGAGCGGCGTGGCGGCCGGGCCAATCAGCGCGCAGGGCCGCGGCATGGTGGGGGCGGGCGCAAACGGCCGCGGGGCGGTGGCGCCGGGTTTGAGTCGCGGCGGGAGCGCGCCCGGCCGTGAGGGGCTCAGGTATCGCGGCGTGTCGGCGGCGTCGCCCGGCTCGGGTCGCTGTCGCTGGGCTCGGGTCGGCTCTTAACAGTGAGTGAGCGGTCGGTCGGGCGCGGGGCTGACGGTGACAGGCAGCCTCCCTGTCCCTTGAGGGCTCTCTCCGCCGGTCGCCGGTCTCTAGTTTTAGTTGCTCTGAGGTGCTCCGAGCTCAGCCGCGTTGCTTTGAAAAATAAATAAAGAAGCGTCGCTGACGCCTCGTGTGTTTTCGCAAGGAGACGCCAACTGAGGTGCAGCTGTCAAACACAGCTCTGAGAATATAAACCCTGTTGTTGCCAGGAGATTCATTAGAGCCAGATTTTCTGCTCTTAACTGCACAGAAGTATGCCAAAGTAGGACCTTATAGTTTAAGGTGCTTCTTGGTGTTTAGATCAGTAAGCCTGTAAGGTTGTGGAATGCTGTGTTCTAATCGCTATTAAGCTTGAAAAATGCAATTTCTTTAAAAGGGGCCCTCGCTTAACGTCTTGGAAGGTCTCATTGTAGCTGTCTTTGTGTTTCAGGCATAATACTGTGCATTTTATGTGAAGCAAGGATCAGGCCAGCATGAGCTGGGCTGTGGAGGAATGGAAGGAGGGCCTCTCCCCCAGAGTCCTGCAGAAGATCCATGAGCTGGAAAGCCAAGTGGATAAGCTTAAAAAGGAGCGTCAGCAAAGGCAATACCAGCTAGAGACTTTGGAGGCAGCTCTGCAGAAACAGAAGCAGAAGGTAACCCAAAATGCCATTGTCCATGCCAAACACTGTTACAACACTTTATTTTCTGGTGTTTTTTGTTAGGAAATGGGTTAGTGTTTTGCTTCTTTTCCCTGATTGAAAGAAAAGGTAGCACAGAATTATAAACTGCTTATATTCACCTTACTTAACACTCATCATGTTCTTCCCTCTGTTTAGTTCTTTTTTGGTTGTTAATGTAATTCCTGCTTCCTATCTCTTTGGCATGGTTGTCCATTTCTAGGTATTTAGTTGTACTTTGAGGTTTTTCTACAGCTCTTTATGATTAGGAAAATAAACATTTTATTGTTATACCCGTTAAAATCCATGATAACAACTGGGCCTATTTTACATATCAGAGCTGCACAGTTGGCAGCCTCCTCCTATTTCACCTTGCCTATAGATACCTATAATCTTAGTTTATGTTGTTCCTTAGTTTTTCTTTGTAGAGACTGGGGGTTTGGTGTTCCTTTTCGTTTTTAGGGCTGTAATTTTACACCTAATCTAACTCCACCCTGTCAGCCCTCTAACCAGGGGACTGAAGACCGGATTGTTCACAGCCATGCTTGAGGTCAGCAGTGACCATTTGGTTCAATTTTGTTTTGTGATATTTGACTACAGCTCAGAGATAATTTGCAAAGGTTGCCTGTTATTACCTCTAGATTGCTACAACTTTTTAGACAATTTTAAGCCTAGCAGTTTTCTTTGAATTTCTTCCTGTGAGTTTCTAGGAAATTGTTTCAACCATTCCAAGGAACTGCTGTGCTCCCCAAACAAAAAGAAAGGGTGCTTTAAAACTCTCACAAGCAGCAGGTAATACAATTTTAGTCAAAAGAACAGCACTGTGCCAAAGATGATGCTGCTCTTTGGGAGGAGAACGATATCTGTTCTGTCAAACTCTATCTTCAAAGCTGTGACCTTTGATAATTATTGTGCACACTTTGTGGAGTTAGCCAAGGCCTTGTGGCTGCTAAAGATAGGCTGGAAAGGGGAGTGAGATGATCAGTGAAGAATGTGCACTAATGGTGATTATTAATATTTAGGGATGATTATTAATATTTAGGAATTGGTCAATCTTTTGAAGAGCTCGTATCTTGTCAATAAATAGAAACTGTTAATGTCACTTAGTTGAATTTTAGGAAGTGTGGGTTTTGTTCACACCCAAGAATATTTAAACAATGTGTACATCTGAGGTTTTTAGAGCTGTCAGGATTTTGAAGTGCCAGGAAGAAAATAACAGCAAAACTTCATGTTACTAAAATAATAAATGCACGAGTTGATAATTTCAAAAATGTCTCTGTGTTCCAACTAGGTTGAAAATGAAAAAAATGAATCTGCAATACTTAAAAGAGAAAACCAGAGCTTGATGGAATTGTGTGATAATCTTGAGAAAGCAAAGCAGAAAATTGCACATGATCTTCAAGTAAAAGAATCTCAGGTCAACATTCAGTCAGGTCAGCTGAATTCCTGCAAGAAGGACATTGAAAGGCTAGAACAAGAACTGAAAAGGTGAGGACTTGTTGTATGTCTCTAACATCATTACAGTGGTTATTTTTTTTTTTTTTTTATTATGCCTTATACACGTCCTAAAAGAAGTAAAGAAAGAGGAAGCTGTGTTGCTTTTTTTCTTTTTTCTCCTTGATTGTTGTGAAAACTAAAGCAAGTTGAGATATTTGACTGCTGTGAGTAATAATACAACTCATTTTATGGCATGTAGGAACACCAACTGTGCAAGGAGTTGGTGAGATCCATCAGTGAAGAATCTAGTGGGATTCAACAGGGTTGATAGAACCTCAGTGATGTTTTCTCTATCTGCTGTCAAATGTTGGGACAGAGAGGTTGTGAGCTGATGATACGTGTTCCATTTATCTATTCCCAAAATTAAATCTGGTTTGCTGAGTTCCCCCTTCCCATTATATTATTTTACACAACTGTTCATTACAAAATATCAGTTCCTGCATGTGCCTCGTTCTTGGCAATCATTTGTGATTTTCTATTTGTCTGCATTTTGTTTGATATGTGGTCATTTGCCACTTCATCCCAACTGATGGTCCTCTGGGAGAGCAGTTTTTGACACTGAGCTGTAAAAAAGGGGAAAATAAACCAGGCCAATGTGGTGCCACTGATGCAATGGGCTGCAGCATGGGAGTATCCTCTTATCAACCTGTGCTCACTGAGCAGGACAAAAGTTACTGCATGGCCTCTGAACTGCTTCTGTGGTTTCATCAGATGCCCTGGTAACTCTTCAAGCTCACAAAAGCCCCTCCAAAGGGTTGTCTGCTGTGGTGTTTTGGGTAGGGATGTAAATGGAACACACGAAAAATACACTGTTGAGTGGAGAGTATTCCCTTGCATTTTTATAAGGTATGCATAGTTTTCTAAAAGTGTGCAGTGTCAGAACCTAACAACTGGAAGTTTTGTTTCCTACCATAAAGATGGTTCCTGAAGAGTAAGAGTTTGATATTCTCAGTGCTTGCAATGATTTGGGTGTGTTTAGCTGAACTACAGCTTCATACAGTGAGACCTCAAACAGTTCTAACTGATTTTCATCTGCTTGGGGTTTGATTTTGTGTTTTAGCTTTGACTCCTATGTACTTGATAAAATATGTGGGAACTCTAAATAAAATATGTTCATATTTTTGTGTTACACCACCTAGAATTTTTCAGTGGACATGTCTTGAACTGATCTTCAATTTCTTAGAATCATATAATTTATTTGTGTATGTTAGGCTCTTAAAAGTAGCTAATTAACTTTTTAGTTTCCATTATTAATTTATGCTGCTGTTTCTTTCCTAAACAGATGCAAATGTGAGCTTGAGAGAAGTCAGCAAATATTGACAGCAGGAGATGTATCATTCAGTGGCACTCCACAGAAGAGTTTTACTGCTCCTTTAACCCCAGTTCAGAGTAATAATGGTAAATGATCCTTTTCTTCATCCAGCACACATAGTTGTCAGCTTTCTTGCAAGGTTGAGTCTTTTAAACGTTACATTTGTACTGAGTTGCCTAGCCTCTCTTATATAACTTATTATTAGAGTATTGAACTTGTAGCACCCTAGGCTTCCATTTAAAAATTATTAGTGCAGATTGAACACATCACAAATATTACATCTTTTCAATGCTACATTGATGGACATGGAATTGTAATAAAATATCCTTCAACAGACTGCAGAAATCTTTTGAATGCCTGTTCCTGGTCCCAGCTCTTCCCTTCTCGTTGTGGGGAGAAAATTTTTCTCCCTGTACCAGTTACTTTAACTAAAATGCAGTCAACATTTAAATGTGTTATTTCTTTGGGAAATTATTTTTTGCTTAGACTGTTACTGTGCATGATAATCTACACAATTAATGCTCTGTATCCATTTCAAAGCATCACTTCTGTCTTTAAATTAGTGACATCAAAAAAATTTAAAATATTTGAATGAACTGGAAAAACAACAGGAAGTTTCCTTAAGTGGAGAATTCTGTAGCCAGACGCCCTTATGCTCTTTCTGCAGAAAAACTTTGATGTGTTCAATATTATACATGGTATTTACCTCTTCCAGTACTATGAACAAGTGTTCTGTGCGTTTGGCATCCCAGTCTTACTCCAGTGGGAAATCTGAGATAATCTCTTACTCTTGTTCCTTTGACTTTCTTTATGCACATCTGAAAAGGGGTGTAGTTAGTGGCAAGGTCAAGCATTCCACCAAGCATGGCACTCCTGAAATAGGGATAAGATTAAAATGATTTACCTAACTTTATTTGAAATTGTGTTCCTGGAGAGTTATTTCCTTTTGCAAGCTGCAGCCTTAAATTCATTAAGATCATTGAATCCTAGAATATTTCAGTTTGGAAGGGACCCATAGGGGTAAGAAAACCTGGCTGGATTGGGTGAAAGGCTGGTTGGAC
Source organism: Prinia subflava (assembly GCF_021018805.1). NCBI lineage: Eukaryota > Metazoa > Chordata > Aves > Passeriformes > Cisticolidae > Prinia > Prinia subflava. Next base: position 93,022,658 of record NC_086248.1, read on the forward strand.
TAAGGCAGATTATGAAGAAATATTCATCATGTCTTTGTAGATGCCAAGTTTGAGGAACTAGAAGAAAAATACAAGAAAAAAGTACAAGAAAATAAAGAGCTAGAATTACAACTGAGAGCCATTCAGCTAAAGGTAAGTATCTCTTAGGAATGGTGTGTGTGATAGCTAAGAAAGTAATCACTGAGTGAACTTGGAAAATAAAATGGAAAACTAGTGAAAAATCTTCTACATCACATAAAATATAATTTCAAAAGAAAAAGAGCGAATTAATCTGTGTACTGCCATTCAGGAGTAATCTTGGAGAATTCAGAAAAGCCATCCTCTTTGAATAGCAAAGGAGAGAAGGACATTAAAAATGAGAACACATGCTTCAGAAACTGGAAGTCTCCTGCAAGCAAGGACAAGATAAAACAGTGTCAGTTATGCCAAGCTAAATACAATAGAATAATAAAATAGCCTTGAAAAAGATTGTGAGAAATAATTCACATCTAGAAAATAGAAACCCATAAATCTTTCAAACATATCTGAAGGAGGAACAGTATTAGCTAATCTCTGAGAACAAGATGAATAAGATGTGAAAGCCCTCAAGGAAAAAGCCATTGCAGAAAATGTGAAATAATTTTATCTCTGGTACTTAGCAAGAAAAGGTTTAAACACTTTTTTATATCAGAGCCTTTTTTCATTGGGGTTGAATCTGTGGCACAGCCTCAAATTGGAAAGTCAGAAGTAGTCTTAAAATAGATTGATAAAATGAATAGTAATAAAAAATAAATCAGATGTAGAGAAGTTTGCCCATTAATTGATAGGGCACTGCAGTGTGAGACTGTTGAATTACTGTGATGTGCAATGTTGCCTCATTCTTCTCTTGACACTGGGAGAGGACAAGGATGATGACATTAGAATAAACACTTACAGTGCTGCTTCCTGGAAATACAGTTTAGCCAGACCAACTTTTTGTCCTGGGGAAATTGTTAGAAACGTGACACAATATGTTCATTGAGTGTGTGTAGGTGTATGGAGAAAAGGTCAACCACTTATTGATAAAGGCAAATCATGCCTTGTGTATTTTCAGACCTGTTGGGGTTTTTCTTTTAAGAACACATCAGAAAAAATGTAAGTTAAATGCGACATTGCACATCAGTGTAATGTTAGATATACACTGATAAAAGGGAAAAAATTGATAAGGGGACTTCTTGCAAGTTTAAAAGAAAAGATTGAGTGCAGAGTGGCAAAAAATGATCCATTTTCACTGGGGAATGGTCAGCTGAGGAGCCTGAAAATGCAGGTAAAGAAAACTGCACTATTCAGCATATTGATTAGTGTCCTGGAAAAGAGTTGAGTGATATGGTTGAAGACCACACAGTATTTTGTAACACTTGCAATAATTAGGATGGTGAGTAAAATTCAGCTAAAAAAAAGTAAGTAATACATCAGGAAAACGTAATTTGAAAAAGGAATACCTGATACATTCAGACTCCAAGTCTATGATTCCAGAAAGCATTTGATTATCATTGTGGCTAGTTCTGAATTTAAACTTTTGTCTCAGAAACAAAAAATTTAAATGCCATATAGTGGAAATGATCACTGCACGGAGGGTTAGTTTTCTTTTCCTCTTTGTCTGTTAACAAGTTATTTTACAGGATTGGACACAGCATTCTGGACAATGTAATATAGATTTCTGGTCTTGGCACAGCTCTTCCTAGATAACAGCATATTCTCTGGTTTGACTGAGAAGTCACACTGGGTATTACATGGTTTAGGGATTTAGTTTAAGAAAAAGTAATTCAAATGAGCTGCATTTCAAAATCCAGTTAAAGAAACAATAGGGGCTTTACTGTTTGAGGTTTTGTTAGTTAGCGTTTTTTCACTTAAAAAGGAGGAAAAATATCTAATTTTCCTGCTCTGTTTAATTTGTCTGTGGGAAAATATTAAAAGCTTGTACCTGGCAGATTTTATTGTAGTGGTTTTGGAGTACTCTGTTTATAAGTTTAAATAATAATTAAATCTGTTTTGAATTTACCTGTGCTTCTCCAGTAGAACTAAATGTTGGTTAAATATCAGATTAGTCTAGACTTCTATTTTTTTTTATTTTGCAACTTACTTGTCTTCACTTGCCTGCAAATATGTAGTCTTTGATTTTAAAAAATGTAGAAGTTAAATGATGGGATCTCTTGAAAAGGACAAAAGTTTATGTATTACTTGTAAAGATACACAGATCAAAATACATTTTTGGTATGCTGGTTTGTATTTATAAGTATCAGCTATGCTTGGCTACTTGGACTAAAGTTATTTAATTTACATAGAATAAAAATAATGACATGTATCAGGACTTTGCACTGGTAGATGCTGTAATGCTCTAACAATGTGAAATGATTATGACCTGTTGGCTACTTAATATTAAATTAGTTATTTTGTTGTTATGTGTTAGATAAGGAACTGTGTAAAGGTAAATCCTTTTCTTTTTTTTTTGGACACAGAAAATAAATCAGCCTCATCCTCAAAGCTCTTTGAGTCACAGAGAGATTGCTCGGCATCAGGCTTCCTCATCCGTGTTTTCATGGCAACAGGAAAAGACATCAGCCAGAAACCAAGAAACACCTGCAAGGGGAAGTGGTGCAGTGTCCTCCTTTCCTTGGGATAAAGAAGCAAATTCAAGCATTCTGTCTGAGAAGAATGAGTTTGATGACAGCTTTGCTGAGAACTCAAGTTCTTCCCTCCTGATCCAGCTAAGGGCACAGAACCAAGGTATCTGATGCATTTCTTTAAGACCCTGAGGCAGTCTCCTGGATGGTTTCATGAAAGCTGGTGTGCAGATAGAAGCAAGCTGTTGAAATCAGTGCTTTAGTGAGGAAGAGGAAGATGCTTGTTGTTGCTTTTGGCAGCTGGCCCTGTTGGCTGCTGGTATATTTTCAGATCAGCCATACACAGAGATTACCTACAAGCTGTGGTATCTTTTATGTAAGAGGCATGAGAATTAGAAGGGAGCAGTTTGTATTTTTGGGCTGAGTAGGGGATATCATCTAAAAGGAAAAATGCCTTTTTCCATTAATCCCATTGCTCATAGAACAGTCTTTTTAAAACAGCTTAAAATACTCTTCAGGATTTCATTGCATCTCACTGTTAAATTCAGTTACATTTTTTCCTTATTTTTCTATACTATTGATACTTTAGACTGAGCAATAACTATCTTAAAAATTTGATGATTAAACATGCTTAGTGCATAACTGAGTTGGTCCATGATGGATGCTACTGGAAGCACAAAATGAAGTATGCTGCAAAAAGTACAATCAAAACCCAAGATATGGTCTTGTATTGCACGTACTGACATGAAGAAATAATCATTCTTGATGCCTGATAGCTGTAAGAGAGGAAATAGTTGGTTAGTTATGCATTTGTTGAGCATTCACTTGAGCGTGCTGTTTGTACTCTTTGGACAGCTTTTCCACTGTTTTACAAGTCACTATACTCTCCAAACCATTCATTGCAATACCTCACATGCAGCTTCAATTTTGGTTGCTTTTTCAACTTGGAATCCATACAAATTCAGAATCAGGAAGACAGGCCTTCTTTTAATGAAAAAAAACCCAAAACCAAGAACAAACCAAAAACACAACAAAACCAGATAACAGTAATTCTGGATAATGCTTCTGGTAGCTGACTTACATTTTCTATTGTGTTGTGGGTTTTGGAAGATGAGCTCTTACTGATGTATTCTGTGAGAATATTACTTGTTGTAGTTTTATGTGTATGCAGTTTTGAGACAGAGAAAAGATTAAAATATGAAATGGCACATTTACAGTTGGCCAATAGTTGAAAGGTTTTTTGGAAGCACAGTTGCCCCAAGCAAATGCTTGTAGTGGATATACTTATAAAAAGAAAAAAAATGATAGATATTTCAAGTGACATGTTTCTGCATGTTTAAAAACAGTAACAAAACCAAACAAAAACCAGCAGAGGAACAAATTGTCTTTGCCTTTGTAGCACTTGTTCCTGAGCTCTCACGTTTCTGTGTTCTTTATCATGAGGTAGGAATTGATTTAGAGTCAACTGTCTTTCAGTTTTGATGATTTGATTTTTGTCATTGATGTCATAGTAGAAGACACTTTAAACTTGTTTTAACTTGCTGAAAATTTTACAGGGTGTCTGCCTGTGTCAGGAAATTGGGTTGTTATCAAACATTTTAGATATTTGGAAGTGTGTTGGAAGAGGTACCTTCTAAAGCAGAAAGTATCCTTAATCTTTACTGTATTTTAAATTCAGAACTAAATTCCATTGTTAAAGACCTAGAGCAGCAATTGCAAGCTCAAGAAAAACTGACGAGGTCCCATATGAGTAAACATCAAGAGACTGAACTGGAGCTGGACAGATTGAAGCTGGAATTAATCGAGAAGGATAAAATTCTGAACAAAACCAGAGACAAGCTGACTCAAACAAGTACCCAACTTGATCAAGCTGCCACACAGGTAAAATGCTGCCTTCCCACATCTTCTGACTGTCCTTACAATGCATTGCCTGTATTTCCTGGGTTTTCAGCCATTTAGTAAGAACGAAGGTTCTCACACTAAGTTTCTTGAGAGTTTTCTGAGGATCAAGTTTTGAGAAGTATAAGCTAATTTGATATATATTATATGTAAGAATATTAATACATGTAAGCAGTTGCCCATTTTCTGGAGGGTTCTTACACCGCCTAAAGAAATAATTTTCATACTCGGGTAGGTTTGACTAAAATTCTGAAAAATATTTACTGATCAAGTTGCATAGAGCAACAATGACATCTGGTGGCAAGTTCTGACCTGAAAAAGACTGTCACATCTTTGCCTGAAAAACAGAATTTTTTGCTTATAATATAGGATATTGTGGGGGCATGGTCCTTGTATCGTAAATTGCTTGTTTTAAATAATGACCAGGAAAAATGCAATGCAAGGTTAAGAATATATACAGTTTCTAAAAGGAATTTCACAGCCTAATTCCAAGGAGTTTGAATTCATAGTAAAAATCAATAGACTAGTACAACTTGCTTAGTCAAGGATTTAGAGTGTATGTCATTTTTCTTACTCTATTGTGGGGAAAAAAAGTCTATATTTGGCATTAACAGATTTGGTCTGGAATAAAAATTACATTTTTTTGTTCAGGAAGTTAGGTGAACAATGCTTTACTCTCTTGGGTGATGTAATATTTACATAATCAACTGAGTTAAATAACAAGTTAATGTGGATGTGATCCTAGACGTATCCTGATGATTTTTTTAAAAATAAAGGTTTAAATTGTAAAAACTACTGTTATAATAACCTAAGATGGTTGCTTCTTTTTTCTGTCCAAATCAACTTGCTCAGTCACTCTGAACTTCAGTGGAATATTTGTTTATTTTCATTCTAAACATGTAGTTGCTTAGCAGTTAGCAGTCATTCTTAGTTGGTAGCAATCTGAGGTACTGAAAATACAATCTATTCTTAGTGCCATGTGTAGCATCTTTCTGCAGACTGTCAAAAACATTGATTTTTTTAAAATTATCTAAATATATATAAAGATATGTTCTCTTATATATCATCTAAAGATGTTTTTATTATTGTGTGTGTTCACACTCATGTATACACATACACATCTAATACATATATGTAACAGTACATATACTCTTTCTATACACACGCACGTGTTTTTTCACTAACATAAGGAAGGATGAATGAGTCTTGTACTTTGGATTGCTAAGAATTCATATGGGACCAGCTAAAGTTACTGTGGTTATATGAATGCTAGAACGATTGTAGTAGCTGACAGCAGTGGCTTTTTTATGTGAGGGCTTATATATTTAAGTGAAACATTGCTTGCACCTTTAACACTTGTGATTGATAACTAAATGATTATAGGTCCAAATGTTGGAGCAAAAGGTGAAGCGATTGTCAGAAGAACTGAATTGCCAAAGACAAAATGCTGAGAGTGCTCGTCAGTCATTAGAACAGAAAATAAAGGCAAGGGAAAAGGAACACCAACAGGTAAGGCAAGGAGAACCTTTTAACTTTTTATCTCCTGAGGAGATGAAATCACTTGGCTTAAGATGTGTATCTGGTTTTCGGTTTGTTGCAATTACATTTGACAGAGAGGTAAAAGTTGCACAGGTAACTCAAAAAATGGAAAACAAACATCACAGTAGTGGGGAGAAGCTGTTGGACAGGTGCAGGATTATGTTGGTATTCACTGGACAGTTGAGAACACGTTTGAGAGATGGAATGACATGCAAATCCATGAGAAACTAGGCTCCATTTTTCATAAAATTATGTGAGCTCAAACTTAGTAACCAACTAAATTATTTCTGTGGAGTTTGAGTTAATTTTGAATGCATTTCACACAGAAGAAAATAATTTCTTTAGGATTATATATCTATTATTATTTTTGTTCATGCTCAGAAGATATTAATATAGTCAATTAGCATAAGTGTCTTTCATTCCCATCATGCCAGCCCTTGCAGAGAGAAAAAAATGTAGCACTATCCCAGGAATTTTTCTGGAATGAAGTTATATTTGGTATTACCAACATTAATACTGATTTGGATTAGGGCTAAACTCTTTGTACTTTACTTTTTAAGTTTAATAATGTAATCAGTATTAGGAAATCCAAGACGCAGATTCAGAAGTTACAGTTCTATTTCAGTTGGGCATTTTAAGTTTGCTTTAGGGATTGAATATAAGGGCATTGCTCTGAGGAAGACTGCTGATTGTGTCAAATGTTTAACCTGAAACCTTTTCTCTAAGGTATGTCCAGGTAGATAAAATAATTGGCAGGGGAGTTCTGGTGGGATAGCCAATAAACAGTGCTGCTACGAGCACTCTTGAATGAAAAAGTGATTTTACAAAGTCTGCTAGTCTAGATACTACCTCAGGATCTCAAATTGATAATGAACCTTGTCTAGAAGTGGTAAATTGGAACAACTGGTCTTTGTATTTGGTCATAGCATCATTGTATTAATGAAAAGATGGGTTGAAGGCTTATGAACCTTGTGTCCTGGCTTTTCCTTTTCTAGTAAGCTGAAAAAAGGCTTTCATAAGCTTAATATGTTAACCCACATACTGCCATTCTGAGTTGTTCAGCAAGGCCATTAATTGAGAAGATTAATGGCCTTTTTCTGCAATGATTAGAATCTGTGAGCTGTTACAGGTTCTTATAATGTTTGTTTATTTATAATATTAATCTGTCAAGTCCTATTTAAAGGCTCTATGTTACATGTTCTTGAAACAAAATTTGTGCAATATTGTGGAAAAAACCAGCCTTGTAGTATGGTAAGTAAGTAATAGCAGAGATGAATTTGTTCACTTGTAGTGTAATGTAATTCTTACATGAAATTTACCTTTAGTAGGAAAATTTTAACACTTATTTTCATTAGTTTTAAATTAATTTTTTTCCCTTTCTGTGACAGGAATGTTACAGTAATTAAGTTCTTAAGCAGAACTGTAATTGGGTTAATGTCCTCCTTGCCTTTGTGGCATTTGCTTCATGCATCAAAGCTATTTGCTCTGTAAGACAAGTGTCCCTGAGCAGGCCGTACCTGCTGATAAAAATCACTTATTATTTCTGCAGTAACCAAAATTGAGACTTCTTGTGGTCGTGTGTTAATTTCTTTGCTCCTCTGGCACTGTTTTCTAGGAGCTCTCTTGTCAGCAGCGTTCCTTGCAAACACTGGATCAGCAGTGCAACCAGATAAGAAGCAAACTGAATCAGGAGCTACAGCAAGCCAAAAATGACTTCAACGTTCTGCAGGCAGAATTTGACAAAGTAGGCTTTTTTTAGCATTCAAGTCCACTACTAGTGGTATTTAGTTGTCTCAACAGCACTGCCTTAATTTAATTATACATAAAGCAAGAAAATAATTAATGTGGCATCTTGTATTAATGTTTTTACAGTATGTATTAGATGTTTTGTATTTACCATACTGACATACTATGTATTTAAATGTGAATTATAGGCTTTTAAAAGTTTGTGACTAGTCCACTCTTCACAGGGAAAGAGATGTGAATGCAGACAGTGCAGGTAAAATAAATCTGGAAAAGGAGCAGCTAAGGCTGATTACAAGACGCTTCATGTAAAAAAACCCCAAACATGCAGAGGTGTAGTTTGATGATAGAGCTACTGACCAACAGTTTGGAAAAACAATCCCATTTTCATGTACCCTGGCCATGCACTCCTCATGTGATCCTGGAGATAGCTGATAGAGGAGATAAGAGCAAAGAACATACTACATTTAAATTAGCATATGTGTATACAGAACCAAGTGTTTGCTATCAGTTTAAGTCCCTGAACTGGTTCTCCACAAAATCAGATGAGTGTGATGGCTTGTGTAAAGAAGATCAGTATGAAGGAGCTTTGGCAGCAGCTAGCTATTAAAACACATTAGTTTTCACAAACTCCCAACTTTAAGTAGGTTAGAAAGCAGCACAAGCCTCAGGAGTGTGTGAACAGGAAAGAAGAAAAAGCCTCCAAAAACCCTTAAGAACATTTCTCAAGCAGCAGAGCTGAATTTCTAAAAAGGACCACAAGTTCCTGAAAGTTATGTTGAGAAGCCCCATTTACAAGCAGCCTGGACTGAAACATCATTTTTAAAATTGCCAACAGCTTTCTTGCAGGCTTGTTTTATTTTAGAGATATAGCTGTGGGACTACATTCAGTCAAAAGTTTTACTGGAGGCTTCTTTATTGTATGCATATTATTTTGTATATGCTTACTGAAAAAAATATTTATTTGAGAGGACAATAAGTGCCTTTTACTTCCTCCTCAAAGAAAGGTAATTTATTACTTGATGACCCTGGAATAGACTCTTTTTGACCCACTAGTGTAATTTCCTTGCTTTTTAATAGTGCATTTTAGGGCTCTTTTGAAAGAGTTAAAACCTGCTAGTTTTTTATAACATCTGTGGCAACAGAGCAACAATTGCATTTATGATCCTAACTTTCTGATTCACATAGCTTAGCAAAAAGGCAGTTGTATTCCAATCTCTTTTCTATCCTGCAGATATCATTGTGGTGATGTAGCTGCAAGTAGGATGAATTAATCTTGCTTTAGACAGTGTAGAAATGTCTGCATTTTAGAGACATCCCATCTTTTTGGTCAGAAGCAAAGGAGTGGAAAGGCAATAAGCAGCTTTTATCCAAACAAGAGTAAAGCAACCCTTGGGTTCATGGTGGGATAAAATAATTGAGTTTCATTCTGTAGTAGAATGTTGAGTTCAAGAATGGGAGTTTAAAGAAAGAAGTTGTGCCTGTGATTGCAATGTTGGTTTTCCAGGTAATGGCAGCAAAACAACGCTTAGAACATGACACCAGCAATCTCACCCAGAAGCTGTGCAGAGCAGAGCAGGCTCTATCAGCAGCCCAGGCTAAGGAAGCTGACCTGATAAGAAGCTTTCAGGTGAGCAATGCTGAGGAGCATTTGGCAGAATTAATACTATAAATCAGCAATTTATAAACACTTAATACTCTAGAGCATTTGCTCACAATTGTGTTTTTCCCCATAAGCAATCTTTAAACATTTTCATAGACTACCTTAATAACTCATCCTTGTTGTAACAAAAAATGAGACCTTCCCTAACACTGTGGAAATTAGTGCAGGTTTTGAAGTTAGCTGTGTGGTTAGGATTCATTGCTGTAATGCTGATGATATGGTTCCTAGTTCATGTTGGATTTACTTTTAAAAAAATAGATTGTGTTTCAAGAGATTCTTGCTTTTGGTACCGAAATAAAAATCAAATAATAATAAAATGCGTGTTTGATTTTGAAAGTAAATTTTAGAATCATTGACTGCTGCTTTGACTCCTACTGTTAAACTCAATGATTTTGTACAATCACTGTATCCTCTTTTAAAAAAATATGCATTAATATGCATTATACTTTTTTAGAATAAGACCAATAAGTCCAATAAATATACAGTGCTGGAAAAACTTTCTTCCAAATGAAGATAAATTCAGAGAAGTTTCTGCATGCTGCCAAACTACCTCACACATGCAGAAACCTTTTCACTTTAAAGTTTCATCTCTTCTCAGCCACATTTTTCTGCTTTGGTGGTAACCAGAGCAGCTACACTTGAAATTGTTGCAGTTTTGCCACTACAGACCTCTCAGTGCAAACTTTATCCTTTATTTAGAGAATCAGCAGTAAGTAGGAAAAACAGCTGGATACCTATGTAGTCTGTGTCACAGTTTAGTTTTGTTAAACGCTCTCATTTTGCTTGTTGCCAGTTGTCATCAGTAGCTATAAAATAAGCTGGCATAGTCTCTGCCAAAAAATTACCTTCAAAATTCTCAGCAAAAATCTAAAGTAAAATAGTGGGTTTTGTTCAGATCATCACAGACATTTATATGGGTTTAGTATATTGTGGAAATTTAGGTACATTCTTGCTGGTAGATTACAATGTCTGAGAACATTCCTAGCTGTAGCAATGTGACTGTTCCTAGGACAGCACTTTGCATGGGTTTGGCCCAGCTGGCTGGCTCTCCCTCATACACTGACTTGTTGAGCAAGTCCAGAGGAGGCCATCAAAGGGATGGTCAGAGGAATGGAACACCTCTCCTACAAGGAAAGGCTGACAGGATTGGGTTTGTTCAGTCTGGAGAAGAAAAGACTTTGGGGTGACCCAGTTGTGGCTTTCTAGTCCTTGAAGGGAACCTACTGGAAAGATGGAGAGAGACTATTTAGAAAAGCATATAGTGACAGAACCAAGGGCAAATGGTGTCAAATTGACAGAGGTTAGGTTTAGATTAGGCACTAAGGAAAAGTTCTATACCCAGTCTAGCAAGAAAGGTCCCTGCCCATGGCAGGAAGGTTGGACCTAGATGAGCTTTAAGGTCCCTTCCAACCCAATGTATGATTCTATGCATATAGGGAATGTTTGCACCAAATCAAAATAATTGGACCTTTCAGCCATTTTAATTCCTTAAACTTGTTTGTTTTTCTCTCTGTAGATCACCCTAGGTTTTATAATGAATGGCTTAGTTTAGTTCATGTACTTGTATTGCATTTGTGCATGCAGCTTTGAATACAAGGGGTTTAGATGCTTGGACTTCTTTGAAAATTTATTACGATTGCCAGGAAACATATTCATTGAAATTTATATGTGACTGGATTTTTTTTAAACTGTGGGTAAGGAAGGCTCTGAGTAGAAGGGAAGGCAACTGTTAGCGACAGTGACAATTTTAATTGTGTTCTGAGGGTAGTTTATTTATCTTGTGGCAAAAACAACCCTGCCACGCCAGCAAGGTTTAAGTTTTTTCATTCAGACCTCCCCATTTCTTGAGCTTTGCTTTTGTGAAGCAATGCCCATCTGCTTCTAGTAAGTGGATGAATAATTGGCAGTCTGTTTCCATTCGGGCCATGACAGTTCTGTGCCATCTGTTGTCCAGAGCACAGGAGTTTGGAGAAGGATAAGTCTCTTTATAAAAACTTTTGTTTGGTTTCCTGGGTGCAATGTAGTTACACAGTATTTTTTGGTGGTGGTGATAGTGTGTTTTGTTTCCTTGTTTGGAGTTTTTTTAAATCAATTTATTTGAAAGAAAGTGCTGTTAATAGCAAAGCAACCATCTGAAAGTGTAAGCACTTCTAACTAAAATTTGACCAGTGTTGCCACATTGTTGATGTTCAGTGGAAAGAGAACTTGTTTCTACATGATGACAGCTGAAATCTTATCTACACATTTCATGTTAATTTTGATGCCATTGCAGGGATTTGTTTACCAAGCTGCTTTGGGAAAGCAGCCTGATTTCATCAGCTTGGATTTGGTAGAATCTGCCCTGTCCCATCTCTTTCTGTGAGGCCGCGTGGAGCTGTTTGTTCTATGCTAACAAGGAGCATGCTGACTGCGTCAACTGGCAGCATCTCTCAGATGCTGTCAACTTGTTAAGAATAAAAAATTCATCTTGTGTTTCCAAGCAGTGCTTAGGAACCCAGGCATAGATGCCCAAAGTCTCAACAGGATCTAATGGAATAGCTTTACTTTAAATGAACTGAGTCCATTGATCTTCTTATCAATTTACATGAAATATGGCCTTATTTGGTTTTGGTTTAGGAGGTGAAGCAGGAGAAAAATCTTCTGAACTGTCAACTTGAAAAGAAATTGCAACAGATCCACCAGCTTGAAGAGGAACTAAATATGATCAAGCAATCTCTAAAGCAAAGCCAGAATCTTGCAGAAGAGTTGAAAAGTGAGTTATGATTTTAAATTTACAAAACTCTTTCTGAATATTTCCTGCAATGCTGTAAGTTTCATTGTGAGTTAAGTAAAAAGTTTCTGCTGGGGGACATGATTAATGGTTTTTTTAGAACATTGTGTTTGTTGTTGATGAAAAGAAGTTCCTGAATGTACATGTACAGTTCCTGAAGATACACTGTTTTGAAAATAATCCAAGTGTCCTTAACTTATGAGCAAATCTGTTTTCATAGAACTTATTTTAAATAGAAAACTTCTGTTTTGCAGTTCCTTTGTGGAAAGCTGACTGTGTGTAGTGCCTGATAGCCTTAAGTATAATATAAACAGCCTTCAGTGATATAACTTAAGTGTAATGCTTGGCAGTAGAATGAGAACTGAAAATAGTAAAAGTAAATAGTAACACCTCATGTAGAAAGTTATCAGTACACTTGCCAATTTTGACTGGCAAAGGATTTGATGGTATTTTTTTCTACAGATAAGAATGCTGTTCAGGAGGTAGAGCTGAAGTTACTGGAAGAAAAATTTACAAGGCAAGAGAGCTCACTTTCACTGGAGAACCTGAAAATAGCTTTAGCTGACATGGAAAAGCAACAAGAGTCTACCCGAGGTCTCCTCAAGGAAAAAGATAATCATATCAAAGAACAAGACTGTAAAATAAGTAAGATGGAGGGAGAATCAGAAGCTTTGCAGAGACTCCTCGAATTAAAGCAGAGAGAATGTGAAGAATTGCAGAAAGAGGCTACTGTTTTTTCTCAATGGAAAAATGAAACTGATCATCTTATAAATAAACTTAAATCTGAAAAGGAAGGTATGCAGGCTCATATTAATGACTTGGAGAGTTCCCTTCAAAGTCAGCAAAGCAAAAATCACGAGCATAGTGAGAAACTTAGAATGATGCAGGCTGAAAGTGACAGGAAATCCACAGAGATTAGAGAACTTAAAGATATGCTGGAACGTAAAAGTGCAGAATTAGAAGAACAAAAAAAAGCTTTTGATGAACTTAAACAGAAAGCAGAATGTTCTGATAAAAAGTACTGCAAAGAGATAGAAAATATGTCCTGTAAAATATTCCAGCTCACCAACCAAGTTGCTGAAGTAGAAGAAAAGTTACAATTGGCAGCAAGTCAAGGACTGCAAAGGGAGCAGTGCTATCATGACCTGCTTGGTGAATATGAAAAAATCTGTTGTCTTATAAAAGCAAAAGATACTTCAGAAATGACAGAAGATGGAGAAGTTAATCTACAAAGCAGACAGGATAAGACTTCTTTACATAATATGCAATCTGCAGCAACTGACTCCAACACTGAGGATCATGGATGTGCAAGAGCTCATCTAGAAATTGGAAAAACTAAGGATCTGGCCAATTTACAAGAGCAGATCTCTTTTCTTGAGAGTTCTTTAGTGGCTCAAAAGCAGCTGAATTCAAATCAGCAGCAGCAGTATGAAGACTTACTGCAAATAAAGAGTGAAACAGAGCAAAGGTTATTTGCAGTAGAACAGATGCACAAGAACTTTGTGACAGAAACTGAGCAGCACATCAGTAACTTGCAAGCAGGTATTTCAGAACGTCAGGAATTAGTTGAAAAATCTTCAGCTATTCTTGAGGAAAAGGACATGCAACTGCAAACTCTAAATGAAAGATTAGAAAACAGAGAAGTTGAGCTTCAGGATTTAAAGATCAATAATAAATTGCTTGAGGATTCACTAAGGCAGCTGAAGATCATGTCTGAAACATGGGGTTCAGAGAAGAAGGACATGTCTTCAATGATTTGCTCATACAGTAAAAAAATTGGTGAACTTACTGAAGAAAACACAGCCCTTAGGGATTTAAGCAGTGCTTTAAAGCAAGAACAAATAACTTTACTGGAGGCAAATAAAAATATTTATGATAGTTTAAAGGAAAGAGAAGAAATAATTTCTGAAATGTCTGGAAAACATGAAGAGGAAAGACAGCGTATTGAATCAAGAGCTGAAGAAATCAAAACAGAGCTTGAAGTTTTGCAGGCCAAGTATAAATCAGTAGAAGAAGAAAATGGAAAAATTATGAACATTCTGAGAGAGCAGACAATTGAATTAGATGAAAAAAAAGCAAAATTAGAACAAGAGAAACAGGTACTTAGTGAGAACAAAGATATCTTGCATAAACTAATAGCCTCAGAAGAAATAAAAAAGGATTTGGTTAATGAACTGCAGCAACTGCAGTCCGAATTTTCCAACATCCAAAGTGTGCCTTCTGTGGAGCTTGACTGTTTAAGCCAGGAAAATTTAAATGTCAGGACAGAACAAAATACAATGCAAGAGAAATGTGGCCTTGTATTTCAAGAAAACGAGCAATTGGGGAAGGAACTACCAACAAAAAATGAATCTCTAATGTGCAGTGTTAATTGTGAACAGAGACTCTGTTCAGAAGAGTTGAGAAAATCCATAGAAGAAAAGGACATTGAGCTGAATAAATACCAGGTTAAACTTGAGCTCCTTCAAATGGATTTTGAGGATAGCGAACTCTCTCTAGAGAACTGCAGGTTAGAAGTGCTACAACTGGAGACTGCTTTAAAAGGTATGGAGGCAGAACTTGAGAAAAGTGTGAGAGAGAAAGAGAGGCTGCAGCAAGAACTACTGTCTGTTAAAGAGCTGAAAACTGCAGATTCTTCACTTGCAATATCAGAGAAAGATGGCCACTCACTGGAGTATAATTACGGTGACATTTCCCAGGATTGTGGCAAAAGGGGAATAGATGAAAATCCTTCATCAGTGTTGCTGGCATCCTCTTTGCAGGTAACAATAAACCAGCTGAGTGAGCTTGAGAAAATGTGTGAGAGGTTGCAGAGTGAAAATGCTGCGTTAGCCTCTGGATTCAAAGATGCAAAAACCAATGGTACCACAGGTATTGAGGAAGAGGAGAAAGATGATATAACGAATGCAGATAGCAATTTAAAAGCTGAGAAAGCTGTTCTTCCTGATGAACTTATGGATCAAAGTGATAACAGTGAATTGAGAATGTGTTCTGATAATAAGGAAATGTCCTTCAGACTTAAAGAATGCAGTTCTCCTGATTATGAAGATTTAAAATTGTCCAGCAAAGAAATTAAAATACACTTTGCTGAAGTAAGAGAGAAGCTTTTGACTTTCCAGAATGAACACCTAAAATTATATGAACAGCACTGTAGTATGAGCTCAAAGATATGGGAGCTGCAGTCTTGTGTTGAAATACTGAAAGCAGAAAATTCCTTGTTGTCGACAAGTCTGAGCAGTGCTCATGTGGATTCTGTGCAGGTGTCACTGTCATCCAGCCAAGATGACACGCTCCCTAATTTAGATGAAACTAAGGCAACTAAGGGTTCTTCCTCAGACCTTTCTGTAAATCCCTGTTTGTTAGAAGTTAGTGATGTGGTTGATTCTTATAACAGTGGTTCATGCAAATGGACAGAGGAAATGAATCAGACAGACAGTTCTGTAGAAGTAATTTCAGAGGGTGCAAAAGAAGTTTTGGTTGAGAAGTGTCATAATGATCACAGTTTGGACTCTGTTAGAGAGCTCGAGAGTATTATTCCAAGAAAATCTAGCCTTGAAAGTAGAATTGAAGAACTTCAGATGCTCTGTCAGACATATGAGAAGGCCATCAAGGTGCTTGAGGATCAGTTTCATGTTCAAGAGAATATGAAAAATGAGGAAATACAAGAGCTGAAAGAAGTTATACTTTCTGAAAGGAAAGAAATAGATCATCTCAAACAGCAAAATCTATCTGAAAAGGAAGAATGGCAGCAGAAGCTGAATAATGTGACTATGGAGTTGGAGAGCAAACTGGCAGCAGAAAGAAAACAAACTGAGAATCTCTCCTTGGAGCTGGAAGCAGCAAGACTCCAACTACAGGTCCTTGATTTAAGTTCTCATTCACTGCTGTTTACAGATATTGAAAATGTGAGTAATTGCTGTAATGCAAATGAGTTTTATGTAAATCCTTTGATTTGTGGTCACCCAAATAGAATTTTTGCAGTAAAATCTATTTAAAATTGTGCCCCACAGAAGCAGTACTATTTTTTGGAGAAAGAAGAAAGATAATCCATATTTGAGCAGTGATCTTTGTCCCTTTAGTAATACTGATAATAGTTCACTTTGTCAGATACCTATTTTCCCAAAATACAGAAGGATGTGGTGTCTTTGCACATAGGCTTTCAGCAAATTTATCTGAAATTTCTCCCTCGATACCTTTAAAACCTTTTGGCCAAAGATGTGTGTATGAAATAAGTGTCAATCCTTTCTGTAAGAAAGGAGACTGGGGAGTAGGGAGAGATGATACCTATTTACTCTGTATAAGAGCAAAAACTCTGTGTAAGTTGTTTGAAAATAGTTTAACAGAAGTTTTTAAAATTTCCTTGTTTTTTCTTACATGTATTCTTCCCCTTCCTTTTTTTTAAATTGATTGATTCTTATTCCTTGCAGAACATAGAACAAGAAAACAATAGTCCTTATAAATTGAGAGTGCCTGTGGAAAACTCAGCTCTGAAAAAGAATCTTAAAATAATCCCCATTGAGAAAATGGCTGCAGGAGATGCCTCTGTGTGTGAAAATGAAACTGAGACTGTTGAAGCAAGATTAATGGAAGATTATACGGAGGAAATTTCTAGGGAACATGAGTTAGGAAAAATAACCAGCCCCTCAGACCGTGCCAGTGCATTATCATTTTCCAACAGTAGGCTTTTGAGTGCTGGGTATTTCTGTGAAAATCAAATAACCACTGAAATGCTGCAGGAAGAGGCAAAACAACAGACTGCTGACAACTTGAAGCTGATCTATGAGGTAGAAAAAAACCCAAATCATGTTGATTTAAAAATAAAAGCTGAGCAATCAAACTTGGAGAAGAACTTCCAGGAGGCACAAATAATTTCAAATAGCTCAGCTTTTGCAGAACAGGAGGGAGCTTCTGTAGCTGTTAAGGAAGAAAACTGTGGCATAAAGGAAAAACAAACACCAGTTTCTGTCAATAAGCAGGACTTGTCTCTTCAAATAGTGTCATTAGAAAAAGAACCTGAGAACCTAAAGTCTGAGCTGGAGATGTGTGAAGTTAGATTACCTAATGCAGCAGACACGTTTGATAATGTAGAAATGACCAAGAGAGCTGGTCAGGAACAATTTCTTGCAGCTGAAAATGAATGGAGGAGTCCAAAATCTGAGCAAGTTAATATTGAGAACCGTGCCTTGTTCATAGAGCATGACATTGAAATGCTTCAGGCAAAATGTCAGCAATTAGAAAGGGAGAAGGAAGTTAATCTGAAAACTATTTCTAGCTTTCAAGAGCACCTTGTTTCAGTCACAGCTGAGAGAAACTATCTTGGCCAAGAACTGAGTACTTTGTCTGAAAGCAAAAAAGAGCTGGATCAGAATTATCAAAAGCTACAAGAGAAATTAAAAGAATTAGAGTTAACTAAAATGGATTCTAATGGATTCATTAGGAGGTTAGAGGATGAAGTGAGGACACAAGCAAATCTGCTTGAGGCTGCAAAATCTGATGCAAATCAATTATCCAGTGAAAAAGACTATCTTCTTCAGAAGCTGCAAAGTTTAGAAAATGATGCTGCATTTTGCACCTTAGAAAAAGAAAAATTCCAGAAAGAAGCAGCAGATTCAAAGAAAGAAAAAGAGCTGATTGCAACAGAGTTGGGAATGATGCAGCATAAATTAGGTTCATCAGAAAATGAAAATTCAAAGCTTTCCAAATCATTGGAGGGCTTGTTAATGGAAAAAGGAGAACTTGCTGCGAGACTGAGCGCAGCACAGAAAGAAGCAGACGAATTGCGATGTGGAATTGAGAAGCTGAAAGTAAAAATTGAGTCTGATGAGAAGAAAAAACGTCACATTGCTGAAAAGCTGAGAGACAGTGAACGGAAAGCTGACTCTCTTCAGGATAAAATAGAGAGGCTTGAAAGGGAATTGGAGATGTCAGAGAAAAATCTAGAAGATACAATTATTGAGTTGGAGACTGCCAAAGCAGAGGCAGAAACATTAGCAACTGAGATGGAAGAGATGACTGAAAAGCTAAAGTGTTCTAACTTACAAATTGATGTCATCACCTCACAAAAAGAATCTTTGGCTAAAGATTTAAAAGAAATGCAAGAAAGATTCCTTGAACTAGAGTCGTCAAATTTGACTTCAGCAAAACAGTTGGAAGAAAAGGAGGAAGAAAAGATACAAATTAAAGATGAGCTTGAAAATACTGTGGCATTGCTGAGATCTGAGCTCAAAGATGTGACTGAGAAATTAGAGTTTTCATGCAAGGAGGAAGCAGATGCTAGAGCAAAAGAGCAAGTCTTGATTAATCAGGTGGCTTGTCTTGAGCAAGATAAAATAATGCTGTTACAGGAACGTCAGGAAATAAAAAATGAAAACATCAGATTGGATCAAGCAAGGGAAGTACTTGTTCAAGAATTGATGGATTGTAAACAAAAACTCAATGAAAAGGTGCAGGAAAATGGGGTTCTTGAAAAGCAGGTGAAAGAAACAGAAGCACTGTCTTTGCAGCTGACTCACATGCAGCATGAACTTAATTGCTGGCACCAGGAAAAAGAGAGGCTGCAGAAACTGATTGCTGAGTTGAATCTAAAGAAGCAACATTTTTCTGATGGTGAAACCTCTCTCGATATCCTGAATGTTCTAAAAATGTCTTATAAGGACCTTGAGAAGGAACTGGAATCTACACTTTGTGAAAAGAACACTCTATGTAAAAAGGTAATATGATTTCCATTAGGGTAGAGTTCCTTTTGTATGAGCAAGGATAAAGTGTCCTCTGGGTTTACCACTTCCTTAATAAATTAAATCCTAAAATAATTTTAACCTCAGACTTGTGCAGGAAACATCCTATTTTTAAAATTTTGTTTTCCATACAATCATAAATTTTCATTGACATTGCAGAGCTGGGAAGCAGGATATTGTTTTGCATAGGATGAATGAGAAGGTAGCTTGAAAATAGACATAGAAGTTTACGCAATCAAATAATGCAGGATAGTTTCCGTTTTCCTGTGGAGGAAAAGGAGGAAGAACAAATTGGTACTGAGTGACTGAGTTTTTGTGTCAAGAATAAATACTTTAAAGCTTCAAAGAAAGTGAAACAACAATAGTGCACTTGCCATGTGAAAAAAATCATTAGCCTGTTGTGACTCTTGTTAAATCTTGACAAACTATGGGAATAAAATAATTCATCTTAGAAACTACTTGTTACATGTAAGTACGTTCTCTGGAGGTCATGACACATGTATTAAAAATAATTCTGGAAAATTTTATTTCAGGTAAATGAACTGACTGAAAGTCAAATTGAGCTGCAAGTCAAGCTAAATAATAGTGAGCAGAAGATTGCCAAATTACAGGAAGAAAGTAATAAGCTTGCTGAAGAAATGCAATGTGTTCAAGAACATTCAGAAAAGAACCAAGTGAGTTACTCCATCTGCAATATTTTTGTGTAGAGGGACAGATGCTCAAGTACAGTACATGGGTGGAGTCTGGTCAAGGGAGTCTTTGGTAACGTACAGTATTAGAGGTTATTGCTTCCAAGTTTCAAAAAATCCAATGTTCTCTTCTGAGATAAAATGATTACTTAATAGTTTTTTCTGTCATCCTTCCATCCAAACTTTGTTTTCTTGGCATAAAGGCCACTGCTGGTTAGCTAGACATTTTTCCTAGTTGAGAAATTCTCTACTTTCAGGCTTTCAATCATCAGACTGAGGAAGTCAGATAAGAAATAAAACATTTTTTGAAACTACTTTCAGAGTTTCAGTAGTGCTGAAGTAATTCAGGACAAAGTCAAGGAAGAGACAATTTTGGAGCCTTTATTTTTAATTTGTTTGCATTTATTTTTGAGAAGCTATTTTATCATGTAGACAACCTTAGGTCTTATTTGTGAACAATATTGTGTCTTCAAACCAGTTTATGTGGTTGTCTGACCTACTAGCTTTATTTACAAAATTCTGTGGCCAGCGACTTGTTTCTATTGTGGCATTGAGGATTTGGAGTGGGAAAAGAACAGGGATTTCTGCAACTTCTAGAAATCCTAAATGGAAATACAGGCTCGCTATCCAAAAACTAGTAGTAAAAGTGGACAAAAATTCAAATGCTTAGGAAGTTTTGTCATCTGAAAGGGGGTGACGAAAGTGACCCTTAACCTCTCAAGTCACTCTCAGAGGAAACAATATTGGAAGAGGTTAAGCTTTGATTTTGGCAGTGCTGCTTGATTTAACACTGTTGGCAAACTTGCACTTATTATCTTTCAAGAAAATTTTCCTTTGCGTCCTGTCCTACCTTTTCAGATGTTCTCTTCTTTGATTAGAGTGTGTTTAGGCACTATTAAATATCTTTTCCTTGCCTAATTGTTTTTGAAAATTCAAAGATGCTTCAGTTTTAAATGGTGTAATGGGTCAACTCTTTCTCCATTGAGATAATTCCATATACCAAAGAATGTGCCATTACTATTTACAGATTCAGCTGCATCTAATAACTTCAGAAAAAAATGAACTGGCCAGGAGTTTGGAGATGGTCCAGAATCAACTACAAGAAAAAGAAAGTGAAATTAAAAGAGAAACATCACAATACAAAGACAGATTACTTCAAGCAGAGAAAGAGCATCAGGATGCTCTGACAGAAGCAAATCGAAAGGTAAATCAGAAAATAGGAATAGTGCTGTGAGTTTTTAATTCAGTTCTGTGTATTTTACAAAATTTTGTTGATCCTATTGCAAAAGAGTTTATCTTTGCTAACAATATTTCCAAAATCTACATGTACTTACCTTGGAACTTAGTAAGTGTCAAATTGACTTTTTTACATATAGTGAGCACTTCAAAGTTAATGTATCTCACAACTCAGTAAGCATTTAATCTATATAAAAATTCACTGGGACTATAACCTTAAAAAAGGAAAACAACAACAATATGTTTAATCCAGGAAATGTTTGTTTTGGTAGGAATAGAGAAGAAAATTTAACAACGATATAAGGGCAAATTTGTTGGGAAAACATTTGTCATATGTGCTATATGCAAAGAGCTATCAACTATTCTGCAGAAATGTCTGTGAACATTTACTTGAGGCCAGTAGAACACAGGCAAATAACTTACTATTATTGTTTTTTAATAGTTTTCATTCTTATTAATTAAAAATTTCATTCTTATTAATATAAAGTAGATGTAAGATACAGTTACAGTAAAGATACAGAAAAGTTACAGTAAAAGATAAGGATTTTCTTCTGACAGACTTCTTAGAGGCAAGATTCTAGTATTCAAAATACATACTTGAGACAAGTTGCCCTTTCAATTTTAAACCCCTCAAAGCATAACTATTCAATTTGCTGTGGAATTCCTGTGGGTTTGTGATATGCTGTTAGGTACATCTTTAAAATACAAATCAGTGTCCTTTTTCACTGGGTATCATAGTAATTAGGCACCTTTTCTTTCTCTAGAATGAAGTAGAAATTGAGGCCTGTCATGAGAAGATTAGTTCACTGGAGCACTTTATCAGCTCACAAAAATTGGAAATTGAGCATTTGAAGTCAAATAAAGAACAGCTCAATAATTCCCTTAAAGAAGCTAATCAAGCCTTAGGAGAACTCCTAAAAACTAAGGTAAGAAAAACCCCTAAGTATGACCAACTACATGAGATTCCAGACACTGTGTAGCAAAATAAACATAGAATTGGGAACCTGAACTTTGGCTTGACTTTGGTACAGCCTTTGTTTCACTAAAGGTATCATAAAGCCTGGAGAAAAAAACATTGGCAATATTAATGTACATTAGAAAAATTCTGCCATGACTGAGATCACCTAGAATTGGTTTCTGTGACCCTAAACACAGCAGTCTATTGACTACAGTGAGCATTGCAGCTGAGCTAAAACGTGGTTAGAATTCACTCAGTGAGACTGTGCAGTGTCTCAATTTTCTGTTTGTGAATTACTTTGATGGTAAAATGTACCATGGTCTATCCCTAAGCATTAGTCTTGAGAGATTGCTCTTGATTCAGCTTTTTCAGTTCCATTTTATATAGAATTCTCATTACAGCTATTAGCTGGTGTAATTCTCTGGCAGAATTGTTCTCAGGGATGCTGGAATATGAGTTCCACATACTATAGCTACTGATAACTGGGAATAGTTCTTCATGTTCTTGGTTTGTTTTTTGGTAGCATAGGTCCATATACTGAACTTCTGTACCAATAATCCTGTCTGGCAATAGGATCCCTTTTCTGGGTGATTTTGGTCTTTTTTTGGTGCTGCTTCAGTCTATCATTGATTTCTGGCTCCAGCTCTGTTCTCCCACTTTAGGAGTTAGTGTCGTTCTAAATGCATTCTTGAAGAAGCAGTCAATTCAATTTATGTGCAAGTAAACACTGATTTACAATATGATTATCTTGCTCAACAGTTCTTTATTCTTAGGGCCCCCCACTGTGGTGTGAGTTTGGTTAATAAGAGCAGTCCAAGGATAAAGTCCCATGGTAGTGTCAGAGGAGCAGAGAAGGCTCCTAGCTGTGCTCACTCTGTGGAATTTGCACACAGGTTGGTCCCAGACCAGTGGGAGGATAAAAGGTTCGGGTTGGACATTGTGAAGAATTCCTTTGCTATAGGAAACCGTGTAAAGCATTGGGAGGGGCTGCCCAGGGAAGTGGTGGAGTCACCACCCCTGGAATGGTTTGAGGAACAGCTCAAGGTGGCCCTTAGTGCTAGGGGTTAGTTGATATGGTGGTGTTCAGTCAAAGGTTGGGCTCGATGATCTTGGAGGTCTTTTCCAACTTCAGTGATTCTATTACTCCATTTGATATTATAATGTCTAAAAGGAGGAATTATGTTTCTGGTGAAATAACTAAATTTCTTATTTTTCAGGCTGATAATAGTAACATTATAATTCAGCTGCAGAAGGAAAATGAATATGCCCACAGTAAAGTGCAGATGTGGATGAAATCCTGTAAGCAGCTGGAACAGGAAAAGGAAATGTTGCAGAAACAACTAGCTGAACATGATGAGCTGCTAAAGAAGGAAAATCTGAGTGTGGCAAAGCATAATAAAGAAGGTAACTGAATCTAGATTGTCTTAATGCTTTCTTAGTGGTGCATTAATTTGTAAAACTTTCTTGTTCCCTGAAATGCCCACTTGCATATGCAGCTCTGGTACAGAGCATGATTCTTAACTAGGATAAAAAATTACAAGTGCAAGTGTCAAACCTTTTCAAAATCTAGCTAACCTTTTTTTCTCTTAAAGTTCTTGTTTCTCTTCTCAGAAACAATACTAGGTTCTGAATAAATACATTAAATGCTCCATTTTTGGTGTTGAAGAAAAGGGATGTTTTTCTTATTAAATAAGTTTTGTGTGGAAGTTCTTTTATCATTTTCCAGCAGGCTTTTCCCTCTGATTCTCGTGCTTTGTTTGTAATATTTTAGCTCACCTCATGAGATGCACTGTACTGTAAATGATACTTAAAGCAAATTGAGGGTGCATACGGAGTGTTCAGAAATTACAAAATGAGAGGGAAAATGTTTCCCCATGCACTGGCCAAGAATTCTTTTCAAAATTTGCATATTTGTTCTCTATTTAACAGGGACATTATTATGTCTGTCACATTGCTGAATTTGTTTCACAGTAATTGTTTTATAATTGCACTGTTACGGAACATGTGTAATTAAAAGATGCACGACCATCACATTATAAATTCTTATGTATGCATCTTTTATTATGTCAGTTATATAAATAGTCTTTTTTTTTTTAAAGATGCTGATGATAATGCCATTACAGAAGAAATTAAGTTAAAATTGGAAGAATTGCAAGAATCTACAGAAGTGAAGACCAGAGAAGCAAATGAGAACTTGGAGAAATACTGCTCTCTAATTATTAAATATCATAAACTAGAGGAAGCAAATGAGATGCTAAAAACACAAGTCAGTTTGTTGAGTACTCAGCTGAAACAGGGAGCGAGTGATGCTGTCAGCACTCCTTTGCTGAATTCAGAGAAGTCATCAAGAGAGAAGAGCAAACACTCTGTCAAAGACAGAAGGTCGGATGAAGATACTACTAAGCTTTCAAGTAAAAGGCAGAGATGTGAAGACAGCAGGAAAGAAAATGGAGAACCAAGATCTCCTGCTCCAGAGACTGTCTTGAAAAAGAAAAGGAAGTGTGATGTCTCTCAAAATCTGCAGGATCAGGACAACACTGACTGTGAGCTGGATGGGCTTCCAGAAATAGTGCAAAAAGGTATTTATTATGTGTTGTAAAGGCAAATGTTCTCTGAGCACAGCAGGTGTGCTTTTCTCTTCTGTTTTGTTGAATGGCTTTCACTCTGAGTAGGTGGCTATGCAAACATTTTTGGTGACAGTGATGGAAGGTGAAAGGAGTCAGTGAGAGATGTGGCAGTAGGTGCCATGTGAGCTTTTGTGGAGCACTGGTGTTAGACCGGCAGAACACATTTCTGTTGGATTAATAGCTCCCATTCTGCCAAAAGTTAAATGGTTGTGGAAGTCTCCTGTGCTCCCATCACCTCACTCACAGGTGCAGTGTGCAGTGAGGCAACTGGAGACCAGAAACTGGTGAGTATTGGTGTTTGGAGGGAAGCCCAGGTGCGTTCCCCAAGTGTTTGCTTATTTGTGTGCTTTTATTTCTTTCTACACCAGTAATTAAAAGTGGGTTAAGTTGCAAAATGTTAAATTGACAAGAATTCCCTGAGTTGAAACTGACTTGCACACAGCAGTAAGACATTAACATCTTCATGAGAATTCACTTTCCATCTCCTATGAATGCCATGAAATTAGATGGCCTGATATTCCATATAATTGTTCACTGCAGCAGAGGGTAACTGAGAAGACTGCACAAATCAGGGCTTGAAAAATATCAAGTAAGTTCAACTACCTATTAAGTTGCCCTTTATAATTAATGTAATTGCCATCATTAAAGGACAAACCATATGGATACTGAATAGCCCCAACTTTGGTGGTCACTCCCAGAAGTCAGGATTTCTAAAGCTAAACATTATTTGCATTTCACTTTCTTACCAGCATTACTATATCTTCTAAAAATATTCTTGTCTCGAGGACATATGTGCCATTTCATGTTTGACTTTTAGGCTAGAGAGAGAGATAATAAAGAGTCAATTAAAATAGATAATTAAATAGTTCTACACAGAGAAAAGTATTAAAAATCAGGAGTATCATCTCACAGTACCATGAATTAACCAGTGCTGGTTTTCAGTTTGAAATTACTCTCCACATAATAATGTACTTGTAAAGAAATGACCAAGCACTTGTTTGATTTTTCTTTTTTTCCCTATAGAATTACTCTTGTAATTCAATGGTTGTTCTGTGATATCCGAGTATTGCATTTGAATTTTGGAATATGCAAGATCTATTCAGCAATC
Source organism: Prinia subflava (assembly GCF_021018805.1). NCBI lineage: Eukaryota > Metazoa > Chordata > Aves > Passeriformes > Cisticolidae > Prinia > Prinia subflava. The sequence goes on from NC_086248.1 coordinate 93,048,206, forward strand.
TCTTTGTTCCATTTTCTCCAGTGGAACAGATGATTTATTTCAATCAGCTGTTTTACTGCTATTTTGAAAAAAGAAATCCATTTGAGGGCTGTGATTGCTTTAGCTGGTTTTTATGGAAGCTGTTTATTTTTCAGGGTTTGCTGACATCCCCAGTGTGAGGGTCAGCCCTTACATTTTACGTAGAACAACACTGCACCTCAGATCCAGTCCCCATCTGAGCTCCTCGAGTGAGAAGAGGCCTTTGCCTCCCCAGGACTCGCAGAAGTGCAGACCAGGCCATCGTGGTGAGCGCTGCTCTTCGACACCTGGTGGCAGCAAACCACAAAAGGTAACTTGGAAAAAATTGATCTGCGTATAAAAGTCATTTATATCGTTCTTTATGTTCCTCAACAGTACAGTGGAGAGAAGATCATAAATACTGAATGATGGAAACATGACACAGTTCTTGACCATAGTAGCAATCTGCAGATTGTTCATGTGCTTATATTGGTGAGCTCATAGGAACAACTGGTCAGAAATGTAAATTCAATATAGGAATATTTTCAATTTCTTATAATGGATGTTAAAGAGCAGATAGTCCTTGTACTGTGGCTTCTCATGTTGCAGAGAAAGTAACCACCAAAAAGACTAACCTCTGAGAGTTTGAACTTGAAGTTTTCTGCAAACAGCTTTTCTTGGAATTTATAGAATAACTAGAGATTTGAGAGGCTATTAAACTTGTGAAGAGGGAACATTTGGATAATAAAGAATGGGTTGTGTTGGAAGGGACATTAAAAATTAACTAATTCCTGCCACAGACAGGGACACCTTCCACTAGACCAGCTTGCTCATGCTTACCAGACTTTGATGTTATCAAAACAGATAAATACTACACAGTTATGCTTTGAAAGTGGATCTTTATTAAGAAAAGGTTAGTAAATGAAGTTTACATTAACTCTGTATTTTCAGTAATAGACACATTGCTGAATGTTTCACAGTACATCAGAGCAATGTGTTCTAAGATGATGCAAATGCTTTGCAGATTGTAGAAAATTCTTCCAACTTTAGGACAGAAATAAACCTTTTGCTGTCCAAAACCTCCTCCAAAGTTTGTAACCGTGTTATCTCAAGTTGAGCAGTAGGAGAACAGTTATTGCTAGCTCTTTGTATTAGGGCTACACAGAAATATGTCAGTAGACAAAAATCCTTCCAGTTTGCCAGGTTACACAAAGTATTCTTTTGATAATCTTCTGTTGTCAAATTCTTTTGACCGCAATCTTGCACATAGCTTTTTGATTTTTTCTTTTTTTTTTCCTTTTTTTTAAAAAAAGTTATTTTGTATTAGAATATAAAGTATGTTGGCAAGCTAACAAAAGTAAGTAAAGGCAAATGCCACATAGTTTAGTGGATGTATAGCTTTTGAGGCCAGAAAGCACCGTTGGGAAAACAAATCAGATCAGACCCATAATTTTTTTTGAGCTATAGAAATAGGAAATTGGTGTTTTGCAGTGAGAGTGAATCCACTGGATTTGTGTGTGTTGTTTCAAGGGATAATCACCTCACTTGCCAAGAGTTGCTGCTTCTTACAGACATTGCCTGGAGGTCTGTGTTTTATTACTGTTTCATTAAGTGATGCCAATACATTTTATTTATACTCCTTTATGTCTTTTTCCCTATAACCTTAGAAACAAATCGTGTTACTTGTAAAGAATCTGATAGTGCAAAAAAAGAAAGGAAGCCTTGGTCACAGAAAGTTGAGCAGTAACCACCTGCCAGCATGGTGTGAGCTTGTTGTAGACCATAGTCAGGGTTATAGTAAATAACAATTACTCAGTAATAATATTTTCTAATTTAACTGGAGAAGGGATTTCCCAAACATTCCTGCTGTTTGTCTAAACTTGTATTGTCTAGGTCCAAGGACAGGCTACTCCTCACCTTCAACTAGATTGCAGTAATTAAGATTTCAGTGTTGGTTTTGTTCCCCCCAAGTGTAAATATGCAAAAGTCATCAGTTTCAGGAATTTGTGCCCTTCTGTCTTGGACACTGCTGAATATGTGTGTTGGTTTTATTTCAAGAGGATGTACATCTGGGAATTTCTGGAGGAATTGCTCATATTGCTTCATCATTTGTTGAAACTATTAAAATGTGTTCTTTCATGCTTTATATTAATACAGTAAATGGTGTGTCTTGTTTAAAAAGTGAAATAAACCTTGTTTCCTTCTCTGACAGGTACTTGTATCTAATTTATTTCAAATACCCAGTTTCAAACTGTTGCAAATTTCTCAAGGTGTTTAAAAAGTGCCTGTCATGTTCATATGCAAATTTATTCACTTTTCTACGTGAGTTTAATGCAGAATTTAAATTGAGTGCTTTGCACATCGGTCAAAATGTGAAAGCAGTGGTTTCTGCCCAGGTGTCAGCAGAAAAAAGTGACACCTATGCTTTATGTTTGCAGAATATGTACAGAAAAAATTAAATATAGCTCTTGGTACACACTACCAGGTACTTTAGTAAACAGCTTAAGAGTACTGTCTGTTCCTTGTGTAGCTTTTTTCTACTCCTGGAAAATAGCTTGCTAGCAGTGTAGCAGATATTTCATCTCATACCACAACAAAGCAAGAGTTATCAAGCCTCACTGTGTTATGTATTCAGAGTGATAAGTGCCTTAAAAATATGTTTTTCTGCTTTCAATATGTCTATGTCTTTTGCAAATTCCCAATATTTAGTCTTTTGCAGCAGGTATTTCAACCCAAGGCAGAAAGCTAATACGGTTTTCCATTACCAGTAAACAAGAATGTTTTTGTTTGTGTTACAGGAAAATGATGAGCAGCAGTCCCAAGCTTTTCCACCGATGAATTCGACATCAAGGTCACCGCTTCGCCTGCATAAACAATCCCCAAAACCTCTCTCTGATAATACTAGGGAGAGTCGTACAACACACAAAGCAAAAAGTTCCCTAAATGAACAAGAGAAAGATGAGAAAGATGAGCAAAAAGAAAATTGTAAGGTGCAGTAAATCTGATTTAGTCACTACTCAGAATAACTGGTGGTCAAAACCAGTTTGTAAAATAAGTATCTGAACTGTATGGAGGGCACCATTTTCTCTTCTCCAGTGAATAAGGCTATATGGGTTCTGCAGAGCTTCTTTGATAATGTTTACTAATACCAATAGTCACTTAAACTTGTGAAATAATAGTGAACAGATAAATTGATCTTTTTATAGAATTACAGAATCAAATTAGGTTGGAGAAGACCTTTGAGGTCACTGAGTCCAACCTATGACCTAACATCACTTTGTCAACAAGACCATGGCACGGAGGGCCACATCCAGTCTTTGCTTAAACACCCCCAGGAGTGGTGATTCCAACACCTCCCTGGGCAGCCCATTCCAATGCCCAGTCACTCTTTCTGAAGTGAAGAACTTCTTCCTAATGTCCAGCCTCAACCTCCCCTGGTGCAGCTTGAGTCCGTGTCCTCTTGTACTATTGCTGGTGAACTGAGAGAAGAGACCAACTCCCACCTGGCTACAACCTCCTTTTAGATGTAATTGTAGAATTATGATTGTAGCATTTTCTGTAAATACTTCTTTATAAATCTGTTAAAAAATTAAACCATAGAAAAAGTGGCCGCATGTTGCCATGTAATTAATTGTTGCCATTTTTATTGTGTAACAATGGTTGATTTACAAATGGAAAACAAACTCAGGTATCTAAAAATACTAGTTTCCAGGAAAAATGGGGCAAACACTATTGGATGATTCAAAGTGAAGCGGTGATTTTGCTTTCTGGGTGCAAGACAAAAATATAGAAACAGCCATAAAGTGCATCCAGTGCACAAGTCAAGTGTCCTGTGTGTTGGTATCCCTTCTTATAATCATACTGTGCAAATAGGGGTGAGACATGATTCAAACAAAGCCAGAGAGGACTGCCTTGTTTGCCTGAAACTAAGCATCTGACCATGTACTTCCCTAGCTGAAGATCTTGTGTTGATCTTCACATCTGCCAAATGGCCCTTAGCCAGCCAGGAATCCTCAGCAGGATGGGACTGAGCACTTTGTACCAGGCCACAAAGGACCCTGTAACAACAAATTTGTTCTTGTTGTACCAGCAATGGTTGTCTGCTGTTCCCTCTGCAGGTCGCCCTTCACCTTGACAATGCTTAACCTCAAATCTGTCTCTATGAACATTAATGAGGACCTGTACCTGCTTGTAGTGAGAGTGGATGTGTTGGGAAATGGTCAGGTGTCAAGAAATATCTGTATGGAATTCCTTTTCATTCAAATAGAAGTTAAGATTCTGGTATCATCAATACAAGAGAAATAATTCCATCCAGTTCTTGATAAACTTGAATTTAGGATGATTCATTACAAAACTGCTCCCCCCAGCTTGTTGATCTCAAAGGTCTAACTGGGCTGGCTTAGGAGCACAGACCAACTTAACTGTCTAGAAAAAGGTGACATCCATCACATCAGTCAGTATCCAACTAAACAGAAATTACTTTCTGATAATTCATATTATACTCACCTGGCCTGGACAGGGAAATCAAGCTCCTGTACCAGTAGTGCCCTAAAGCTCCAAGATGCACAGCAGAGAGGCATTTTTGCATTGTTATGTTACTATGTCAGAATGTTTCTTCTTTCAACAAAAGTGTGTAATAATGTTTTCTGCTCCTTGCAAAAGTAGAGTGGGTTTTTCTTTCTATATACATATCTCCATTATTCTGCCTTTCTTACAGTATTGTCTGTTTGAATGCAGTCAGTTTAGGAGGACAAATGATTTACTCATTGTTCTAACCAAAAAATCTTTAAAGGCATTCAACATTTGTATCAAATGTGTGTAACAGTCAGGCAAATGAAAATACTTTTCATTATTCAAATTATCAAAATCTTGCCATGTAATCTATCCTTCATTAACTAGATATACCTGTGCTTGGCATCACAGCAGTAGACCTTGCAGCTTTTCCTTAAACATCTTAAGTTGTTTGTTAACTCAAGTGTTAGGTAATTAAAACAATCCCTGTGGCACTACCCCTAAAGATATCTTCCAAAAACACTGAAAGGGGCCCACCTTAAAGGATGCATTTTATTGCCTCATCTTATGTCAGGATACTGTCAAAGCTCATAAAAGCTAAATTATTTCAGACCAGGTTTTGTATCTTGAAATTATTTAGGGATCATCTGTGGAATTACAGCAATTTAAAAAAGTATTAAGTGTCTTGAGGTAGAAGCATGGGTATGAAGAGACTTTGGTAGCCCATAATAGAAAAAACCCAAACAAAACTGGTGTGTTTTATTTATCCAAATCATTGTTTTTCTATTTTAATCTGATGCCTTGAAAAGTGTCCCACTTGGAGAAGAGTGTGGAAAAAACATCTATCTTTAGAAAGCTGTCTAATTTTTCTTAACCAGGAAAATTTGAACAACTATGTTATAATGAAAAAAAATACTATCAGTAGAAGAAAGCATTGAGACTTTAGTTGTTACATATTTTCCCACTTGGCTGCATTTTGTATTTTATAAGCCTTTAGATTTCATTAAGTGTGAAATGTTTTCATTTTGAAAGATTACAGTCTGGGTTTTTTTAGCAACTAGTATGTATTGGAGTACTGGGTAGTCTTAGCTTTTTGATGTAGGTTAAGATTTTAAAGAGGTCTTAGATTAATGCCTAAATCTGTTGAAATATTCTACATTCCCTTGCAATTGATGAGACTTCAGGTCACAATCCACATAGGGAAGCTCTGTCATGAACATAATTTCCAACCTCTCTGTATATCAAGCACGCAGAGCAAAAAAATCAGAGTGCCTGATCAGGATTCCTAGTAGGATTGCATAGGATACGTTTTGTCATCTCTCTATAATGAATGAAAGGACACTTGTGTGTGGCTTTCTGTTCTGTGAAAGTCCCTGTAAAAATGTCTTTGGTGCTCTGCTATTGTTCTTAGCATGCTAACCCTGTTGTTGCCATAGTGATACTGTGTTACATCACAGGAAGATGCATTAGCTGGATCTCTTCTTCACTTTCCTGTTTACCCAAGGTTTACATTGTAATTGGTGTAAAATCTAGTCTGCTATCTCAAGTGGTTTTGCATGCTCCCTGAAATGCCCTGAGCTAAAAGCATGCAGGAATGCTGGCATCCTTCTGCCATGTTCCCCCACAGCTGATGGAAAGGTCTGGCTGGTTTGTGGTGTTCAGCTCTTTCTTCAGACTTTGAACAATTCTTCTCATTTTTACCTAGTAATGAAAGAAAAACAAAAAAGGAGATTTGTTTGTTGGCTGCTCTTCCTGGATTCTTCTTATTAAAAATTAATTATTATTAATTATGTCTGAAATGATCTCTCAGGTGTCAGAATTTAAAATGTTCCCAGAATTTAAAATGTCAGATGCTGCCCTGCCTTGTGGAGCCCACTTGGCTCCAGGGGTGATGGATCATGAGTTCCTGCACTGCCCTGCAGTCCCACCCTTGGGGACTGTGTTGCCACTCCTATGTTTGTTCACTCACTGGGACCACTTGGAAGAGTCTGCTCATCCAGTGATGGGCAGTGGGAGGGAGAGATGGAGCTGAAACAAGAATCACACTCTCACTATCCAGCTAGTTTTGTTGGTGTGTCCTAGAGTTGATGCACATTAATAGACTTTTAAGCAGAAAGAAAAATACTAGGGCCTGGACTCAGAAGTGTGTATTGGACAACAAATAGTGCCCTACAAACCTTGAAGGAGATGACAGAGAAAAGTGCAATACACACCTAATTTGAAACTTCTCTGTACAATACATGACAAACAAGTTCCCTTTACACAGGGTGACATTGCTGAACAATGTAAACACTGTAGGAAAAAAACCAGTGCCACTCCATGGCCCAGGTGAAGTAGAACACTCCAGATTTGTCCCAGAACTAGTTTCAGGTGCCTTGTTCTTGCTGTCTGAGATTTCAGCTGTCTAACCCTTAAAATGATTCCACCTCCCTCTGCTTTGGCTATCTTATCCTAAACAGCCATAAATTACAAAAGGCTGCCAGTAATTTTCTGCAGAAAACAGCAATTGAGAACAGCTGTTTGAACGTAATGGTGTTGACAACTGTATGTAAGGTGAACTGTGGTGAAAGCAGACTGCAGGAGCAGTATTCAAAGGCAATGCGTGGATTTGCTTGATATAAGGACTAGTCTATCTATAATTCCAGGGACAGGAGATAAGAGATGACCTCTGCAAAAAAAATACATATATATAATTTTAATATAGATAATATCTAAAATAGAATTTATATATATATACTATATATATATTATATTTGTGTGTGTGCATGTTCTCTGATACTTATTTGCACACCCAAGCACTTACTTCAGTGTAGAGTTCAGAAACTCCATGGAATATAGGAAAACAGGATGTAGCTGTAAACCAGCTAAATCTGTTTGGCTTTTTGCATGGTTTTATTCCTGGAAGCTTTTTTAACAGTAGACAAATTATGATCTCTATTGACAATACAGCTGTTGAAATACTTCAGTGAAAGGTCTGATGGATGCATAGAAAAATCAGCAGCTCTTTGTATTTTGCTTTTCTGCTACTGTGCTTCATAAATTAAACAGATGGAAGCTTAGTGAGAATCTGCTCTGAGCTGGATACAGAGGTTCCTTTATTTCAGGGCTCCTTTATTTAGATGGCCTGCTGAGTACCACATAAAATACAGTGTAAATACATTTGATCTTTTGAAGGAAATCATCTTGATCTTTTTCATGAAGACTGTGTATCCACATCTGACTACTGATTTTTTCTTTTAGAGGCAAAATGGGAAGTTGGAAGTTATTAATTGTGGTTGAGGACTGCTTACATTCTCTTCTTTTCAGTATAGAGAAAGGGAAATGTTCTGTATTCTTCAGCATTGTTGTTGATATTTAGACTTATGTGTGGTTTTAGGCACTGCCTGGCACTGAGATTGAAGGTTTTAGTTGTTCTGAAGGGAGCATAGTTTGGATTAGCTTAATTTTGGGCTTTGATTCCGATCATGGAGGCTAGAAGTAGTAATGGAGAAGACTGATACTTCATCCTATGGGATTTTTCTTTTCCTTCAATTTCTTGCAAGCAATTACAGAGGAAAGAATCTATTTTGGGATTCCCAGATCTCCTACTTGCTTAACTGCTTGTTTAACTTGGTTAGCTGCTCTTGTCTTTTTGTTTAAGTGTTTGGTATCTGGCTCCTGATATTATGTTCATGTCACAAATCTGCTGAGAGAGGCAGTTACACATGAAAGTATTGGTTTATTTCAAAGAATCTAAATAAGAATCTCCCACAAAGTGCACATCCCCTTTAAGTATGAGTGGGAAGGGTACCAAATGGTTGGTTTGTTCAGGTGTCTCCGTCACCATTGCTGACTTCTTTGACAAAGCAGCACTCTTGTGTTGAAAGTATCATTTTAATGTGCTTAAAATGACATGTTAAAAAAATGGAAGGTCAGTGAACTAGCTGCAGGGAAGACAATATAGTCTTGAATGCTCTTCCAGAGCTTCCAAAACATAGCTGAGTTTATGGGTTGAGTTCCCATGGTATTTGCTACAGCTTAGAAGTACAAGACGAGGAAGCTAGTCTTGTCTTTGCTCTAAAGCTGATGCTTTGCAAAAACACACAGTCAACCTAAATTGTTGTAGAACTGGTGCTGGAATCACCATATTCCATACTCAGATAACTGGGAAAGGGTTGTACCCTTCTCTGGTGAACTTTAACTGAGGAGGCCAAGTGTTAATTCTTCCCCACTTGTTGCTTATCCAACGTCTCTTCATCAGCAGAGGAAAGTGGGGGATTTTTCAGTCATTTCAAATGCAATTCTCCTGGGCTCAGCCACCACAGTTGCTAATTCTGCACTGCTGTCTAGGGTACATTGAAAAAAAATGTTGATGGGAATGTAAGTGATTGCTGGCTTGCTGTAGCAGGCAGGAGGATTCCACAAATTCACATCATCCCTGTGGTACACTGGAGACACTTCTATAAATTCAGTAATGCAGCTATGATTATTCTTCTCCTTGCCTCCCAATTAACCAGTACTGCACATATTGTTCCCTGTCAAATATCTTATTTTGTCAGATGCCAGAGAGCAGTGTTGTTCTCTTTTCAAATTGCTGGTTTGATTTCTGGCAGTACTTGATTGCTTTAAAATGTACTTTCTGCATCCATTTTCCTCAATACTTAATTAACTGGAGAAAACTACTGAAATGAGGTTTCAGTTAAGTAGGTGTTTCACTTCTGTCCCCACTACCTCATTCATTTATTTCCTCTAGCTCACTCAAGTCCCAGAGACTTTGTCTTCAATTTGAAAGGCACTTTGCAGTCTAGATGATCTATCTTTTAGCTAAATTCTCCTGGAAAATGCCATTCTAGAAGATGCGTTCCCATCTACATTAAATACCAGAAAAGGGTAGAAACAAACATCTCCAGGTCACAACTGTGGCAGCATGAGCAGTGCTTGAGCCTCATCTGTGGTACTTCTGTGCCTTTGCAGGGGTGTCTTAGGCACTGATGGGGCAGGTAACTGCTAGAAAGCACTTGGCTCTCACCTCTATCCCTCTGCTTTTGGTGAAGCATGCTCTGTGGGAAGCCTACAATAAGCTCCCCATGGAATGGTGCTCCATGGAACACACAGCATGAAGTAGCAGCAAATTAACCTTTTCTGTGTGAGAATAATGTGGAAGCTGCTACATCATGGCTTGGGGCTGCATGTCACCCAAGGTAATGCCTACCCTGGGCACAGGTTCCTCGTAGGTAAGACAGCAGCTTGAACATCCAGAATTCATTGGAGCATAACATATGTTTTTTTATATTTTGTTGTGACTCCATGTGTTTCTCTATTTCAGCCTTACAAAGAGCCAAGACCATTGAAATTAAAAAACACCAGTGATCCAGTATAACCGTACTGGGAGAAGGGAAAATGGTGATGAAATACGCAGTCAGCAGTCTGGATTGCAGGTAGTTAGTAAGCAAGCAGAGTTCACGTATCTTGGAAAGTACAAGAGTAGATTCTGAAAGGCAGATGATTGCAGAATGGACTGAGAGCACTGACTGGTGTGGTTTGACTTGCTCAAGACTGAGAAAATTATTATCACTGTCAGAATGAATCAAGGGGAAAATGGATTACAGTTTAATCAATTAGGATTCCTAGAGCACCCTCACTGAACTTAGCTTTATTAAGAGGTGATAATCATGATGGCCTCTTTGTTCTGTGGAGGAAGATCTGTGGGTATTCATGGTGTGGAATGGAGTCTGGAAGCTGTCATACAGAAAGGGAAAAAATGGGCAGACTCGGAGAAGCTTACTGGGAAAATTTTAAAACTCTGGCTCAATTTGAAGGTCATTACAACAACCATTCGATCTTGGCCACTTTAACAGAAAATTATTTGTTCTGTTGAAACGTGTTAAGATAAAGGACACTCTCCGTGAGCTGGAAACACAAAATGTCCAGTACTTTGTTTCTTTCAGTGTTCAGAAAATATGGAGCAAACTCCTTGTGATAGGATTGTGATTGGAAATCCAGTGAATTTCTCCGTGCACATGCTTTGTCAAAACTGACTGATGAGATTTGCAATCTTCAGCATTTTTTTCTTTTGAGAAGTTTGTGCGCTTAATGTCCTATGATAGACATTAAGAAATACCCAAGTAGGTGAAAAGAGCAATTTTAAAGCCTCCTCCATGGCTCTAAAGAAATTCTCACAAAAATTTCTGAACTAATATAAAAGTTATTCAAACCTATCTGCAAGGCTGCTCTTTGTAAATATTATAAGGTAATTTTATATCTTCTGTGTTCTGTTTTGCTGACTTGCTAAAGTGAACCTTCAACAAAAGGGAAAAATCCAGTATAGCAGCCAAGACTATGGAAGGCTGGGAAGTGTGAGAGTTTATGGCCAGGCCTGCACAGTGCTGAGCCATCAGACTGGATCCTGTGTTTAACTAGGTGAGTGATGTGTGTTTTACCTATGAGAGTTCCCTCTCTAGACCTCATTTTAAAGCCTGATGACCTATAACTAAATCATGGTCTGGGTTAGGCTTGGTTTCAGTGGCCAGAGTAACCAATGCAGGTGTTAAGAATCTACCGTACACATGTCCTCTGGTAGTCAGGTGGACCGTGTTTGTGAGGTACTTGTCCAGTTTCCCAGTTGTCTTCATGTTTGGAAACTCTGGTTTACATAAGCAACTTAAGAAAAGAGTGTTTGCTCCTGCAGGCACACCACTGAATGTGCACTTGAAGTGGGATGAGCTCTGCTGTATAAATGGCCAGAGCAGGCAGTGAAATTTGTACATCCAGTTGAAACTTCAGACGAAATTTAAGAAATTGAAATGAAACATGCTGGGATTTCTAAAATTTTGCCAAGATAGAATATTCCTACTTAAAATCACACGGGTAAGAGAACTTGTTTCACAGGACATTTCCCCTTCTGCCTGTGATGGGACCACTGGGTCAGCACTGGTTTGGAAGAAAGTTTCCACATACCAGATCACTGACATTTTCTATTGTGAGAAGAATAAACTTGGGTGCTGTGCTCATCTCAGAGCAGTCATTTTCATTTTTACTGGTTTACTTTTAAAACTTTCCCATGCGCAGTATCTAATTGTGGTCCATTACAAAATGCTGTATTTAAATGGTAACAGTGCACGGGGCTGAAAGGGACTGTTGGTAAGTCGCTTTTTCACTTTGATGATTAAGCCGCTAATTATTGCATTAGCATCCCAAACCACAGTCGTTTGTGATGTGTCTCCTTAGGCAATCCCGTGAGGCACCATGGGCTAAGTAGAAAGGGTATGGCACTCTTTAGAGAAGGGAAGGGCCAAGAACATGTAGGAGATAATGCCAAGGATTAAGCAGATGTTGCTTTCTCCTGTGTCTGCTCCAGTGTGACTCAAGATAGTGCTGAGGTGTGGTACATGAAAAAGAGGGGGCTTTTCTCCTTAGAAATATGAAAATAGTCCTTTCTGTTAATAGCTGTAAAAGGCCCTATGACACTTTCTGCCAGGTCTTATCACTGAGGCCATACTTGCACAGTAATTACAGGAAATTATTTTGTTTGGTTGAATAAAGTGTCTTTTCACCTTCCACACCACTGGGGTGTTCAGCTGCCTGTGCTGTTCTAGATTCCTGTCCTGAAATGTTTGGTAACCTGCAGGGTGCCATTTATCAGATGTCTCCCATCTTTCCCTCACCTGAGATAAAACTTTTGGTGTCATTACACTGTATGTTTTTGAAAATGAACACTTTATGAGCCTCTTAAAAGCAAAGGCATAAAGCAAGTGTAAGATATTACCTTGTGTCTTCAGAAGCTTTTGGTTCTATGTGATAAAATTCTCAGAAATAAGTTACTTGGAATAGTTTGCTCATTGGAAGACTGATGGGCACTGGATCCCTCACCCCTGCAGGTGCTGTGATAGTTTCCCATCAACTTGCTGAAATGATGCACTTACAGACCAATTTTGATGCCTGTTTCAAGCCCAGGAGATATGTTTTCCACTTTCCTGGATTATAAGAGCTACCCTTTTACTTGTACCTCTTAGCAAGGACCAGCATTTTTTTCTTTTCAAGGATTTTTTTAATGGAATTGATAGCTTCTCAAAATGTATCCGAGTATGGATCAGGTTCTGCAGCAGATATGTCATCCTTGCACTTCTAAAGGTATAAAACTCTCTGATGGTGGATTCAAGCAAGTGGCTAGATAATAAAACTCAATTTTTACAAGCTTTCTTGAGTGGAGACTATTTCATTACTACAGAAAATGGGGGAACCTGTTTCCTCTGAAAATTTGTCTTCAGTTTCTTAATTCGTGTGGTAGGAAAAAAAATTGTCATGCTCAATCATAAAAGAATGTTTGAATATCCAGAGCTGGCCAGATGAGAAGAGCCCTCAGCTGAAGACTTTTAAGTGGATCACTGAATGCAGTCTGCAGAGGCAGTGAAACAATGTGAACAGAAGAAATAAATTTTGCTGGAAGGACTGGTGCCTGCTTTTTCCTGGGCATGCTGTTTGAGATTGCATGTTCTAAAATGAAAAAAAAAATCTATCTCTGTTTCCTAATTGAACTAGGCAACTAATTGCATTCTTCCCTCCCTCAGTCCCCATTTAATATCCCATTGAGTGTGTGACCATTTCTCTGGAAAAGCAATGGTGCTACTCTCTTTCTCAGAACTGGAGAAGAGGCTGCAGGTTGTAGAGCAGTGAATTCCCTAGCAAGTGGTGAGCATTGCTTGGACATGGTGTGTGGACAAGCACGGACAGTGGCTCAGGCAACACCTCTGGGTGGGTTTAAGCACCCTCATGATGTTTAACAGGCAGTTGGCCAACATGGAGATTATTTCAAGGAGCAAATCTCAGACACTGTGCTGGAGCAAATGCCAGCAGGAACTTGGAGAGGGGAGTGTTGGTTTTGGATAGCAAATGCACAGAAGAGCAGAGCCCAGAGAAGGAAGTACCCAAATAAAAATTTGACAGGCATCCAGTGTGGGTAAAAAAAAAAGACATTGCAAACACCTTGACATGTGTTTCAATCTCCTTATTTTGTCTGGTCCAGAAAGTAGTGGTAGGAAATAAAAAGAGTTTGGTTTGAAGACAGCAAAATGAAAGAGAAAAATATATTTTTGTAGGACAAAAGTCTACTCACTATGAAATTCATTTCCATCCACTGGCCAATTCACTTTTAAAAGCCACAAAGTGATTCAGCTTCCATTACTTTTCTTGTGGGAACTGTGCCTGGTCTAATAAATGTCACTGCTCACAAGCTTCTCGTGGTGTATGTTATGCTTACACTTCTTATTTAACCTTTCCAAAGAACACTTTTTTCTCCTGTGTGTGTTGTGTTCATCTACCTCTTCAGATGTAGTTTTGTTCTTTTTCCTTTCACTCATGCATGGCTAAACATGCAAATAGGTGATTAACAATAAGCTTTAAATCAGTTCTTGACCAATTTTATTCCTCTTTTCTGAATTTCTTTAAAAATTTTAGTCAGTATTTTTGAAGGGGAAGATACCAGGCTTAAGTTCAACTCAGGTGCAGAACAATGTATTCCTAGATGTCAAACGTTGCAATGGGACATAGCAGAAATCTGTTACTGCTTGCAAACTCATCCTTCTGGAAGCAATCATGTACCTTCAGTTCCCTATTAAAGGTTTCTCAGCTCCATCTCTAAGGCAACAGTTGACCTTACAAATATGCTCAGCGTCCTCTAGTCAGATGTAAAATACATATCCTCTCAAATTGAGGTGCAGCTGCTGATTTTTTTTCCCACAAAACCAATTTAAATTTCACTAATTTCAACTCAGATCATTCCTTAAACACTTTTTCCATCTACTGCCTGTCAGTCCAGCAACTAAATAGTTACCAAAATACCACCTCTCCTCTAGTTGTAGCATTTTGAAAGACAAAATAACATTCTGCATTCTAATTGTTTTATAATTCCTTTGATTATTGTTTATTCAGTGTTCAAATCATGTGTGCAACTCCCACATGCCTAGTATTGAAGGAAATATAATTCTAAATGGTTACAAAATTGCAGAAACAAGCCAAGGTACCTTGCTTAAAAGTCACACTGACAGTTTCTCAGAAATGTTTCCACCTGAGTCTGCTGCAGCAATATGAGCTTTAAAATGCAACCTCCAAGTCCTTGACCATGAAATCTTTGGATCATCAGACCCAATGAAATGTCATTTTGTGCAGAGGCCTTTAAAGTAAGAACTGGAGGGTAACTCAAGCATCAAATCCCTCTCAAGGCCAGAATTAGCAGGCTCAGTCCCTGTGGGACATGGAAGAAGCACAGGATGAAAAAGCCCCAAGCCCTGTGCACTGGGCAGGGCCCCTCCAATTAGCAGTTGGCAGGAAATGCAAGGAAGGCTGTGAATGAACTTCTGTACCCTCTGTGGAGCCCACAGTTCTGCAGCAGACCCTTGGGAATTGTTTTTATCTCTTTTTTTTTTCCCTTTAATTCAGAGTCTGTAAAGAAGATGGAATTATTTATTTATATTATCAGTTATTGGGAAGCAGAAAAACCTAGTGCTTTTTAAATCAGTGCTTCAGCCTCTGTTTGAAGTGCTCCTGTTCCTCGTTTGCTCCTACAGTCTAACCTAGAGCAATTAGTTCAAGAGCTCAGTTGAGCCACCTGCTCATGAGGAGTTGGATTTGGATCTTCTCAGCCTTTGGATTCTGCCTTCCCCGTTTTATCGGCAAGTGCTTAAACCAAACTGGGATTGCAGCAAAGACAATGGCAGTGCCACTAATGCCACTTTCTCTGAGAATGACTTTTAAAAGGAAAACATTGTCTTCTTTCCAAATTTTTCAAAGGGCAGGTTTAAGCTGTGCTCTCAGGAGAGGGCCCTAAAGCCTGGATTAACACAGGCAAATGTTCTTTGGCTCATCCTAGATAAGGTGCCAGACTTGCAGACAGGAGAGACAGGACTGTGGTTGTGTATTTGTGCCTGGCATTTCTTATTTCTCTACGGGCTTCTTCCCTCTCTGTGTGGGAGATGTCCAGACAAGCATTTTGAGGTGTATAATTCTAGCAGGCACCACCTGGGGAGCCTTAATGTTGGACTCAGAGTTTTACATTTGTTCTGGTGACCAAACTCCTAAATTCAAGCTATTAAATCTTAAAGTCTTCTTACTGGATCTAGTCACAGCCTCCAAGCCTATTTTGCTGGTCTACTCTGGAAAACAGCAGTCACAGCAAAAAAGTGCAGCAGCAAATGTTCTTTGTGAACAGGTTTCATGTGGTTAAAGCCATTCTGCCTGCTAACTACATTATCTGTCTTTTAGAAACATTATTGGAGCAATACACAAAAATGTACAGGAAAATCTCTCTTTACCAGCCCTCTATGGAAAACACTCTTACAGCTGCTTTGCTAGGGGGAATTTCTCCTTGCTTTTTATTAAAATTGCATAGTAGTCGATCTGCCATAAATTGTTGCTCAGCATTGATGTACAACATTTCCACTGGAGGTGACAGAATATTTAATATTAGATGTTTTTTGCTCACCTCATCAAGGTTATGCCTCTTACTTTTGATGTGCATTTGAAATACATCTTCTAATGCCCTTTAAAAAATAGAAAAAGGAACATCAGTGCAAAAAAACCTCAACTTCAAGGTCCATATACTTTCAAAATGAAAAATAACTACTCAGATATTTTTTTCAGATCACTTACAATACATCCCAACCTTCCACTTTTGCTCCATCCCCTCCCCATCCATAAATAAGTGGATTTAAAAACTAAAATCTTGAACATTTTAAGGTTGTTGAATATTCTCATTCCAAGTGCATGCTGTTTGGGAGGAACTATGTTAGGGAAAGACTTTCATGTACATAATTCTAGTTTCTTCTTCCACTTTTAATAAAAAATATAGGAGTACTGGTGCTCCTCATCACATTGCAGTGGTCCCACTCTGTGTTTTGGTGGGGTCTAAGTCTCTCTTGCTACTGCCTAGTTCTGTCCCACCGCGCTGAGTGACACTGCTGGGGCTCCAGGGGTGCTTTGTAAAATGTTCCTTTGTCCAATGGTGCTGCTCAAAGAGCACTTTGGAACTGCCTCTAGCCAGCACCTTTTATACTCTGAAGGTCATTTGCATGATCTCTTTGTTCTTGGGTCTCCTTAGTAACTTCTAAGCGAAACACTGAAGGCTGGACTTTCGTGTTCTTAGTTTCCTTAATAGGTGTGCTAGGTAAAGGGAAATGTCTTCACAGAGTTCTTTCCATAATTGTTTTAGAGCCATGATCAGCTATGAGCAAAGGGTGTGTGAACTGGTAAAATTAAAGACGTATCTGACTAGGGAAATTAGGTCTCCAGGTTCTGCTATCACAAATCTAACCCAATGGTTGCATTTCCAGCAATGTCTGCAACGAGCTGGAGGGCTCAGCAGAGCTGGTTTGGTTTTATACTGTATATTAGAATTGAGAGGGCATTAATGATTTTATCCCTGGAATACTGGCCTGAATAAATGGAAACTTTAAAATGTGTCTAAAATATTAATCCCACAGGGTAGCTAAGGCCATAAGTTGTGTCTCTTTCCTAGTTAGACATGAAACCTATTTAGAAATTCATCTTGTGCTTTAAAATGAAAGGATATTATTGATTGTTCACTTTTCTTCTGCAGAGGAAGTAAGTTCTGTTATTAGGGACAACCTGAGAACACAATGGATGATTTTTCACAAATTTTTAGTAAACTTTATTTTTGAGGGAGGAGTACACAGCATCTAAACCACCTCCCTCTAAAGCCAGCAGAGTGGTCTTCTCACCCTGCAGGCCTAAGCAGGGACACAAACACACAAACCCTGAACTTTTTTTTTTACTGTGTGTATGGGCTGGCCCCGTACTTTGTGACCTTTTCAATGTAAATGAATTGGTGTCCTTCAAATCTGCTAGTGTTCTTCTCACTCTATCCATAAATTTCACTTCTAATTTGGACCTTGTGTTTGTCTGAAAGCTAAGATACCTAGAAGGAAGGAGGGGAGCTTTTACCTGTAACTGATTGCTCAGAAAACACACTAATGTCTTGTGTCAATGGCCACTTGTTTTTCCTTTAAAAGGGTCTTAAGGATTTTAAGTCAAATCCTCTAAATTGAAAAAGAAATACCTTGGTGTCAGGCTGAGCTGGATTGATTTTGAGGGATAGGCACCTCTCTAGCACCAAAGCCCTTAAAATCTCAGTCACTGAGGTAAAATTCTCTATCAAAGGAGGAGTTTGTTCCAGTTAAGATGGAAGCAAGAAATCGCTTAGGAAAGGGGCACCCAGTTTTGTCACTTTTAGCAGGGCTGTGAACAGCTCTGTGGTTCATCACAGCTCTCTAAATATTAGAAATGTGTTGATTTACTATTAGAATGTACAGAACATGAGCCCAGAAAAAGTTGCTGCATTTAGACACCAGCAGCATGATGTGTGTTTGGCTATATCCTTTATGTGTGAATCATTAACTTGAGACTGCCCATATCCTAAAGAAAGCAATCATTGCATTTATTTATTTTACTTTGATAGCAGGGAGGAGGAACTCTAAACACAGAATCTTGCTCTGATGAACTTTGCTCAGGAGGACTCCATGGGTTGCTAGCTCAAGTTTGGTGGGAACTGGACTGAGACAGTTGTAACAATAATATCCATCACCATCCTGTATAAAGGAATGAGCTTGAGAATAGGGTTAGCAAATATGATACTTCCAGGTTTTAGAATTCAGTGGGAAATACGAGGCTGGCTGATTATTTTCTATTCAGCTACTCAGTTTAGATCATGACTCCCATACAGTGCAGTCACAAAAGTATTCATCCAATTAAACTGAATGAGAGTTACAGTTTGCTGTCATTAAAACCACCAGTTCTTTACACTGATTTGTCAAAATTTTGTTTCTCAAAGGAATAAATGTTAAAGGCAAAGCACTTACTCTTTTTGGTAGCAACTTCTATTCAAAATATCATTTGTAAGATCCTGGAGAAAACAAAGGTACTCTTCTTCTCTATACAAACACACAAACTGTCAACATCTTTCTTTAACATACATGGAATACAAATGAGGTTTAAAATACCAACTAAAGAGGCAGTAGTTTTTGAGTAATTAAACAAAAGTGCTTAATCTATTCACTAGTCTGCATTTTTTACTACTCAGTCTCATAAGTTTCAAAATTACTGATTTTGACAATTCTGAGTTGATCAACTCCCAAAATATTCTATTCCACTAATTTCATTAATCTAAAAGATCCATGCCTTTTGTGAATAACCAGTTAAAAATGGTTCCAGTGAACAAAGTGTAGGTACCTGAAGATAACTCTATTATTGTTTATTTATTAATTAGTCTAACATACTTAGCTTGCCTACAGTGAGAGGGGTGTCATGAACCAGAAAAGCTCTTCTAACTTTCTGATTTCTCAAGCAAGTAGCCAAATCCTTTATTCCCAATAGAATCCTTCTACTCACTGCATACAGCCATTGGTAATAGGCTCTTGTGTCATATTTTCAATTTTCCTCTAGATTTCTAATTTAATATTTTGATATGAAACTTAGAAATGTCAAAAGGGACAAACAAACATTTGACTTACACTTCTTCAAGTTGTAATCCTGGGGAAAGTGGTATTTCAGAATCATGACTCCACAATTCATGATTCTGCCACAAAAATGAAAAGAAGAAAAAAGTAAATGATTTGTTTAATTGTCTTTGTATTATCATTGTTTATTTCCATTCAGAATACCAGGGGAAATCACCTGATTCCACAACATATCAAAATCACAACTGTATCACATTCTACCTCATGTGAAATAAACATCTTGAGTGTCAATCACTCATCTAAAGAATGAACAAGTATTATTATTGGGTAGGTTCGTATTAACAGAAATGGAAATCAGCTTGTATAACTGGAGAGAAATGATGCAAAAATAAAGAAAACCAGAATTTCTGTCAAAATTGATAATCTTTACAGATTCCATACAAATACAACAGCACTTTTGTTAGAAGGACATGCAAAATTTGTGGTTTTGAAAGAGAACTTAAAAAATCACATCAGGTCATCAAATGAGATCTGTTTTGTCAGAAACAGAGCTTCTCTTGCTAATATTGTTAAATGAAGGTTTTGGTGGTTGGAACAAGGCCTGAAATAGGCCATGACAAATCATGCCTGTGGTTCCTTTGCTGAGCTGTGTAGAAATTCAGCATGCTTCTGTAGAGGGGTATGTGGGCCAAGGAATTATACAAAACTCCTTTATCATGCATGGCTTTGGCTATTGTTAAGCAGCCCGTATTTTTAAGTGCACTAAAATTTCCTAAATCAATCCACCATTCATGTTGAAAATCCAGATGACTAATGGAGTGTAACTTCAGACAAAATCTTGCATGGCATTCTACAGTAGTGACCGTAGATTGAGTGAACTTTGGATATTTCTGGGCTCCAAGTTATGATGTGGATGGAAGGAAAGGCAGTAAACCAACCAAAATGCAAGAGTTCAGTCAAGTTGGAAAGAGCTCTGCTTTCAGAAGAGCAGATTTGTGTTGGGATACACTGTTTTCCACATCACATAGTGTCTCATTTGTGTTTCTCAGAGAGACCAGTTACTTTAGCTGTTCCTGTTTTATTCACAGGTGCCTGTTGACCCTATCTAGCCCTGCGTGCTGGAATTCTCAATTACAACCTTAGTTGCTTCTCATGAGATATTTGCACTTAACAAAGATTCCCCAAAGCCACTGAATCCAGTATCCATTTCATTTCCACGTAACCAGGACAACTTTTGTGTATGAGCAGTGTTTTCTGCCCTTTTTTCTTTGTAACTCACTGGGTACACTAACCTCAACTGGCTGCTGAGAAAAGTGAGCAGAATGTGGTCTCATATGTGCATCCTCTAAAAATCTGAAAGATTAAAAGCACCATGAGAAACAGCTATGATTCAAATGATGTGTATGAAAA
This sequence comes from Prinia subflava, assembly GCF_021018805.1. Taxonomy (NCBI): domain Eukaryota; kingdom Metazoa; phylum Chordata; class Aves; order Passeriformes; family Cisticolidae; genus Prinia; species Prinia subflava. Next base: position 93,068,569 of record NC_086248.1, read on the forward strand.
CAAAATTGTGTAACTGTTAGCACTGATGTCAGTACCTGTGCAAGCCTTCGCTCTTTTTTTTGTTGATGTCTGCTGATTTAATTGATGATCTGCCTGGGGAGGAGCTCCTTTTTCTGGAAGGAGGATTATAATACCTGTATTTTACAAGAAAAGCTTGATGTGATGTCTTCAAGATCCGAGGAGTAAAACACTGCTTCTTTTCTGTAAAGTAAGTGTGGTGGTGTGGATGGTTGGACTTTCCCCATTTCAGTATGTTAAACCTCAGTTGGACTCCACAAAGAAAGTTGGGACAGTGTAAGCAGGAACAAGCAGGTGCTGTGAAGGACTGTGACAAGGAAAAGAAGGACAGACGAGGGAGAGGATTTAAAGAGAGAGACTTAAGGAAAAAGGAGAGGGTGCTGAAAGAAGGATATAGGAAAGAGGGTTTTGAGGCAGAGAGAAGTTGAAAGATATATGGGTGGTTTACCAAGTAGGAAGGATTTAGATATGTGGGAAAGATGAAAGGCTGGTGGGTCCTATATTGTATGTTCTGCACAATGTTGTATGTTCTGTACACCCCCCCCTTAATTGAAATTCATAAGTTCCCCTTGGTCACATGTTACCTTTTCCCCTCTTCCCGCCACTGTGTTATCCCTCCCCTATCCCCTAATTGGTTCAAGGCTTGCAACCCTTCCCCTTATCTCCCAAGTGTCAAGGTTCCATTGGTTGCCGCAAAGAGGGACTCCCATTTCTCCTCCCCTACCCCGAAAGCATATAAGCTGGTGCATTTCTTTGTTCGGGATCCAGTTCCAGTTCAGCCTGGTTCCACTTCGGTCTGGACAGTGCTATGTTGGATTAAAGTTGTGGTTCCTCTGTCTGGCTGGCTGGATCCTCCTTTCTCGCTCTTAGCGCGTCGCTTCAGTTATCCTACTGCCGTTCCGGCCTCTCCCAGGGACAAGAACCCACAGGGCTGACCCCTTCGTTCCGCTGAGGGGCGGCTCGGATTCCGCTTGCTCCGGTGCCTGGGCTGGCTCGGGGTGAAGCCAAGGGGCTTAGTAGCGGCACCGCGACAGGTGGCTGGCACCCCAGATGGGACCCTGAGGAGAAGCCTTGAGTTTCCGTGGAGGCTCTTGTCTTCCCTCTTTGTGGTCCCCGTGAGGATTGGCGGTGCTTGCACCAGGCGCGAGCACCGAAGAGTTTCAGATCCAGGGCGGTCCCACCGCTGCGAGTCGAGCAGCCTCTTCGGAGGAGCGCTCCTCGCAGATCCAGGAGGTAGCTTCGTCGGCAGCACTCCCGGCGGAGTCTTCTGTGCGCTGAGGGTTCCCCAAGACCGCAGGTAAGTACCCTCCGTCGGGGGCACGCGATCAGGACCCCCTCTCCAAGCCACGGGGGAGGGCTCCGAGGAGAAGTCTGCGCAGGACCGGGGGGTTAACGCTTTTGTTTTCTCTCCCGGTTTGGTCGTGCCCAGGCGGTTTTCAGTTCTTTTCGTTCGGGTTTGTTTCGTTCGAGTGCTCCTGCCAGCTCTCGAGGGAGGCTCGGAGCTGGGGGAGAGTCGGGTTTTTGGGGACGTTGCGTGTGCCGCGCGCCGGGAGGATCGGTGGCTTTAGCGAGTGCAGGGTTGCCCGGTTTTTAAGTTGCGGCAGTTACGGTTTTCTGTTTGAGATTTAGTTGGTCCGGTCTTGGGTGAGGGTGGTTTTTCAACACCGGCGAGATGGGTGCCTCGCTTTCGACCACCCAGAAAGGAGTTTATTATGTTCTTGTTAGAGTTTTGGAGGAGAACAAGGTTCAGTTCTCCCGCGGTTCGTTAAAAAGGCTGGTGCGGTGGCTTTCCGTGCAGTTCAGTAACACGTCTGAGGAGCTTGTGAGGAGCCCCCGTTACTGGGAGGCGATCGAAAAAAAGGCGGCCAATTCGGATAAATGTCCCCAAGATTTTATGTTTTTGATTGTCAAATTTAAAACGATCGCTAACAGCTCTCCCCTGCATGAAAAGCCGACGCGACCGCCCGCCCCAGTTTCCCGTTCCCCTTCTCCCAATCCCCGTGTTCCTCGGAAGGGAATTCTGAGGAGAGCCGCAGACCCTAGGTCTGCCAGCCCAGGCTCTCATCAGAACTCCCGGTCCCCCAGCCTCAGCAGTCTTGTCCGGACTGCTGAGGAATCCTCGGGTCGCCCTGGACAAGCGGCCCGGGGACGCAGCCCTTCCCCTGTTTCCCCACGTTGTCGACCAAAAGTTAGATTTAATCTTGCTGCGTCACAGGAGCCACAAGATGGCGCCTGCGACACACAAGATGGCGCCCGTTCGCGCCGTTCTCCTACCCCTCCCCCGCGTCCCCCTCCCCCGAAATCCAATCCCTTCCTTGACCCAACCCCTTCATACCCGCCCAACCCCTTTTATCTGCCCAACCCATTTTACCCCTTGGTCCCTCCCACACCCGCCCCCTCTGTTCCCTCCCTTGCTCCACCCATGGCTCCTCCCACATACCCGATGTCTCCTCCCTTTGTGGCCGCCCAAACCCCGCCTTCGGTCCCTCCCTTTTCCCACGCTGACACTCCTCCCACTCCTGCCCCCTGGCCCGCCCTAGGGGCGGAGCCAGGCACTTCTCCCCACCCCGGAAGGAGGCCATCTTGGAATGGTAGTTCCCACGCTGCCTCTTCCGGTTCCCACGGTAGGGAACCGGAAGACAACAGCGATGGAAACCAGGAAGTGCATCTCTCAGCTGCGCCTGTCACCTACCGAAGGGCTCGCGGGGGTGGCGACCCTAAACCGAATTGGCAGCCATTTTCACAAACTATAATTCGAGATTTATGTAAGGCGCACAAAGAGTTTGGGAGAGAGAGCTCGTACTTCCGCGGCCTCCTTCAGGCAGACCTAGCAGCTGCGACAACCCTTCCTGCAGACTTAAAGCAATTATTTTCTTGCCTGATGACACCGGCTGAATTTGAATTATGGCTTGCTGCATTTAGGCAAGCCCTGCGGGAAGAGCTGCCGCACCTGCCACTCCCAGCAATCGATGAGGGAGGTAATCCCCTTACTGTTGAATTGCTGGGAGGAGAAGGTTCCTTCGAGTCCCCTCAAATTCAGGCACTGCTCATTCCACCAGCAGTTTTGCCTAGGGTGCAAGACCTGGCCTGCAAAGCCTTTTTCACGATGCAGCCTCGTGCACCCCTGCCGCCGTTCACCCAGATTAGGCAAGGGGACACAGAATCATTTGTAGATTTCGTGGACAAGATGACTAGGGCTTTAGAAATACAAGTAACGGACGGGCTTGCCCGTAAGAGAATTTTGGAGGAGATTGTTTTTGCTAATGCTAATAATGTGTGCAAACAAGCGATTTTAAGTCTCCCTCCAGAACCCCCACGGACTCTACAGGTGATGCTGCAAGTTTGCCAGCAAAAGGTCCCTTTCCTGCTTCAACATATGACCACCGCAAGCAAGCAGGGAACTCGGCAGGTGCATGCTGCGGAAGATGCGACTCTTCGTCGCCCACAGGCCCGCAAGCCGGCAGCGTCGAACCCAGCTAGAGCACGGGTCGAGTGCTACCTCTGCCATGAAAAAGGGCATTTTGTGAGCCAATGCCCGCATAACTTGCTGGCAAAGCCTCGGCCGCAGCAGGAGGACTCCCAACATAATTCAAAAAACTAGGGGGGGAGTGCGGGCCCACCCGGCATGATGACCCCAACAGGGTGGGCAGTGCAGAAGAGAAGGCAGTCAACGCCTTCGGGGGTCACTGGACCAAGACAACTATCTCGGACTGGCATTTCCTTTACCCTTCCCAGGAGGGAACTTTCCCGGACTTGACGTTAACACCATTTTGTAAACCTTACAGGTTGAGGCTCACTCACAGTGCGCACCTCAGAGATACCAGCTGGTACCCAGTTCGCGTGGATTGCGAAGACCTTCTGGACTGGCCGTTTCAAAGGAAAGGTAAGTTCATTGTTGTTGGGGACTGTAAATACACTCCGCAAGACATTGAGGTATACCCGGGGACCTATAAGGGTGACCCCAGGTTCCTCAATGTCTGGCTGCGTTCCACTCATCCCCCAGCTTTCCACCCAAAGGGACAAATAGTGGCCCAGGCAATTCCACACACCAGGCCAGATCAGTATCAGGTTTACCCTGAGGAAAGGCCACTTTCAGTCAACGCAGTGCATCGGATCACAGAAGAAAAACCTATAATACAATGTACGATGTCCATTGGGGATGAGTCCGTTAATAAAGGTCTTCTTTTTGACACAGGAGCGGATGTCACGGTCATTCCCACCCGGGAGTGGCCGTCACATTGGGCCTTGGAGGACGCGCCGGCGAATATCTCCGGAGTAGGGGGTTTTCAATCGGCTAAGAGATCAGCGCGCATGGTGAAATTCACGGGGCCGAAAGGGCAATTGGCATATACGCGCCCTTTCGTTTGCAAATATGAACGGCCCCTGCTTGGTAGGGAGCTCATGTCTCAATGGGGGGTCACAATTAGTATCCCAGACCCCCCTCAGGTTTTTTGTCTAGCGGTCACTGAGGAGCGCCCAATCCTCAAACTGAATTGGAAAACGGATAATCCAGTGTGGGTTGACCAGTGGCCGCTATCCAAGGAGAAATTAAAGGCGCTCGAGGAGCTCGTGGAGGAGCAGTTACAGAAGGGTAATATCGTGGAAACGAATTCCCCCTGGAACTCGCCCGTCTTCGTCATTCGAAAGAGTGACGGAAGGCGCTGGCGCCTCCTTCACGACCTTCGACAAATTAATAACGTTATAGAGGACATGGGATCCCTCCAACCAGGAATGCCATCCCCTGCCATGCTGCCCCGAAATTGGAATCTGGCAGTTATTGATCTGAAGGATTGCTTCTTCCAAATTCCCCTACATCCGGATGACGCACCGCGTTTTGCCTTCTCGGTGCCTACCATCAACCGAGCGGCCCCAAGGAAGAGGTATCACTGGAGGGCTCTTCCCCAAGGTATGAAGAACTCCCCGGTGATGTGCCAGCTGTACGTCTCTTCCTTGCTGCGTCCTGTGCGCGCAGCCGCGGAGGAGGTTATCATCCACCATTACATGGATGATATCCTCATTTGCGCCCCAACAACAAGCGAACTGGATAGAGTCCTCACACGCGTAACAGATTTGTTAGTTGCTGCAGGGTTTGAGCTGCAAGCAGAGAAGATTCAGCGGATGCCACCCTGGAAATACCTGGGGCTGGAAATCGGACGGCGGACCATTGTTCCCCAAAAATTGGCTATCCGGACATCAGTCCGGACCCTTGCGGATGTCCATCGACTCTGCGGAGAGTTGAATTGGGTGAGGCCCTGGCTGGGTCTCTCCACGGAGGATCTAGCACCCCTCTTCGATTTATTGAAGGGGGGAGATGAGCTTAGCTCTCCCAGGGCGCTCACCGCGGAGGCAAGGAAAGCACTGGAGAAGGTACAACAGGCGTTGTCATCACGCCAGGCGCACAGATGTGACCCCGGCTTACCCTTTCGGTTCGTGGTGCTGGGTAAGCTCCCGCATCTTTTTGGGGTCATTTTTCAGTGGGATTCGAACACCACACAGCATGACACCAAGGGCCACGGTGGGAGAGATCCACTGCTGATCATAGAGTGGGTCTTTCTTAGCCACCACCGGCCCAAGAGACTTACGAGGCCACAAGAAATCATGGCTGAGCTGATCCGCAAGGCACGTACGCGCCTTTGCGAGTTGGCCGGTTGTGACTTTGAGTGCATCCATCTCCCCATCAAATTATCCTCGGGCCAGATCACCAAACCCATGTTGGAAACTCTGCTTCAAAATAATGAAGCTCTACAATTCGCTCTGGACTCTTTTACGGGCCAAATTTCAATTCATCGGCCGGCCCACAAATTGTTCAATCTGGATGGAAATTTTGAATTGGCATTGAGGAGTGTCCGAAGTGTAAAACCACTCCAGGCCTTGACCGTTTTTACAGACGCGTCCGGGGCTTCTCACAGGTCAGTGATGACCTGGGAGGATCCCGAAACTCAGCAGTGGGACAGTGATGTTGAAATCGTTGAGGGTTCGCCTCAAGTCGCTGAGTTGGCCGCAGTCGTCAGGGCATTAGAGAGATTTCCCGGACCGCTAAACATAGTTACCGACTCTGCCTATGTTACAGGGGTAGTGTCCAGAGCTGATCAGGCAGTATTACAGCAGGTTTCCAACGACGCGCTTTATGCGCAGCTCTCGAAGCTTATAAAGCTTGTGTCCCACCGAGAGCACCCCTTCTACGTGATGCACACAAGGTCGCACACAGATTTGCCAGGGTTTGTTGCAGAGGGCAACAGGAGAGCAGATGCTCTCGCTGCTCCTGTGACAAAGACCCCACTGCCTGACATATTTCAACAGGCACAGCTCAGCCATGCTTTGTTCCATCAGAATGCACCAGCCCTGGTCCGCCGATTTCGTATCACCCGGCAACAGGCCAGGGCGATTGTGGCTTCGTGCCCATCGTGTCAATCCCACTCCGTGCCGACCATGCACGCCGGAGTCAATCCCAGAGGGCTGGGAAGTTGTGAAATCTGGCAGACCGACGTCACCCATGTGGCGGCGTTCGGGAGGCTCCGGTACGTGCATGTGTCCGTTGATACCTTCTCGGGTGTAGTCTATGCCTCCGCACACGCAGGGGAGAAGGCCTCCCACGTCATCCAACACCTCATTCAGGCCTTCTCTTTCATGGGCATCCCCAAGGAAATTAAAACAGATAATGGCCCTGCGTATACTTCCAGGGAGCTTGCAGATTTCCTGCAGCAATGGGGAGTTGAGCATAAAACGGGCATCCCTCACTCCCCCACGGGTCAGGCCATTGTTGAAAGGACCCATCAGAACGTCAAACGGGTCCTTCAACAGCAAAGACCAGTCCTGAAGGTTGAAACTCCATCAATCAGATTGGCAAGGGCACTTTATGTGTTAAATTTCCTAAATTGTTCTTATGAAAAACCAGATCCGCCCGTTGTGCGGCATTTCAATAGCAACCGCGACTGGGACCTGAGTGAGCAGCATCCGCCGGTGACCGTAAGGTTTCCCGAAACAGGGAAAGTGGAGGGTCCACTGACGCTTTTGACGTGGGGGCGCGGGTACGCCTGCGTCTCCACTGATGCCGGGCCGAAGTGGATACCATCCAGATGGGTAAAGCCTTATATCGAAAGAAAAACAAAAGTCCGAGAAAACGAAAAGCCTCAAGTCGCCTCCGCGGCTCTCCGCCGCAGAAGGCGTGAGTCCAGTGACTCAGAGGAAGAGGAGGAGCAGTCAGAAGGCTGGGAGGACCCCTTTTTCTGTGATTTCCCACTTTGTAACGATTTGTTTTTCTGAGTTTCTGTTTAGATCCGTCCAACCATGAGCGCCAAGACTGCCATCAGTTCAGCCGTCCTCTTCGCCAGTCTCCTGACCATCGCCCAGGCGTGGCTCGTCCCCCAGCCGCAACAGAACGTCTGGGCTGTCTTGGCCAAATCACTGGGCCAAGACCACATATGTCTCAACCAAGCGAGTGCCGCGAATCCCATGGCATCCTGCCTCGTGGGGATCCCATTTAAAGATCGTGAGATGCCCAAGATGCTTCTAGGTTATGCTCAAAAACTTAGACAAGAAGCTGCTAAAATGGAGCATAACCTAAAGCATGCCCATTACATCGTCGCGTGGTACAATTATATTAAAAGTCTTCCAAAGTTAGAAAACGAGCCTCAGGAGCTAGAGCTTCTAGGTTCCGCCAGAGCCGAATCTTGTTTTCATATCCGCAACGACCACGTCCAGCGTCACCACCGTCATTTTGTCTCCTCCAAAGCCCATTTTAATACTCATTGGTGCAACGCTGTGTCCTTTAGTTATCCTCCAATCCCTCCCCAAAAATCAGCCCAAGTCTTTGCCCATCCCCGCCAGCTTCCTAGGGGAACATTCTTGATTTGCGGAGACCACGCATGGGCAGGTATCCCCTCTCACCTCTCCGGAGGCCCGTGCACCTTTGGGACCCTCGGATTGTTTTCACCCAACAAATCACAAATTTTGGATTGGGTTACACAAAATTCTACAAATGGTGCACATCTATTGGCACACTCTAGAAAGAAGAGAGAAGACTACTCTCTCAAAAAATTGGCAGACGATTGCGATGAGGAAATTATCCATTGGAGCAGATCTAAAGGCATCGCAATCACAGTATTTGCGCCGTGGGTCGCCATTGCTAAGACCCTCGGAGAATTAGGCCATTTGGAATGTTGGGTAGCTAAGCAATCCCGTTTGACTTCTAGGGCCCTATCAAACCTCCTGAAAGATGAGGAAATTACGAGGCAGGCAACCCTCCAGAATCGTGCAGCCATCGATTACCTCCTGCTCCTCCACGGTCACTCGTGTGAGGAGTTTGAGGGGCTCTGCTGCTTTAATTTGACATCTAGGGCCAAGGGGACTCGCGAGGCACTCAAACAAATGGAAAACATGATAGGAGACATCAAGCAAGAATACGGGGACTGGCTCAGTAATTTGTTCAAGGGATGGGGGATCTCGGGTTGGACGGGATCGATTCTTAGAACTGTTCTGTTAATTGTTTTTGTGCTTTTTGTTGCTATTGCCAGCCTTGGACTAATGAAAAAGATGTTGCAGAATTTGATTTCTTCCTCCACATCACCACTCAAAGCTGAAGTCCACCGAGTAGCCGTTGAAGTAGGCCCAGAAGTGTTCAAGGAAGAGGAGGAAAGCTTCGTTGATGAGGACGAGCAGGCTGAACAGCTTGAAATCATCGTGGAAGAAGTGCGCAGCTTTCCTCGAGAACAATGGCCTACTCAACAGCAGTGGTTTGCAGAATCATACCCACGTTCTGAACACCTGGTGGACCCCCCTCAATTCGGATATCTGAGATAGAACTCACAGGGTCAAAAATAAAAGAAAAGGGGGAGATGTGGTGGTGTGGATGGTTGGACTTTCCCCATTTCAGTATGTTAAACCTCAGTTGGACTCCACAAAGAAAGTTGGGACAGTGTAAGCAGGAACAAGCAGGTGCTGTGAAGGACTGTGACAAGGAAAAGAAGGACAGACGAGGGAGAGGATTTAAAGAGAGAGACTTAAGGAAAAAGGAGAGGGTGCTGAAAGAAGGATATAGGAAAGAGGGTTTTGAGGCAGAGAGAAGTTGAAAGATATATGGGTGGTTTACCAAGTAGGAAGGATTTAGATATGTGGGAAAGATGAAAGGCTGGTGGGTCCTATATTGTATGTTCTGCACAATGTTGTATGTTCTGTACACCCCCCCCTTAATTGAAATTCATAAGTTCCCCTTGGTCACATGTTACCTTTTCCCCTCTTCCCGCCACTGTGTTATCCCTCCCCTATCCCCTAATTGGTTCAAGGCTTGCAACCCTTCCCCTTATCTCCCAAGTGTCAAGGTTCCATTGGTTGCCGCAAAGAGGGACTCCCATTTCTCCTCCCCTACCCCGAAAGCATATAAGCTGGTGCATTTCTTTGTTCGGGATCCAGTTCCAGTTCAGCCTGGTTCCACTTCGGTCTGGACAGTGCTATGTTGGATTAAAGTTGTGGTTCCTCTGTCTGGCTGGCTGGATCCTCCTTTCTCGCTCTTAGCGCGTCGCTTCAGTTATCCTACTGCCGTTCCGGCCTCTCCCAGGGACAAGAACCCACAGGGCTGACCCCTTCGTTCCGCTGAGGGGCGGCTCGGATTCCGCTTGCTCCGGTGCCTGGGCTGGCTCGGGGTGAAGCCAAGGGGCTTAGTAGCGGCACCGCGACAAGTAAGCTGCATGTTTGTCAAGGAGATCCCCAGAGCAGGTTTTATGAACAGAGTTTTGAAATGCCTTCTTCCTGTTGTGACTGCCCAAAGGTATGTGAGGCTGCAGGAGGGGTGAAACAGATGATCTCTGGGCACTAGGAGTGTGAACTGGTGTCTGAGACAAAGCACACACAGCAGTATTTGAGATGGTCTTTCTTGCAGCAGGAGCCAGCATCAAAGTCCTTGAAGTGAACTTCTGACATGATACAGAGAGGAGCTGCTCTCTCTTTGTCCTGGGATAGTTGCTCTGACCAGACAATGGGTGACCATTTTCCAACAGTGCCCCATTTGTCTGTAAGTTAAAGAACAAAACTGACAGATAAATTGCATGAGAATTTGCTAGAGACACTATTTCCTACAAAGTAGCTCTTTCTGAAGAAACTGTTTTCAAACTGGCTCAGTTGGTTTTAAGAGGTATAACTGACTTGATCAGTTCTGGGAACCACAGTTAGTGGTTAGTAAATAAAGCCATACTGCCACTGTGCTTGAGCTAATTAACCAGTCCTTCACCTAGTTTCCTTTTCCTTCCTTCTGTTTATTAAGCTGGGGTTTCTAATAGCAGGTAGTCTTGGGAAACTACAGAAATCCCATTTTCCTTGCCAGGGCTGACAGAGGGAGAACAAGAGACCTTTTTTCTTCCTCGGACATTGTGTATTAGTGCCTGTGGAATTGATGACTCAGTGGCCACCTCACAGTCCTCCTTCAATGGTATCTTCTGTTCTCTCTCCTTGTGTGGCTTTGAAGGTGTGAGCATGACATCATCTCATGAGTCTGAAGTCCAGCAGAACCACTGCTTTCCTCACAAATATCACAGATGAAATTGTGATCTATTGTTTGCTATTCCTCTCACTAGGAGAAAGATTTTACAAAACAAAATAACGCAAGTTTGAACTGGATGGTGTTTGTCAACTATATAATTGGAAATCTAGTAGTAAACCCACTATGATTCTTGAATTGTAGAAAGTCTTACAATCTAAATATAGTCTGCTGAGGAATTTTTGCCTGAGAGAGACACTGGACTATGGTAGGATGAAATGTTGCAAGAATTTGTTGAGGTGAGGTCCACTGGCAGAACCTGGTGAAGAACAAGTCTACTCACATTAATAAGGGGTTGTCCAGTTTCTGGTATCTAGCAGAATAGATAGAAATAAGATTAATTACTTTAGGGTCTTGGTTTTACCAATAAGTAATGTTCTAAAATTCAGGGAAATGCTGTAAAACAGCTCAAAATGTGAGAATACACAGAAAAATACTGGAATTTCATTCTCTTGAAAGTACTGTGTTCTCTTGAACACATTTTAGTCACATAACATGGGTGCCTGCCTCTGCAGGCCATGTAGGGACAGAAATGGTTCAGTGGGAGGACAGGTGCCAGGTGGCAAAACTGAGAGTCAAATATTATCTCTGCTTGACTAGACTATAAAAAGCCACACTGAACAAACCTGCACGTAACTGCCGTGCTACAGGCACTCCCCACAGCACAGAGCACAGCTAACTAAAGGGGAAATGGGCTTTTTCACATGGCTCAATGCCACCTGTGTGACAGGCCTTACACTGCCAGAACATCACATACCTTCTGCAGCTTTGGAGAAATACTTCTGCACTTGACTGGTGAGGCAGGAAGACCAGATTCAAGATCTTTCTTGTATTTCTCAACGGTTTGGATTAGTCTGTCTCTTCTCTGCTGGTCCTTGTCTGTACATGTAAATATGAAAATACAATCTGTTCCTGTTACATCAGTGATCAGGTTATAGAGTATCACCATTCTTCTTTTTGGTCACTAAAGACTATTTTGTCTCCTCCTGTTAATACCATGTAACAAACAGAGAATGCAATCATTCTGCCTTTTACAGTTGGCTCTTGCTGCTTCTGTGCTCAGCACACATCTAAATTTGAAATCAGTGGGAGCCAGGACTCCTTTACATCTCTCAGTCAGTAATGAGCTACTGGAGGGATAAGAGAGTATTGTAACATTTTGTTCCCATCCTGTCCATCCTTTCCCCTCTCCTAGACAGAAGCTGAGACAGGTCAAAACAGAAGAGCTGAGGCAGTTGAGTAAGGATGCAAGTTTACATACTAAGAGTTGAATGACCAAAGCCAGGCTGCCACTGTGGTCTGCAGGCTGCAGTCCCAACAAAGTCCTCATTCTGCCCTGCTCAAACTCAGGCTAAGAAGAGTAAGGTGACCCTTTTGTTAGTCCCTCACACACAAAATGAACAGAAACAGACTGAGCCCTTTGGCACTGGCACAGAAGCTGTGGATGCCCAGTCCTGAAGTGTCCAAGGCCAGGCTGGGTGGAGCTCTGAGCAACCTGATCTAACGCAAGTTATCCCTGCCAAAGACAGGCAAATTGGAACCAGATGATCTTTAAGATCCCCTTCAACCCAAACCATTTGATGATTTCATGACCTTCTGATCTTCCTGAAAATATACAAGTGAGAGTAGAAATAGGAACACTTATTCTTACAATCATTATTGCTGTATAGCATATTATAGAATTTAATATGTAATATATATTAAGTATTATAAAATAATAATAAGAAAATACAGAGGTAGGAAGCAGATAGGGGTTACCTAAGGCTGTAGAAAACCTCAAGGGCATATTTATGTATAATACAAAGTGTCTCACAATTCACCATCCTTTGTCAGAACTTTACTTTTAACAATGCAAACAGGAATGATGCATGAACAAAATTTTCAACTCTTTTTACCTGCTGTGTTCCTTCCATGCACAGCTCTGAGAGAAAGTATATGTTGATGGGAAACAGCACAATTCTTTTTTAGAGAAATGTTTAAAAAATATCCTCCCTCCCCCCTCAGTTCTAGCTGAAACTAAGGACTCACACAAAATATCGATAAAGTGAGGTTCAGTGAGATCCTGTGAGCTGCATATGATCTCTTGAGCTGAAAATGCTGCTCTGTCAGGATTTCCTCATTCTGTGGAGCTCTGGCACATGGTAGCACATGCCAATACTGCCAGGCAGGCCAGCAAAGAAATGTGTTCTGCTCCCTCCCCTTTGGTTGGAGCTGCAGAGGCTACTTGAAGATGTAATTCTAGAGAGCTGGAAAGGCTTCAGGAGGGTTGGTGAAATGTGACTTCTGTAGTGTGATGATGCTTTGATTAATAATGACTTATTCCTGTCAAAATTCACAACAGGTTCATGATCAGCCCAGGGTCCCCTTACACTGCTACTGTGGCAAGAGACTAAAACTTGGCCTCAAAATATGTTGTGATTTTTTTGCTAATGAGAAGCTCCTCCTCTGAAGGGGTGTAATTGCAGGCCATCTCACTAATGTCACAGAATAACACCTGAAACCTGGAGAAGCAGCACTTACAAAGGATGGGTTTTTTGAAGGGGGAGATGCACTGACCTGTATTTAGTACTGCAAATTTCTGAATTAATAGGAGGGTTACCGAGTGTTAGTCTTACAGTACTATTTCTTTTGGAAAAGAAGCAGCTGAAACTCTTTTAAAAACAAACCAAAACACTTATATACTAAATGGGTGGCTCCTCCAAAGTTTGTGAGAGGTCTTATACAGGGCACACGATCACACAGTCTAAAATGGCCTCCAGGCTGTGTCCTTTTCATTGAAGAAAACAGATTTCACTGACAGCTAAAACCAATATATAGTTTCCCGAGGCATGTAATCTGGCTTTCTAGTCTTGCATAGACATGAATTCATAGCCTCATCCTATTAAGAAAAACATGTTGACAATGCTAAATCCTATTTGGATGACTGGGAAGCAGGATTATACAACTCACTGGAACAAATAACAAAATGTACTTGCTCAGTGGCACTCATGCAGATATTAATACCTTCCCCGTTTATTTCAGTTTTCACTGGGTCCAATCAAAGGAAACCCCCATTCTGATTAATTGCATTCTGCAATTATGAAAAACAGCAGGCAAGGTAGCTTGTGTGGTGTCTGTGCAACAGTGCCACCAGTCAGGGAACCAGGTTTCTTTCAGGACTGTGCCAATGGCTTGGGAGCCCTCAGGAAAAAGTGCCACTTCTCCCTTCTGTCTGGGCACAGGTGAGGCAGGACAACTGAGCCTTCAGAAAGCCTTGCCAAGGGCAAGAAAATAAAATGTTCCAGGTCAAGGAGCCACAGGTTTTAAACAGCTTTTGTCTAGTATTTCACTGATATTTTGACTATAAATATGGGTTATAAACATGCCACATGGCAGCAAGCCTATTCAAATATGTCCTATTCCAGTGCATTATAGTTTTATGTGTGGGATTGCATTTTATGGAAATGGTTTGCTCTGGCTCACCCTTGGAAAATGTATGGTTTATCCCAAGTCTGTACCCTCCCTGCAGTATCCTGTATCTGTACCCTCATTGGCTGGAGAATGTTACCGCGCCCCTTTGAACCTCTGTGATAAGAATGCTAAGGCAGAAGGCTCTGCCCCTCTTGCCCCTCTACCCCTGGAGGCCTCCTGATGCTCCCTTTCCCTCTCCTCCCTTCCCCCCCCTTTCCCTTCCCCTCTCCCTCAGTGAATAAACCCTCACCTCATCAACATCCCACCGGCATCTGAGTCTCCTTGCCTGCCAGCGCGGGAACACCACGACCCCATAAGACCCCGGGGGTCTCCGGGGGGCACTCCCCGGGGACCCCCCATAAATTTAAACAACAACATTTATGTTTTGAGGAGTTAGCAAAAGCTCCTGGACAGACTGTCTCACAGCAACTCTCCCTCCCCTTTCCTGATCATTTCATGTGCTGGGTTTTGTATGTGCCACAGCCAGGTAAGGCTGACTGAGGGGTCCTGCAGCAGATCCTGGTTTGCTGACATGTCTGCTAAGGGATTTACTTGCCTAAACACTTTCCAGCCCTGCTCTCCAGTTTCTCCATAGGAGAAAACAACCACCTGCCCATTATGTCTTTCTCCAAAAGCTTTTTAAAAACAGCAATGATCAAGAACAAAATAGAAAATAGCATGAAAACTTTGCATGATGCTTGGGGTTTTTTTCCTTTTTCTTTTAGAAAAGCAAAAATTAGCTCTCCCTTGCCTTCTGATCTCATGTCTTAACTGAAGAGTTTAAGAACTGGCTGAACTGCTTCCCAGGGAATAGAATCATGTAGTGTGGCCAGTGCAGGAGTTATTCAGGCAAATGTATTCAACAGCCTTTCTCTTAAGCTCATTTGCTTGCTAAATTATTGTCCTGCCTACTGTGGCAGGCATTAATTCATCAGTACTAGAGCACAATTTCACTGGTACTTGTACTGATATCTATACTTGTCAATGTGACAAAGGCAGAGAAAATAAAAGGGATTTGGTTGTAATCTGGTCCCTAAACCAGAGGAAGATCAGATACTATAACTCCCACTCTGTTTTCCTGGCAGTTCTTGTTGCTTGCCATTTGATAAAACACTTTGTCTTTCCTCTGCTGCTGTGTGGAAGTCTTGTGTACAAAATGAATGGGCACTAACTTACCTGATATAATAGAAGCAGCTGAGCTGATAATATTGGTTGATCTGAAGAACACAAAATTATTCTGGTTGGTTTTGTTTTGGTTTTGTTTGTTTTGGGTTTTTTTTGTTTGTTTGTTTCATTTTGTTTCGTTTTGTTTCGTTTTGTTTTGTTTTAATCCAGTTCCTTTTAGTTCTACTTATCCTTATCTTACATAGGAAGAAGAGTTGTTAAACACCTTAGAATATATCCACAGCTACCTCCTAAAAGAGAAGGTTATTTTTGGGTCTCTGGCAGAATTTTACGGCCCAAATATGAACATAGGATGTAAAACCAGAAAAGGCTTCCCTTGTTTACCAGATGTTACAAAACTCAGTGATTATAGTTAGAAATAGAAGCCACACCTTGGCTCATGCCTTCATTCTTAACTCAGAATGGAAGTTCTTTAATTCCTACCAAGAGTTTTAAAAGAGTTGGCTGATGTTTAATTCCTCATGACTTTTGAAACAACAAGGAAGTTTCAAAGGACTGTGGGGAAAAGAGAAGAGCAAAAGTGGTAAATGAACTCCAGACTAGGATCAGTCCTGAACATAACAACAAAAGGCTGTTATAAGACTCATTTGAAGTAATGTGAGCAGCACCAGTCGAAAAGGTAAAACACAGAACCTTGCTAACTAGATAAGAAGAAAAGAGATTTTGAGTGTTGTTGCATGAGATAAAGGTGTTTGTTTAAAAGACTTCTGTTACCTCCCTGGCTTTGTTCTGTTTGTCTGCATGGCATTTTGACTAGGAAATTAGAACAAAACTACAGGTGTTTACAAAATGGTGAATGGGGAGATCTGAAAATGTAATTAGCAGGTGTTTCTAAAGCAAGGATCACTTTTGATATTGTAATATTAAATTAGTTCTTTCATTTATCTGAAAGAAAACATAAAATCATTTCTCATAAAGCTTGAATAACTACAGTTTGGGAACTCATGAATAATAAAGGGGTGGTTTACTGTAACAAAGTGATGTGCATTGCTCAGTGATGAAGATGTAGAGAAGCAGCATACTTTTCAGCATGGATAATGGAACATCTCCACTGTAAAAAGGTAGGCTCTTACCTAAAGAAGGAGAGTCTTATCTGGGAATCAGTGTCACTAAAAAAACATCCATACCTTCTTCTAGACAAACAACAGCCTGTAATTTCCCATAGTGACAGAGGAGCCAAAATTAGTGGAATACCACAGCCCACAAAGAGTGGAAACCTCAAGTGTAAGTACAAGGAGCCTTTACTTCTGCTTCCTCAACAGTTGCTGTTGGAATTATACATCCTACCTTAAAATTTGACTACCCAAGAAGCATTTACAAATTGGGAAGGATACAGAGAAGACCCATAAGTATGATGAACTCTGGATAATAGTCTCCTAAGAGTCAGATTTAAGGAGCTGAATGCATTTAATTGAGCAAAAGGATGGTTAAGAAGTAAACTTATTCCTGCTTAGGACTACCTATAGACAGAATAGAAATTAAACAATACAAATGCATCCTAGAGGAGAGGTATAAGTTGCTCATAGCAAGGTAAGTTAGCCTTTAATGAGAAGTGAGATGTAAATAAACAAGATTTGGACATCTGAACCCTTTTCCCACACAACTTTCAGAAATAGCAATGAAAGCAGAGAAGACTTAGGGAAAAAACAGGCTATATAACCACAGCAGTTTATTCTTGGTGTATCTGTGAAACTCAGAGATATGTGTCAGTCATCACAGATCACCTACTAACTTCTCCAAAACCTCATTTTTTTTCTCACTTTTTGCTGCTATTTTTAATTGATATAATATTAGATTTTTGGCTAGTGTAATACACAGGGATATAAGGAGAATTACTTGTGGAGTTCACATCTATGGGCCAGGTGCTGTAGTCTGCACTGCTAACAGTTTGTCTGGTGGGGGAACTGCTTATTTTGGCATTTCAGTGCAAAAAAGACCATTTCTTCAGCAGAAACCAGTGGTGAGGCTCAAATGCTTAGATTTGATTTCAGAGGCTCTTTTCTATGTTAGCTGTCCTTACAAAATGCCTATGTTGGCACATTAAGCTACAGGACATGGGTGTTTTTTAAGCCCCAAGGTTTGGTTCAGCATGATTTTTTTTCAGCAATATTTAAATGCTACGATGCTATCAGGTGAGTGGATAACAACAATTTTAAAGGGGAGGAAACATCTCTGAAACACCAGATAGAACAAAGAAACATTTCTGAGTGGCACTGCCTGTTGTTGTTTGCCACATTGTTTTCTAAGCATATGCCAAATTCCGCACCTTTTACTACTGTGAGTGCCCATGTTGACATTAACAGGATTTCCCCGGGATTAAGGCAAAAAGTAATCAGCTCTCCACAACAGACAGCCCTTTCCAGCATTTCTGAATTGGTTGAAACATTTGGCCATAACCCACATCTGCTCTGACTGGTTCTGCCCTACTAACACATTCACGGCTCTCAATGACACGTGACACAATTCCAGTGTAGATCTCACCAAAATTAGGAGAGAACACACTCTCTTCTCTTCTTTAAGCAAAGGCTAGATTTGACTTTCCCTACTCATGTAGGGAAAGTGGGGTTTTTTTAGTCTTTTAGTGAGCATAAGTAAAGAATTCCAGAATGTGGTGTACAAGAGAAATGTCGAGATGTTTCACTCCTGTTTAAAGTAATGACTGATTGCTACTTTCCCTTTGGCAGCAAAAGGTAAAGTCAGTGCACAGTGGCTGGGACAAGATTCCTGTTCTCTACATCCTCCAATAGCTCCCACTGCACTCTTCCTCCCTTTTTAAAAATACCCCTTTCAACAGCACAGACTCTGGAATTGTTGGTAAGGATGGTTTGGTGATTAAAACACTATAGTAGGACTTGGAAACATATCCATCGTTCCCAGCTCCAGAGTGATCACAGGTATGTTAATTAATCTCTGGTGTCTTAATTTGTTCCCTGTAAATTAGGATATTAATGCTCATATACTCTGCTTCAGCTGGTGCATCACTATGGGCAGATACTCCCAGAAGATGATCTTGAAATGTGCAGTGCCACTGTGAAGAAAGTCAGATCCCAAATGGAGTTGGGTGCATAGTGTAGGATTTGTAGTGTGACAAGAAATTCATGAACTAGACAAGTTGTTTAATCATGGGTAACAGCTGAATGACACAGTAGTCATACATCTGATAGTCCTTTTATTGCAGCTCTCTTGTGAGGGTGGTATAAGCATTTATTTTTTACAGACTACAAAACTTTTTATCAAAAAACAGCTCACTAATCCTCTGCAAACCTACAACGTTAGAAAATTGATGTTTGCCTGTATAAACATATTAATTTTCACTGATTGCCAGATGATTTGTTCAATTGCCCAAGATTCATAACAACTGAGATTCCTCATCTGTAAGGATAAAATTATGTTTATATAATTGACTGTGTACTCTGTTCACAAAAACTGTGGAGAAAATTCTGGAATTTTGTATGTCTTTGAACTGTCAGGAGAAACAGCTTGTTCTTTTTCACAGGTGCTATGGGCTTGAAAATCACAAAGCAACTTCATTTCCAGCTGGCTAAAACCTGAATGGAAATTGTTATTTTGACTAATGTCTGTCTCATGCAGAGAATTATAAAGGGAAAAACACAGATTATAAAAAGACCAGTATGTGCCACATCTAACCACTTAAATTCTCTGCTGGTACATGGAAAAATAAAGTTCCTCCTAAAGAAAGCTATTATTCTTTTTTCCAATTACTAAAGCATATGTTTCTGCACACATTTGTTTGTGTTTGGGTTTCATATTTATAAAAATGAGTCACAGCATATGAAGTAATTATATGATCAACACTTCCCAAAAGGTGAACAAGAAACAGTCACATGGCTTCTTGTACTTACATAAAATATTACTTGTAATTCCTTTTGGGTAATTGTATATCCCGTACTCTTAAAAGTCCAGGGAATTGTGTAAAACATACAGTGGTCTGAAAAGCTCATCTTGCCACCGTTAGTAGTTCACCTTGACATGGTAATCAAATTGTAGCTCAACAGAGAGAAGAAGGAATGGCTTTTCTTAAGATCAAGGTTGTAGACACCTGGAAGTGTGCTCAGAGAGGCAGATTTACCTTGGGTTTTTCTTCAGGAGATTCTTTAGCTTGGGTAGAGTGACCTGGCTGCTTCCTAGCACAGCTTCCTAGCATGCTGGTGTGTGTGTGTTTTGCTGGACTGATACCCAGTACTCTGCTAATGGAAGCACAGCAGATACTGCAAAACTAGGACCAAAAAAATGCATGAGAGCAACCCTTGGGGGACACACTCTCTTTACTGGAATGGGGGAGTAGGAAGATAATTTGGGTAGGGTGCCTTGGACCACTCCACTTCCCTGTACTGATGAATTTGATAGAGTCAAAGGGCTGAGCTTTAGTATGAGGTTTTCAGAACTGCAGGATTAGCTAACAATTTGGGTGCCTCATTCTCCTGTATGAGTTGTGGGGCTAAGGCCTTTATAGATCTCCTGTTTAGGGTTGCTTTGATTAATCTTTCATGAGTGTTTTTCCCTAGTTTTCTGCCAGCTAATCTGGGACAGCATCATAGGTACATCAGCCAAGGTTTCTGCTCCCCTTGCTGAGCTGATAAGCCTCAGGAGATATAACTCAAACTTGGACTCTTCAAATCTGGGGCAGAACATCATTGTAACATGGAAATAATGGTTAGAAGAGACTTCTAGAGCTGTCTTATGCTTTCAAAGTCCAAAAATGTGATCCAACTGCTAAATATTAATTGTTAACTATTAATCTCTAATAACTGAGAAATTTAAAGGACCTTCTGGATGCAACAGCTAAGTTTAAGTCTCAGGCTCAGTGCTGTATAAATAAATAAAGCACTGATTTCAAACAAAATTACGCTGACTTTTCTACTTTGTTCAGATAGAAACAATGCCTCATAACATTTTTTTGCCCCAGAACTTTCACAGGTCCAAATTCTTCTTTTTGATCCGTGAGACCTTCTGAAACCTTGTCACTGGTGCCTTCAGCAGCACACTTTATCCTCTTTCCATACTCATTAGATGTTCTTTCTAGGAAGAGGGCCTTCTGCTGAGAGTAAGAAATGTAAACATCTTCCTACACAGACTCTTGGAATGGCCAAGGAATTCCTGTTTTCACAGTTCTTTCATAAATCATGCTGTTCCTGTGACTCTTAAAACACCTCTGTATAATTTTATCTCCATAAGAACACTTGTGATGATGAACTGTATCTCTCATATCCCTGATCTCTGCTGCATCTACAGCTAATATACCTTTCCTAAAGCATGAGACAGACACATGTTTTTCAATTCTTCAAGGGAAGCCAAAAAATGGCCCATGACATTTAGCATAAAGACATTGGAGATTCAGTTTTACAGCTACAACAAAGCCAACTCTGGGTTCAAGAGAAGTGACTGCTCAGGAAGTTTTATCTTAACTGTTTCTGCCTAACTTTTGTCAAAAGTTAGTGCAATTTCAGGAGCATTTCAAATGTTAATTTGACATTAAAGAGACACAACTATTATTTCACCATTATTTCACTACTATTTCATCCAGTGATACAAATGTGGGAATGGTTCAAAGCTTTGCCAGAGGAGGTTCAGACTGAACATCAAGAAGCATTTCTTTCTCAAGAGGGTGGTCAAACACTGGAACAGGCTTCCCAGAGAGGTGGTCGATGACCCAAGCTCATCAGTGCTAAAGAGGCATTTGAACAATCTCTTATTAAAGGTTTTAACATTTGGTCAGCCCTGAATTGGTCAGGCAGTTGGACTGGATGATTACTTCCAGGTGAACATTCCAGGTTCCTTCCAGGTGAATATTCTATTCTATTCTATTCTATTCTATTCTATTCTATTCTATTCTATTCTATTCTATTCTATTCTATTCTATTCTATTCTATTCTATTCTATTCTATTCTATTCTATTCTATTCCATTCCATTCCATTCCATTCCATTCCATTCCATTCCATTCCATTCCATTCTCACAAACTGATGAAATTTGGCACTTTGTATTCTTGACAAACCATACTTGAAGGTCTTTAGAAGAATTTTTATGTGAAAAAAAAATCAGCTTATTCAATGGCACTCTTACCCACTGCAACATTAGTAACTTCATGAAATCTAGAAGTGCAGAAAGCCCAATGAAGCAACAAATTTAAAACAGTGTCCTTCTAAAGCCTAGAACTGAAAATCCAAAATATACCTGAACACATTCAGGAGAAAGTCCTATCCACTGCACATCTCACACTTTGTACCGTTCTGAATCTGCAGTGCAACAGTACAGATGCCTTGTGAAATGGTGCAGCTTTTTTATAAGAAATATTTGCAAATTCTTTACAATGTTTTATCTGCTGTACATTTATTCTTAAAATGAAACAAAGTGTTGCAGTCTCCGCAAGCTGTTTTTCTTCTGACTTCTCAGAACTAATCTTTGTAGCTGTTTCAGTCTTTCTCTTTAGTTTTACAAGTTTTTGTATGTCTCCATCACTACCGAGTGACCTGAATTTTCTTCTCTGCCTACCACTGAAACGTGTGGTATCCAACACAGATCACACATTTGGAAAAATCCAACACAGTTCACACATTTGGAAAACAAGGTTATACCCAACTGAGTGTATGGATTGAGAACAGATAAGAAAATATATGGCTTCAGAATGTGTACCTGTCAAAGTTCTAATAAATGTCAAGGTTTTAAAAGCACTCTACATTTAGTAACTAGCAAAAGTAATAGTGGGAGATGGTTGTGGGAGAAAATTGTACATGAAAAGAAAAAAAATGCTGTAATCTTGTACTAAGCAGAAAATTAGTTTTGTCCCTTCATTATTGTAGTAGGCTGGCAAAACAGACTTAATTTATTTTGTTTATGCAAATTATATTTGATTATGCAAATAATAAACAGAAACTTATTTTTGTAGGCATAAAGTCACTTTATACTGCTCAAATGATTTGCACATCAACCCCAACAACAGCAACTGTACCTCCACTGTGCTACTGCCCTACTTAACACTTCAGAACACAGAAGTTCTGATGCACATTTTTCATGGTGACTTCTAAATTTTAAGTTTTATTCTTTGAGGGATAAAATTTCTTTTGCCAAGGCAGACATTTCTGGAGCTAACCTGTCAGGAAAATGACTTAGCTTCATGTTTTAGTGAAGATAAATATTAAATGACACAGGTGATTTGCATTTCCCCAGTGGGCTACTGACAAAAGGTATATTGGGTGCTCACTTCCTCTGACTGGAGTATCACATTATGGCTCCTATGACCATCAGGCAGCTTGTACTCTTCTGTGTGAGCTTCTAAATTAACAAAAACTGCACAAAACAATTTGATTCTGATTAGCTCTGTAAGTTGAGTCTCTTGCTAAGAAAGAATTTTTAGAAACGCAGATAGTGTTTCCCTCTGGTACATCATCTAGGGTCACTTGTTATTGTGGGAAACCCAGCTGAACAAACTCTAGGTCCTCTTGTTATTCTCAAGGAGGTGAGACACTTCTATGTCAGGATCATCTCTCTGTCAAACTAATGTTCTCAGAAACCTTTCCGTGGCATTTCTTTCTATTATTAGAGCACTGTTAAATCACTATTAAAGTGATTAATACAAAATACTAATCTTAAAATTATTATATAAAAGACAGCTCTGGAAAAAAGGAAAACTCTGTTGATCATGAGGAGTTAAAAAACAAAGTTGAGGAAGTTTTGATTGTAATGTGTTATGATCTTGAACTTGTTCTCTTGCTCTTGTCTAATGAGGCTCTCATATGATACATTTTTCTGACTCTTTTTGGGCAAGGGTTATGTTTGCCTTCTTGACTTGTGTGTATCTTGCTGGAACAACTACATCTCACCATTGCCTCCGAGCTATCTTTGCTTCTGAGTGCGTTGTGCCCTGCTCAGAGCAGCAGCCCTCTGCAGGTCTCAGATACTTTGTTCCCATCGTGCTGGCACTGTGGAAAAACAGGAGCTTCCATTTTCCCAGTTTTCTGAGTTTCATTCTAAAACAGGAGGTGTCTGTGTAGGAAGCGTGTGTGCTGCCTTGTATGTAACTATCAGAGAGAGAGAAGATAGAATAGAGATAAGAAGAACATGCCTCACAACCTGGTGAATGAGGGAAACCAAACACATTCCAAAATGAAGGCTGTGTTTCCAGGGAAAGGTATGAAGGGGTTCCTTTTCATCAATCTTCCTTCCTATCAAAAAGGGGAAGGGCAGGAGAGGCTCTGCCTTGACACTGGGTCCTGCAGGCTTCAGCCAAGAGGTGGCGTTAAGGTGCAGTGCAACGTTCATTCTCTTACCAAACCCCATTTATTCTCCAAAACCTGTTTCAGCACTCATGTGCCCGATGTCCAGAGGCACACGGAGCCTCTAGGGAAATGAAAAATACAGCATGGAATAGCAAGGAATTCAAAGGGCTGGTGGCCTGAATTTGGGCTGGAAAACTAAAGCAATTTATGACTCCAACAGCCTTGTTCGCAGTAGGTGTTTCAGCACGTCCCACACTCTGCAGGTTAACTTGTATCTGTGCAAACAGGAACAAAGTGCTGGATACAATTAAGTTAGATACTAGATTAGATACCAGACACTATTATTTAACCCTGACAATGGACATTTTCGGCACATATATGCCTTTTCAGAACACCTTTATCATAAAAGAGGACAAGTGTTTCCAAACCAAACAAATGGAGGCAGACCTATTTTCAAAACAAACCAAAATAAAACTACTCACATTTAACACTGGTATGCAAACTCTTTGGTGCAGATGAATCAACAGCAGCTGTATTAACAAAAAGTAGGTTCAGTACAATGAAACACTAACATCACAAATAGTCATAGCAAAATGGGTAGAGATGAGACTGATAATCCTAAGGTGTTGGATTCCCTATGTGAATATAGTAGCAGACTGCATAATAGTATCATTATGAATAATGCAAATCTACTGACCACCAAATCCTAATTTTTCCCTACTGATGAACACCATTTTCTTCTAGTATCTTTGTCCTTGGTCGGTTCTCAAAATCTGGCCTGGATTAAATGCTGTGAAATCAGTTGAGTTCGACCAACTACAACTGCAATTATTCTTTTTGAGGATTTGATTGCTTGTCTCTGTCTGCATAAACGCGTAAGTGCCTCAGCAGTGCTGTTACTGGTTCAGTACCAAATCTGGATCTCATTTTTGTGGCTTGCACCCACGTCTACTTAGATGTAGAAATTAGAGCCTGTATGGGTACATTTATTAACCTTCATTTTAATTTACAATTTAAGAAAAGCTGTACTCATTTCATATTGGCATTTACTGCTACCCAGAAAGTTTATATTTCATGGATGAGTATGCAGCTGCTATCAGAGAGGGGAAATTGCCAACTGATGCCCCAAGATGTGATTCATCCGGGGAATGTCCCAGGATCTCCCGAGGCTCAGGTCATCAGTTGCTCATCATCTTCCTAGCAAAAGGAGCTATTTCATTATGCAATTACAGACAGTTTTGCGCACCACATTCTCTTTTATGTGGTGATGTGGTTTAAGTTGTAAAAAATTAAATGGAGTAAGCTTCGAGGAATCAAGCATTCCTCAGCCTTCATTAAGTCCTGTGTCCATGCAGGAGATGTTAAGGATGGTAATGAAACTCTATGTCAGGTTGCATACCCCTGGATGTAATTGAGGTATATGAAGAAATAGTATTTTTGACTGTGGAGGGAAAAGTAATCTCCTAGAAGCTCAGTATTCCAGTTGCATTTGAAGGACTGACTTCATTTACATCTTTTACTTTTGTGATTACTGCCAAATGTCAAAGCCAATTGTAGTTTGTACAAGTGCTCCAAAGTTTTGGACATGCAGGGCTGGCCAAATAGGTTGTAGTTTAAAAAACAGATGCATTTCAAAAAGATTGGAGAATATTTGGAAGGATACTGAAGAAGGCCTTTATACCCTGACCAGATTTTTCAGAGGCACAAGATTCTATAATCTCTTGTAAAGCTGTACAGAATAGGTGGCAAATCAGCATTTTACAGCATGAGGTATGTACAGAAGAGAACCTTGATATCCTTGCAATACTGCAGGTGTTGATATGCATGCAAAAGTTAGCTCTACAAGGAAAACCTGTGTGAATGATGAAGCACTATAATAAGCAAAAGAAGTGTTTTAAAATTAAAGGTTCCAAATCTGACTTTTGAGAATTGTAAATTCAGATCATGAAACACCTAAGAATTAGAAATTTTAGCCCCTGGAAGTTTTGATTAGCACCTACAGTGAGAAGCTCTTTCCAGATTGACTGAATTCTGCTGCAGAGGAGCAGGACTCACATTTGAAAGAAAAAAAAAAAAAGAAGGGAACTTGCTTGGGAACAAAGCACTTGGGTCCTTTTATATTAAGAATATTTTTTGTGTATTTTCTTCTGAGTAAGAATGTAATTGACAAGAAGACTGCAAAACATCTGTTACTTTCCTTTTATTTTTTGACCTTCACTCTCTCATTGAGACTTCACCAGTTGAGAATAAAGTTTTGATTCTATGTGGCAGTATTTGCTGCTCTTAATTAGTCCTGATGCTCCTGTATATTTACAAGTAAAGCTCTAGGATGTGAATTCTACAGTTCCTAGAGTTCACTGTTTCTGTGACATTAGCCATGAAAAAGCAGAAGTCGCTTGAGTAGGAAAGTACACAGCAGCAATCCAGCTTCAAGCTCCTAATGTGAGTGGGATAGTCATGAACCGTAGCATGGTGGAGGTCAGCAAACTTTCAAAGAGGATTCTGACACCACAATGAAAAGATGCACTGCATTTGAGCAAAGCAGTTTAAGATAAAGCTTTTGGCACTGCAAATTGACTAAAGGATTGGTCTCCTGGCAAAAACCCCACAGCAGCAATGCCATCTATTGTCCAACAGTTCTGTGTTATTATAAAGCTCGCTGCATGTGATCAGTGGATTTTTTGGTCAGAAAGCCTTTGGAGGCCCAGGACTGGAAGTCTTGCTGGAACATAATTACAGCTATGGCCATTCAACTCCACCTGTTTCATCTGCACCTGAAGCACCTGGAAGTTTACACAGCTCCAGACAGTTGATAAAGGACTTTTTTTTTTTTTTTTTTTTTAATTTCTGAGTTTTGTTTCTAGTCACTTGTGGCTATTTGCAGGAGGGCAGGCATTTGAAGAGCCCTCA
The DNA here is from genome assembly GCF_021018805.1 of Prinia subflava. Lineage (NCBI taxonomy): Eukaryota > Metazoa > Chordata > Aves > Passeriformes > Cisticolidae > Prinia > Prinia subflava. The sequence goes on from NC_086248.1 coordinate 93,094,896, forward strand.
CAAACACAACTACATGTAGTTAGTGGAACTTCCCTCTGGGTTACTTAGGACTGATAACTTTCTAAAAGTCAAAAGCTCCAACTCCACTGTTACTCCTCAGTAGTTCCTCCCAATTAAACAAATACCTGCCCCAGTTCTCATTTTTCCTTTCCTTTTAGTCCACTGCCATATATACCTAAACAGAATAACACAGGGGAATTAGATAACATTCGTCTTCTTCACATGAACTTGTCACTTCATGGAACAGATTCTCTCCGTAGACTTTACATCTTTCAACAGTCAGATTTCTCCCAAGCTTCTCCCAAGACAAGGTTACAGCTCCAATTGAGTGTTCTACATATCTCTTAGGGCACATCATTTTATGCCTCATTTTTAAATCCTCCTACTCCTGTTGAGTTAGTGACAGAGAGAGGGAGGAAAGAAAGGGGAAGAAATTCAGCAGCTAGCCAAAAATAGGGGCAATGAACATATCCTTGACTCTGATTTCACCTTTACCTACACAGATATTGTCATAATTAAAGACTGTACACACCTTTGGCAGACATCAATTTCTTGAAATGAGAAGCCATGTGGTCTTGAAGGATGTATTGATTGGAGAGCTTGCAGGAAGGTCCATGAGAAAAAGCTGCGAGTGGAAAGAAACTGAATTTATTCAGTGGGACAAGCAATGTCTTGGGTAATAATAGTTCTGAAAATACTGTAATATTTATCCTCTCCTGCTTGCAATAACATCAAGTACGTATTCATTCTTTTATTCCAAAAAGTAAGAATAGCACAGAATGTAACATGAACAAAAGGCAGATTATTCCCAGTTTTCATGTTTTTGAGTACCTAAGAATTATGGCTTGCAATAAGAAATGCATGAGCCTTTGATATTGTTGAACTCTGGAGAATAACAGAAGATCTTACTGTCTAATATCTGATATAATTAAAAGCATTTGCCTTCTGAAAGATTTAATACTAGAGAGTATTAAATAACAGCAGAGAGCATTAATACTATTATTAATGCTGATAGTGTTATTAGATAATATTACAAAGTACTGAAAAATACATATGAATATCTCACCTCTGGGTGATACCAGACCTAACCTGAACCCTCTGTAGTTTGGTAAATGGACTGGATACAGTCAAAGGCAGAAGTAGGGCCAGAAGGGGAACCAGATCATGGAACCAAACTGTGTTACATGCAGACTGATCATGACACCCCTCTGAATCTCCAATTCACCAGACTTCCCAGATTCAGAAAAATTTGTATGTGACCTAAGTTCATTAACTCTGAAAAAGAAGTTGAGAAGCAGATAAGCTTGTTGTAAAAATTACTTGTTGTAATTTTTAACCTGCCAGTGTGGCTAAGATAGATAATTTTCTTTCCATCTGCTTCCTAACAAAAATATTATTTCTTTCTGAAAATTCTCTAATTCCTAGCAGACAGGATTTGTAGATGGAAAGTTACTAGCACATAGTATTAAAAAATCAACACAATACTGGAGATCAGAAACCTAATGTGCCTGATTTTCCATCCAAAGACCCAGAATGACCCTTACACTGAGATAATCAGCCCATCCAACCCTATCCAGATTTGGTTTTCTGAGCCAACAAAATAAATTATTGTTTCATTGTTCACGTCCCCAATGTACAATTTAAGGTAATAACTTTTTTTCATAGCTTTTATATTATGTTTTGAAAGAATAGGAGACATTGGGTTGAGAGTCTGGGAATCAATCCTTCTAATCTCAGTTTGGCTGCATCCTTGCTGTGTTGCTTTTTCTTATCTCTTGCCTACCAAAGTGAGCCAGTGATACAAACTGCTTTTCCCTGCCAGGGAGCTTGAATACATTCAATTTATGGTGTCATCTTTTGAACAAGCACCATAAGAAAGAGCAGGACAGAACACCTGATGCTGGATTTGTTGCTTCACTTAGTGCTGGTAATCTGAAGGCTGAAAACTTTGAGCTTTCTGAGTTGAAGGGTGCCAGCTCTCAAGTAAACACCTTGTTTGACCTAAGACCTTGGAAAAAACTTCATGAATTGAGTGATAGCACAGAAACAGTGTATGTGTAGTTTAGACAGTGTTGTGTGATTTCACAGGGTGAAAACTTAGATTTGGGGTTTTAGTGTGTAGTAATACATATGAGATAAGACAGAAGATTTTGGGTGTTGTCTTTGTGCTTCTTCTTCACTTTCTTCTTCGTCTTTCTTCTCAGGTTTGGGTGGTCTTTTCTGGTTGATTAGTGAAAGCCCACATTGCGAATATTGAATGATCTTTAATTGGGTTACAAATAAGAATAAATTAGGTGTCAGGTTTTAATTGGTTTTGTTTATGGTTTAAAAGTCCTTGAAACAGGTTAGAAGTAGCCATTTTCTTGCCTTTTGGACAGGGCTCACACCTCGTGAAACAGTAACTTAGATAAGAAATAATAAACATTCCAAGACCGAACTCGACATCTGTCTTTCCCGTGTATCTTTATCCTGACCTTGGAGCTAGAAAGAGACAAGAACTTCAACAACTTAGTATTATTCACTGATGTGTTCCTGCAGGTGACTCTGAGTCTGCCAGAAGGACATTGATATGAAGACTTGATCTCAACAGCTGGTCCATGAGGAGCAGCACATCCCAACATGACGAGCTGAAGAAAGGTGCTGTTCAGCTCCAGGGCCACCCATTCTGATTGTGCATGGAGCACACGGGCACAGCCAGAGTGCTCCCACCAGCACACAGGCAGGTGCAGAGACATCAGCAGAAATGGTGACTCCATGTTGGCTATGAAGAATGGAGAACTTGGTGCAGTATTCTGAGCAAATTGCATTTACCTCCTCTCAACTAAATTGAACAGGTATAGCACATGCACTGCAATGGAATCTGGTACCTGAAGCAGACAAATACAAAGCTGACAAACTTTATAATCATGAACCTTTACATGTCTAATTTTATTCAGGGAAACCACTCACGGATGTCAATGCCATAAAAACGAAATTAAATAGTTAAAATCAGTGCTGTTCTGCTCTTATATGCTTGAGACCTGTAATTGTTCACTCCAAAACTTCTAAAAATAATTTTTTTCATTCCTTTTGCCAGTTGTGCTGTAACCTCCTGCTGGCAAAAATAACTGGAGCAAGCTCTTCAGTAACATCCAGCACCATCCCTACCTAGCTGGTTTAAAGTGGGGTGGCTCTCCTGAGTTCAAGGAATGGCAAAGCTCTAAATCACAGCAGCTAGAGGCTCTTGTCACTAAGGAGAAAGAAAGCATTTTGGTAAATGCCCCAAATCTTTCCCTGATTGGCAGTGACAAGCTGATTTCAATATATGCAGTGAAAAAGCATGGCAGAAGAACAAAGCAATAATCTAAAAAATATCCAAAGATTAAAAAGGGAGGAAAAATCCATTTATAAAAAGAACATTCTTCTCAAAATGGATAACTGCCCCAAATTTGAAATGCTAAAGATATACAAGGCACTAGTAGTTTAATCTAATTTTTGTCTTTCATAAAATCTAACTCTATGCTGTGTCCAGAAAATTACTGACATTGTGCAATAAGCAACATTGTGGTTACTCCTATGTAAGGAAAGGAAAAAAAGCAAATTCCTTTCTTTGCCAGAGACTTTCTGTTGAACTTTGGCAAGTTATTCTGTGTTTTTGTGTCTCAATCTCTCTGAACAGTGGACATGAAAAAGCACACCCCTTTCTCAAAGAAAAGGCTTTAAGGGTAAAAACAATGAAATGGGGAGACTTTGGAGGTGTCCAATGAAGTATTTCCCACCATTACAGAGGGCCATCTCATTTGAACTCACTGGAAAGTTTACTCTTTCAAACAATTTTTTTCTTATGTTTTCTTTGAGCAACTTCAAATTGAAGGAAATGGGAAATAGAAATCTACCGGGAATTTTAAGTAGCCCTGTTAAGAGGCTCTGTTGACGGTGCAAACACACGTCAAGTCAAATTGAAACAGCCCTTTTGTATGCTGTAAAGACAGGCAATGTTCGTAAGCCCATTTTTGAACAGGATCCAAGTTCTGTATTTTCTGCTGCCTTACACAGATCCCATTTGCTGCAACATTCAGCAAATTGCTTTATCCAGATTTTCAATGTTTCAGAGTTTTAACATGTTCTACATATGAGCACAGATCTATCTACAGGAAGTTGCCTGCTTTTGAAAATCTTTCCAGACTCTGAGGACTACTGTACTTCCAATACATGTACATCTTGTTTCTACACATGAGGAAAGATCTCCACGAAACCAACTCCAAAGAATGATAAAGAACAGTGACAACCCTCTCAACAGTGAATCTTTTTTATTTCCAACTTTATAGTGACTTTCCTAGCAATTTATTATAGTCCTGAATGTGTACTTGTGTGATGACTAATTTACCTAGTTTCCCAATGACTAATTTACCTATTTTCCACTGATTGAATTGCAAGATATTGCCTCTGCAGATCATGTCTGGAGAATACATCATGTCTAGAGATATAATGCCATACCATAAATCCAGTCGTAGCAGTATTAAAGTTTGACTGATACACAATGACAGTGATAAAACATGTCTTTTCCATGTAGCTGAAAACCAAAAAAAAGGTTTTGAAAAACACAAGAGGTGACTTTGCTTCTCACCACACTGCTGATTCAATATCACTGCTTTTTGCCTCTTACTGGGGTAAAAGTCTGTTCTCTGTAAAATGTCAATTTTACTCTTTAAAGACTAATGTAACTGCAGAGTTGCTATACTGAGGAGAGTTTATACCACTGCTAACTGTTAATTCCTATTAGTGGGAATACTTGGAGAAGGTACAGTGGAACAACATTTCTGAGAAGGGAAGTTTAAGGCAGAACAGCTTTCCAGCAGTTCTTCCACAGGTGCTTGGCAAAGATCCTGAACAGGAATGCTGTTTGTCTAAATTAAGACTGAGATACAGAGCAGATACCTGAAGGGCTTATCTACTTTATGTTGTTTCACTAATAAAATACGTATTTTTAATAGTGTCATAACATTTAAGCTGTTATTCCAAAATTGGAGCACTTAGTTACTTTTCAAGTAATAATGTGGATACTTACAGCTACTTTTGAGACTCATGTGTCCTCTGAAAGGTCCCATCACAGAGTATGTAGGCACCATGGTTATCTTGGACCCTTTGCAGGGAAGGAAAAGAGGCTGGTTATGTATTAATGAAAATATTAAGAATAATGATTATCTTTCTACAGGTCCTTATGGGAATTACTGAAGAATTGGGTCCTGGCCAGAATGCCACATTACAACTGACACAGGTATGGAAAGGCTGGAAGTTTGGAATTTACTTTCCTTGCCAGATTTCTTCTGTTAGGTTTAATCCCTCTCAGTTAATAGAACCTTTTACACCAGAGGCTTTGAGAGAAAATTCTCTGTTACAACAGCATTAGCAGGGCAATTTTCTACAGGCCACAAAAATGAGCCATGGCATTGTGCAAAGGTCACATATTTTGCAATCTGAAAGATATCTCTGCTAAACAACTTCGAGGCAAAAGAAGAAACTGCTCAGTCTGTTACTGTGCTGCATGTGCCCAAGGGATGCGGTGGGGAAAAAAGCACAGCATTGAAGATTTTCTGAAGATACTTCATAAAACAGTACGGGCTCACATTACGGGAGCCAGACCTACAGAAGCCAGACTAGAAAAGTGAGACCCAACACAGCAAAGAAAGCAAACAAGTCCCCACTCATTTTGAATTAAGGGCAGGTTGCAAGAAGACAAATTCCACATACACAGAAGTCCACCTATTTTATGAAGAAATGTCGCACTGCAGAGAGATGAATTTATCTGACAAGTAATGGTAAATTTTACAGCTAAAAGGTAAAATTTAACAGCTGAAGGGACCAAGTCTCAATTTCCAAAGCCACATAAGTTCACAGGAGTCAGACTGACAGAGACTCATAGGAGATCCAGAAGATTTCTGTCTCTACCTGTCCAGTGGTAGAGACAGAAAACTCTCAACTCAAACCTGTTCCTAAATCCCACTAAAATCAAGGAAAAGCTGGTACCTCAATTTGCAAATCTGATCATGGAGGCTAAACTTCAGTCCTCATTTTTAACTTACTTTCATCTTAGTGAAACTATTTGTGTATATGCAAAAGTTACAGCAACAATTTTAACTGTAATTTAAATAGACTGTCTTCAGTTTAAAGACTGATTTTGATTCATCTTAAACCTACTCCTCTAATGTGAAGCAAGCCAGTAGCACTGCAATGTGCATACATAATCTTCTCCACCAGATAAATCTTATCACTTTAAACCCACACATAAAATTCCATGCTTCTTAGGCAGATAAGTCAACTGGCATACGAAGTGCTCAGTAGCTTTATACTCCAAAGGGTTGTCTGGCAGCAGAAGTTGTTTAATTGTGAACTTGGATTTGCCTGATTTGATTTGACAGTTGTAAAGGAAATATCTCCTTAGAGATGATCCTGAATGTCAAAGGACATACCAAGTGTCATCAGAACTGGAAAAATCAATACAATTCTTTCTTTGGTTTCAAGGCAACATCATAATTTGGGAGAGGAACAAGAGATGTCTGCCCCTTAAACAATCAAACCTTTTCCTTTGTCCTCATACATATATTTCAGAATAACTTTTGGTTTCAAAGGCATTGCTGCAAGTTTGCAAACCATATGTTTACACCTTTAAACAAAATCTAAGGGCAGAGACTTTAGTCAGGTTTTAGACCTTTATTTGATGGCTCCTGAAAAAGAGGCTGTTTCTTTCAGAGTGCAGTTTCAATTGGTTCTGAAATTCAGGCCTCACACTGGGAGCTTAGTTTTTAACAAAATCACCTGTCTAGAACGGTCTTCTTAAAGATAAAAGGATGCAGGTAACAGAGAGCACTAGGCAGTGTTCTGAGAAAACAAAGGCTGGAAAGATTATGAGAAATGCTTTTTTTTTTTTTTTTTGCCTTTTTTTTTTTTTTTTGTATCAGATTCTCTGCCACCTTAGACATAAAATAAAAATGCTATGAAATAAATGGGAGCAGAGTAAACTTTATTGCTTTTCTTCTGTCCTCATATTTCTAATTGTCATGGGTCCCTAAGTTAATAAAATCATCAAAAGGTCAGCTTTTTTTTTTGTCTTTTGAAAACATCCTTCTGTAGTCACAACAGGATATGGGCAAAGGAAGTTACTGCTCTCAAATCCAAGGTAACACATCAAAATATTTGGTTATTTTGTAAATGCTATTTATTTAGTTGTATTTCTTAAGCATTTTCAGTAATGTTTTGGAAAATTGTGGAACTTGATCATAGCTTCATATATACTGGCTAAAGATTTAGAAACAAATTACTCTAGCTACATCTCATAAGTTACTAATAACCATTTTGATTCTTTATTTTGAAATATAAATTATCTCTGGCTTAATCTTTGCTTCTTTTGGCTGTCTTTTTAGTGTCAAACATCTTTGAAAGGCATGAAAGATAGAAGGATATATTGGAAAGAGGTCTTTAGGACAGAGTAATCCTTGATCTTCTTGTATTCAATCCTACCACTTCAGCTCAATAATTACGATTATTTGAAGTAGAAAAACATCAGTGGGAAACTTCTCTGAGTGAGGACAGATAAAATGGAAGGAGCATGTATCAAAAATTGTGACTCTTTGGCAAAAGCACCTTTAATTTAATATGTGCGTGCTACATGTAACCCATGACGCAGGCACTAAACAGTTGTTGTGATGGAACAAAGTCACAGTGATGGCAGATCTGTAATTAACCAGTCCCTTGCAGGAGCATTTTCAGCAGCTGACTCATGCCAGAATGCTGCTGCTGTTGCTTGAACTCCAGTGACTTCCTGAAGTCTCAATCAGATCACTGTCCCAGGCTCTGTACAAACAGTCAGGCACTCATTAACAGACCCAAGAAGTTTATAACTGAAGTTTGCAAACCAGATAAACAGCAGTTAGGGGGAAGAAAAAGTATTGTCTTTGTTGCGGAGGCTGAAAAAGCTGGCTTTGTTCATTGTAACGAGATGAAAAGATTTAATGGCAAAGAAATGCAACTTGATTTTCTGAGTATCAGACCTGTGAATAAAGCTCAAGACATCTTCTTTTAACTTCGTTGAAATATGCAGAATTTTCATTCTAATGAGAAGAAACTGCACTGATTTTGTAGCTGCAGCCATGTTTGACTTAGGGAGCTCTACAGTCTCCAAGGAATGGTGTGTTTCACCATAGAAAGCCATTAAAAAAAAAAAAAAATATTTTGGCAAGAAGTGTTTTGAAAACTAATCAGATCATAGTTCAGATTCTGAACATTCATTGGGATGATCAACACCACACATGGAAGCAGAGCATAGGCAAGGTGATGGACCTGGCAACATCCTCCAGTTAACTGCAAGATCAGGACTTGAATGATGGGCACCATTTTCCAGAGCAAAATGTCTGATAATGTAACATGAGAACTGGCTTGAAGAGCTTCTGAATATGAAAGCTTCAGTCTCTTAAAAGCAGTTATTTGTCAATGTTCCTTACGAGCTAAAGTCCTTTCCTTTGTAAAACCATGCCTTAGTGCTATATTTAAAATATCTCAGCACCTATGCAGATGATATTATTTCTGCCTTTTCTTAGAATGAACACAAATAATCTACAGCATTTGAAGAGATAGTGTTAATTTTTGTGAAGTTTCTAATTTGAGCCACAGTAGACAGAGAGAGCAAAGCTTCTGTCTCACTTCTGCTTAAACTCAGGTACAGAAACAGAAGCAGTTGTGTTTTGGGATAATTTCAGAATGGAGGAATTTTTAAATGCATCATGATTTATGACCACCTCTGTTAAATCTGTGTAAGACACAGTAGGGAATCTATAACAAACACTCAATACTTACCTACCCAACTATAAATTAAGCCCTGATCTCTGCAGTTATTAGGTGAAGGAACAAGACCCAGATATAGCAGGAGTTCATTTCTATTTAATGATTTGTTTTGTTGTCAACACAGTCTCTTCAATTTCCTGGTGTTTTCTGCATTTCTGTAACACCTGAATGTTTCCCTGCAGAAACACTGCAGCAGTAACATTCATTTGTGCCAAACTGCTTTAATTTTACTGGATCATAATAAATCAGTTCAACTGGTTAGCATTATACTTTGCTACTTTACATCCATGCACAGTTCTTTCAACAGGAGACACAGACTGTAAATCCATGCGAGAAAATTTGGGTCATTTTTATAGCAGACAGATAGATGCTAAAATGGTTTACCTATTGGTTTCTATTCTATAGCAATTATACCTACTGAATATAAACCACAGCACACCTAAAAAGGTGATGGTAAGAGCTCTGAATGGAAGTGAGAGGCAAAGGAGATGCTTCTTTCACCTTTTCAATAATTACAATGCACAGATAAGAAATGACCTTGCTATTGGTATTCACTGAAAACATATGACCAGCTCTTTCTGAATATTTTAAATGATCTACAATGAAATAGATTCAAACATACAGCTAAACATTTGCTGCTGTGAGAGGATCATTCTCCAAAAACAAGGGATTTGATTCTGAAGCTTTGTACTTGTCTCCAGTAAGTTCCTGAGCAGCATCAGCTCCCAGATTTGAGGGCTATGTGTGTTGAAAAAATTAACTCTTAGTACAAAAGTTAGTGACAATTGCAGTTTTTAAGCAGGTTCCAACATCAGTCTACTCTCCTCTGTTATTATTCTCTATTGACACAATATCCTCTTTCACACAGTCATATTTTAGGATTCATCTCCACATACTACAGTGGGCTAGAAATTTGGGTACATATGAGGCCATTTCCATTGATGAGAATGTGGAAAGTTTAGAATAGTTCTGAAACAGAAGCAGATTTGATCATTCCTATTAAGAAATGGCATTTATGCTTGATGTAGGAGTTTTCTATTGATAGAGCAAGTTAGGGTAAAAAGGAGTGGAACTTTATCCACAGGAATGCAGAGCTACTGTGTCTAAGATAAGCTTTTGGCATTCAGACCTGACTTATAGACAGGTATTATTTTTCAACATCCTAAAGTCCACATTAATTTCCTAGAGGACTGGAATTACTCTGGGTCTATGTCTCAACACCTGCAGAAGCCTGGATCCCTTGTGAGGCATCAGCTATGGAAGCAGCATTTACAAGCTTAATCCAGAACATTAAAACAAATTCAGCTTGACTCTTGTTTGTGCAGGGCTTTAAAGCTGGTCCAAAGATTTCTGGAAAAATAGGATTTTTGTGGCACTGTTTGTTGGTGTGTCAAAACAGAAATATTTTACAGAGAAAGAACAGGGTTTCTCTAAATTCATAACTAAGACCTGCAAGGAATCCTGCCAGCTGCAGGAGAGCAGAGGCTCCCAGGACTCAGTCACACCATATGTTATCCCCTCTGTTGGGTCTGCAGCCAGTCCAACACTTGCTGTTTCCAGGCCCACCAGCTTTGTGGAAGTAGCAGAACCATCCTCTCTCTTTTGAACCCCAAAACTACTTTTGGCCTTCCTGCTGAGCAGCACAAAACCTGAGACCTTTGAGAACTCATGCCCAATCTCTGAGTCTTGAAGCCCTGGGAGACCCTCCCCTGGACTTTTCAGGATTCACTGTGGTACAAATTGCAAAAAAAAAGGTGAAAATTTGAAAGCTCTGGAATCTGGGAATCAAGACAGACCCTCCAGATTCAATCAATTAAAAAAGAAAAAATAATGTAAAGGCACAAGCAGAGGAGTTCTAATATTTATTCTAATAGGGCATGATTTCTTTTCCTTTGTTTTGGATCTTCCTGTGGAATAGTTCTGTTGCTTAACTGCCTCTACTGAAGTTTATCCTACTTCTATGGGATGAACATGAAATTTGTATTTTGTGGTATTTATTTATCTGATATCATAAACCATATGATTAACTGTTGGGAGCTGGAGGCAAATTAAGCAACTGTTACAGTTACATAACTGATACCCTAGCAAGCCCCTGTGAAGATACAGATGAACCCAAACCTGAGCCATCCTCCCACTGATCATGGGATCCAATTTTAGCAGTGTGCCTGTCAGCTGCAAGGCCCCTCAACAGAGCAAAGACACTGCTTTTCAAATGCCTTTGCTGTCACTGGGTGGTATCCACCTGTAGCTACAGAGAAAACATGGAGGAGCAATGAGAGACAGATGAAAGCAAGAAAGATCAAGGCAGTCCTTCATCAAATTTCTTTGATGTATAAGGGTGGTGTCACAGTTTGCGTGTCTATATAGGCAGAAAAATAAGAACAGGAGACAAATAATAAGAAAATCATAAAAGTATGTGGAAAAATTATGACTCTGCTCTTTATTTTCTATCTCTTGTAATTAGCAAAACAGAACATGATGTAATTGGTGATGGATACTAGGAAGATGTCTTTCTTTTTATAAGTGCTCAGACATTTTCACCCCTGCATGTCGTTTCTGCATACAGATCAATTATTTCTTCTCATCCGGGACAGATACATAATTTCCTAGTAAAGCTTTCAAGATTCTGAAATAAATAGAAAGAGCACCTTAATTGTATCAGTCCTTTTATCCCAATTAAACATCTGTGGGCTGCTCAAGTACTGATTAGCCTATACTCTTGCCCTGCAGGATAAAAAATGACTCCTATTGGGCTTCTCATGGGCCAGAGCTCATCTGCAAATTGTCATCATTTACACAGCATCCAAATGAAAGAACTTGGTAGCAAGGAGCCTATTCATTAATATATAAACTGTAGTTGATGAAGCACAAATTACATGATTGCCCGAGAAAGTAACTGAGCTACCTCTCAAGTACACAGGCATGCTGTGGAAGCTCATGGATTTCAGTGGGCATCACAGTCAAGTACTTATTTTAATAAAGGCAGGAACACTTTTTTGGGTTTCTAAAATAAGCACGCTGTAAGTGAAACACTTCACATTTATCAACAAGAAAAATGGCCCCTTCCTGGGCAGGTAAAATCAAGATATAAATAAATTTATGCTGTCTCTGCTGATGGATATGAACTTGTAGCTGGCACTTTACTTCAGTTATTTTAGACTCCTTTGAAAATTCAAGCCCTGGAATCACATCTACCCCCATCTCTTACCTGTTCCTTCCAAAAATCTGTTCTTCTTAGCAGAAAGAACATTGACTTTAGCAGGATGGGTGCAATACATTGTCTCCCTTACATCAATGCCCAAGGCTCACCTTGGACATGGTCTGCACCTTGGAGTATCCACTGCTCTACTGCCCAGGAGGTTTGTGGCAGCATCCAGCCAAAGATGTGCAGCCTACTCCATCAGCACGCTCTGCTCTCCCCCAGAGCAAGCAAATGTTTTCTCTCTGTTCCCTGTGAAGAATGTTGAGTGCTGTGGCAATGGAAATTTCCTAGAGCTTCAAATTGTTATGAAGAGTTCTGTCGTAGAGACTGTGCAGCAATACACTATCTGTCAGATTTTAGGAATATGTCTATAATTAGTGCCTAACTTAGAGAATCAAGGACCATGATGTGTTTCTTTTCCCCTTCCAGTCTGTTTTGTCTAGTTAAACAAGAGGTTTAAAGTCTCTCAGGGCAATAGCTGTCCTTCACTCTGTGCAGACATGTGCCTCAAAAAATGAGTCTTGATCTGCCACATTTAAGCACTAGCCCAGCATAGCCAGTGAGTCACGAGAAACAATTTAAGTACAAATAAGCACTGAAACACGAGATGGATGCTGTTGGAAAACCCAGAGGCTTATGTGTCCACCACACTGGTCAACCAAAGATTGAAGGCCGTTTTTCCCTAAAGGGCTGAGAAAGGAAAAAGGAAAAGTATTATGTTCTTGTCCTGTTCTTAGACTTTCCCAGACATCTACTTATGGCCAGTACTGGAGACATATTTGACCAAATGAACTTCTAGTCAGATGCAGGGCCACACTGGTGAAGTGTTTTGCCTTTTTACAGTCTTCCTATAAATGATATTATTTACAATATAAGTCATAAATGAGAAAAGAAAAAACTATTCAGACTCAGTTTCTTCTGTCATTATAGCTTGGCTGATAACACATCTCCATTATTTTAGGTAATATAAAGCCACAGACTGCATCAGGGCCACTGATCTACAAACAGAAGAAATCCCAGCTCCCCCAGACTTGTATATTTTATTTACTATTTGATCTCCTCCTGCCTACAAAGGCTGAAACTGGAAATAATGCCTAGTTGGGAAAAAAAAAAACAACAAACAAACCACCACAGAACAGAGCAAATTCACTCTTAATTAACAGGCCTTCACATGACTTATTCTGTTAATTTTATCCTAGTGTTTACATGTCAAGGTATGGCAGGACATATGTGAACGACATTAACTTAGAATTAAGAATGTACCTTAAAAAAAGAAATTAAATCAAAAGATTGAAAGAGAGCACAGAAAGGAATATTTAACTAGAGCAGCTGGTAATTGCTGTCTCTTCTCCCTTGAGTTTTAGATTTTTTTTCCATTACTTGACTGGATTTCCTCCACTGATGCACATGCTTTGACTTTTTCTACATGATATGACATTGGAATGTTATTGCCTGACAAAGCAAGAAATTTTGAAGCCAACTTCTGTTCTATACAGTGAGGAATTGCTGAATTTTCCCTGTTTTTGTCAGGTATAAAGCACTGTAAGATAAAACCAGTGTTCAGAACAATTGTTGAAACTACACTATTGCATGAATGAACTACGTGAATAAGTCTATCATTTATTTTGTTAGGATTTCAACAAGAAAAGAATTTCATCCCTTTAAATCATCATGCTGTTTAGTATTACAGTATTATTTCTATTTTCCATTTTTCAACCTCCAGAGCTGTAAACCACCACTGATATGCCATGTGGTAGGTCAAAGGTGACCATCTTGAACATAAGATCTTCACAAGGAACTGCAGTTCCCATTTGAAACCTGCTGGCTCACAGCAGTAAGCTACAAGTTTCCGCAGTTCACAGAGGTAATACGGCCTCTTCCTGCAGCAGCTGCACCAGATAGAAATAACAGACTGATGGCTGAAGAGGAGTAAGAAAAAACTGGGAACTTCTTCTTTTCTTTATGTCATGTCAGGGCCATGCTGTGCACTTGGCAGGGTAGCCAGGAAGATCAGTCCAGCACCTTCGGCACTGATGAGGCATAAGCAGTGTCAGATGTCACAAAGCAAAGTCCCCATCAGCCACGAGTGTGGCACAGCAGTGACATGCGAGGGTGAAGCACTGGAAATTCCAGCAAAATGGAAATTTCTTCAGAATAGTCAAAAAGCCCATAAAAGCCTGTAAAATTCCTGGTGGCCAAAAGCCAATAAAACAGCTCTGCTCCATCTAGTCATAAAGCCTCTAGCACAAGGATAGCAGGAACAGTGATGCTTCTGTTCCTAAATGCCAAGGAAAAAACCCATATGAGGCTGTATGAAGCACAATTCAGGGGATAACTACAGAGCCAGTACAAGGCACTGAGGGTATGAGCACTGTCTGTTTGAGAAGCATCCTTTCTGTGACATATGTCAATAAAATAATGTTCCTTTTTATCAGAACCGCAGTCCATTTAGTTCAGCATCCTACCACAGGGTACTGCCTTTGAAGTAGCTGAAAAAAACCTCTTCAGCAAGTGAATATATAACCCAATCTGTTCTTGTCTTCATATTCCATCTTCTAACACCCAGAAGTTACCTTCTGAATAAAGGAAGAAAATAATTTTTCTTCCCAGTAATTCTATTAGAATTTGCTATGGAGTAGTTGATGTATCAGTTTGTGTCATCTTAAGCACAATTAAAAGGATGAGAAACAAGATCTCAGTATTTATCAATACATTTTTGAAGTGGCAAACTCTTTACCAGCTACCTTGAAAATGCTTCAATTCCTCTGAAGTGGCAAGTAGTATTAACTCAGCATTTTAAAATTTTCCAAATAATCCTGTGAACTGTATATTGTAGCACTTCAACTAATGAGACCAAATTAACTTCAAAGTTTTAAATTAAAGAACTGAAGACAGCCACTGATGTCTAAATGTACTGAGATAAAATTAAGCCCGTAATTTACAGCCAAATTCTCTAAAGATGCGCTGTCACAAAGTTAATGTGGAATTGGAGGACAGGGAAAAATACGTTATCAGATATTAATGATAAACTCAGCCAAGGCTGAGACCAGCAAAATTTTGGGAGAATTAAACGTGGTAAAGTTATCACCATAAGTTTGTGAGATCTTGGCTTAATCAGCTATTACAGAATGAAAAGAATGATTTTTTATGTGTCTTTGCTAAGTGACAAACATAAAAGCTTTCAGTAGGAATTTGCTTCCCATGCAGAATGGGGCCAAGCAGTTGTAAATAACTAAAAGAGTTTAGACTTTTTCATTATCTTAATGGATCAGGCTGCCAGCACCAGCCAGATCTTGAAGTCTCTAGTTACCTAGCTGTACCTGTATATTCCTTGGTGTGTCTTAAAAAAGATCTTTGGACACTGCATTTTTGGGCAGCTACAGCTCTTCATGTATGAGTGAGCATGTTTCTATAACTTCATAACCATTTTGTTTATTTAGATGGGAACTTTTTTATATTGTTGCAATTTCTTAGTATTTTCATGCTATGCTAGCCCAGAAGTATCAGGTCACCTTTTTGCATACTTTTATTTCTTTGTAATTCATTAAAAAAACCCAAAAAAAAGTAGAGAGAAAAAAACACCCCATAAAACCTGCTTCCCATTTTTATACAACTGTCCCAATAAAGCACTTAAAAATATATAACGATTGTAATGAGCAAGTGCATTTTCCTTGTGATTTTCAATCACAATTGTAAATTTGATTCCTGCTCCAGCCCCCACTAAAGTCCACAACAGTGTTGACATTGGCCTCAATAAAGTCACAGTTTGATCCTCTAGGAGCTTACAGGTGTTTCCAAGCAGAAGGTATGAAGAAATATGGGCAGGTATATGCATGTTTGTGACAGCAACAGAGGCCACACCTCTATCTTGTATTCTAAAACTATGTACTCAAGCAGTTTCTTCAAATAACGTGAGGGCTTGGCTGAAAGGGGCTTTGTTGACTGCTAAAGACTTAACAAAATGAACTCTTCAAAATGTGCAATTTTACTGGATCTTTGTAACTAAACTTATTTTCTGAAAAAAGTCACTTTCTGCTAGCATCTAATTGAAAAAATAATCTGATTACAATGAATCCCTCTGAAGGAGGTCTGAGTATCTTCAGATGCATGAATTTTTGCAAGGTGGTACTGACCAGGCTACTACAGCAAAACACTGGCTGCCTTCATCATGGAGACTCAGCTCTTCTTCTCGGTAAATGACCTACAGCAGTGTGGGACAGTTTTCTGATTTTTGTGTGCTCTTTCTTATCTTCTCAAACGGTGCAAGGCACAGCTTAGACCAGAAAGCAAGCAGAGCATTCTGTAGGAGAGAACAACTTTGTTCAAAACCACAGCACCATGAAGCCGACAGGCTTTACTGGCACGAGACTTTTTTATTATTATTATTTTCACCGTGCAAGCAAGAGCAGTCCTGTTACAAGGCAAAATTAGTTAACAGAGCAAGATCATACAGCATAGTAGGGGAGCCCTGCCGTTCCTTGCAGAAAGAACGTCAGAAGTGAAAGGAGGAGGTATTAAATGCAATTCCCTGCTGCTTGCTCTCTTAAGGCACCGGCAGCTCTCCACTGGAAGCCTGCTAGCTGCAATCAAAGTTTGCCCTGAGAGACCTTCTCCAACACAAAGCTGTAAGCACCAGCAACACACCAGACTAGAAAGCTCCTACTAAATTTTAGCACAGTCCTGGAAGCCTTACGTGAATGAGGGTCCTCAGTTCTGCCATTTCCGAGTGAGGCTCTACAGGATTTCCCAGGATCACAGGGCACTGGCGGTGGGAAGGGAGCTCTGGAAGCTGTTTGGTCCAGCACCCTGCTGCAGCAGGGCCACGCAGAGCTGGAGGCCCGGAGCCGTGTCCGGGCGGCTTTCGAATGTTTGCTAGGAGGACGGAGAGCTCACCGGGCAACCTGTGCCTGTGCTCTGCCAGCCTCACGGGGCAGGGATTCCCGGCGTCCAGGGAGTGCCCGCTGTGTCCCCATGGCCCCCGGTGTCACTGGGCGCCCCTTGGAAGGGCTCCGCTCCGCCCGCTGCCCTCCCGCTGCCCCGGGAGCCGCGGTGCCCTCAGGCAGAGAGAGGCAGCGGAGGAGGGAAGGAGGGAGGGAGCCCCGGTCCCACACAGCCCGGGGAGAAGCGCCGTGCCCTGCCTCGGCCGTGCCCACCCCTGGCAGGCTGCCCCGCAGCCATCCACACCCTCCCGTCCGTCCGTCCATCCATCCATCCATCCATCCATCCATCCATCCATCCATCCATCCATCCATCCATCCATGCATCCCCGCTCCCCTCGGGGGCTCTCCTCCCGCAGCAGCAGCAGCGGCGGCGTTGGCGGGGGCACTCGGAGCGGCTCCGGGCGCTGCTATTTATGGCTCAGGCGCGCTATTTTTAGAGCCAGCCGGGCCCGGCTCCGCAGCCGAGGCTGGCGGGGCGTGAGGGGCCGGGAGCGGCGCGGGCCCGCAGCGCTGGCACACGGGCGGCCGCCGAGACCCGGGGAAGGCTCCGCCGGGCACACGGAACATTTGGGGTTCAGCCCCTCGGGGCGGCCCGGAGAGGCCCAGAGGAGCTCCTGCGCCGAAAGTCCGAGGTGTGAGCATGGCCCAAGCGAGCGCAAGCGCAATATTGGCGGTCAGCAGGCCCTGCGAGGGCTGTGCCTCACTGCCCCTCTGAACCGGGCATCTCTGAAGGTGTCACCCAAAACACAAGGTCTGAAAGCAGGAATGCTCCCCACACATTTAATGTTCAGGGCGATGTTAATGGTGTAAAGAGCTATTGATTGAGATGAACACTTGAAGCCTAAGTATCAGTCATAAAAGTGCTCAGTTATCAATATTCAGTCTTTGGAGCTATCGTAGAAACAGGCATTATTGTGGGAGTTCATCAGCTTTTTTGAGAGCGTGCACTCACCCTGAAGGGTACGTCCTCTCTTTCCTTGGAACGTTAAATTCACATTCAACTTAAAGGGAGCCACGTGTGTGTAATGAACCAGCGAATAGCCCAGGGCACGCACTCTCTATCACTGCCCTCCATTATCTGCGTGAAGTGACCAGAGGATAAATTAGGCCCCATGTGAGCACTACCCTGACATTTCCTGCAGTTTTTAAAAAATTGTTTATCCAGAACTCTGTGTCCACTCCCTGTCAGATCATGCAGCTCCCCAAGAAGCTGCTGAGAAGCTGTCTAGCAGTGTAGAGCTGGAACTGAAGAAACCTCAGTGGAAGAGTAGAGGTCATAGGATCAGGCAAAAACTTTATACCAGAGGAAAGCATAGGCTTGTGTAAATTTGAAGCAAAATCCTCACAAGATTGTTAGCAGGAATAAAATCTAGCATTTTCAGAGCCCAGATAGTGTTTTAGCACTTCACCTGGAGGAATATTTTACTTAACAGGCAGTTATAATACACTCTTACATATTGTGCCCGAGCCACGGCAGAGAATCAGCTTTGTTTTAGCCAGTGGGTTTCACCACTGTAGAGTAAGAGGTGAGGAAGGGCACTCTGAGTAGAACATACTGATCACTGGTGCTCCTTGTGTATACATTAAGAGGTTTAAACATCCATACCATGCCCCAGAAAAGAGTCTAAGTTTTAGCACATAAATTGTTGCAGTGTCTTGCCATTCTTTACGTAGAGAGTGACCTGCTGTTTCAGAGTCATCCTAAAAGTCCCCTCTCTGAAAATCATCTTCAGCCCAAGTGAAGGGCATATAGGGCAAGAATGGATCTAGAATGGAGCAGTAATTGTACAAGAGGGAGGTTAAACTTCCAGCTTCAGAGAATTGTTCGATGTTTTCAGTCACTTCAAAAAATATGCTCATGTGCCAAGTGGAAGGCAGACTCCCTACCTAAAGTCTCCAGATTAATTAAACCAGGCAACTGAACATTTTTGTAATTTAACTTCTTGTCTTCTAGCAGATCACCACAAGTGACAAACGTTCTTAAGACTAAGCTATGTTTTAAATTTCACCTAGGCAGTTAATTTGCATAGAAATAACTGAGTAGTCCTTTAATTATCCCATAGTTCTGTTGAAGATAGACGAGAGCTATAGCTCATACTCTCCCAGTTATGTTGGTGTAGCAAGAATAACAAGTAGCTAGAAAAAAAAGCATTTTTGTTATTGAAGTCAGGACACGCATGTCCGAATTCACACAGGGAACAGATGTCATAAGTAAGAAGATACTATTTATCCACAGTCGCCGTTTGGGGTGGAACCAAGAGAAAGTTGCGTAGATCACACGCCTGCAATGAAGAAAAGTTTCTCTTAATGTGCTGTTTCTTTTACAACCAAGATAAGCTTTTTACATCCTTAAAATACCTACTTTTCTCCCATCAATCATTGTTTTGATTAAAGAGGAGGAAAACCAAAACAAACATCTTATGTAGAAGATACAGAGGTATTTTGAAGAGCTTCCTTTACAAGCACTCCTCTTGAGAGCCTGTCTCCCTCATAAAGTGGATCTCTAGTCTGAACTACCCTTCTCTGTGAACAGGTAAGTTTTTATGCTTTTATTGTCTTTTCATGTAGGGCAGGTTTGTGGCTTATATTTAATTAGCATATCTTATGCTGGCACTCTTGAAAATGAAAAAAAACCAGGTTTGCTGAAAGTAAACTATTAAAGAAATTCAGAATGCTGAGGAATAGGCAAGAGAGAAAGATCATCAAATAGCAAATTGCTGGTTATCTTCACAAAGAAAAATAAGCTGTCTGCTGTTCTTTCTTCCTTTTCATTAATTAGACTTAGCAGTTTATCTTCATGCTCACCATGTTAGAGTTCTGCTTACAGCCTTACTTTGGTTAAACTCAGTAACAAGATTTTTTTTGAAGACCCAGTTTTGCAAGAATAGGGCAGTCTCAATCTTACTGTACACAACTTCTGATTTGATATGTTTCTGGACAATGTTTGTCTCATAGTTAAAGAAAGAAATACAACTCTTTCAAAGTGATTTGGTCAAAGTTATACATGGTGTTTGGCTTTGCAAATGTTTAAGATTAAGCAACTTTTTTATTTTAATTCACAAGTGGGAATAAGAAGCTTTGAACTTTAAACTTGATTATTGTGACATGCCAGTTATATTGTTATTTTCACTTTTTCTGATACAATTTGGTCAGGAGACAACATAAAATGAAGTAATAATAAATATTGGTCTGATTCTGTAACCTTTTATTTGTGTGAGTAATAGCACTGAGACTGGAGGGATTGCTACTCCTACAGGTAGAAGAACAGTGATGGGAACATTTTGTTTCTTAAAGATTCAATTCATTAATAAAATATAAGAAAGATGTACAAAAATTCAGTGTTGCTGGACTTTTCAAGAGGCACAGCAACTAAACAAACAGTTGAATGATCTAGCAGCAGCAGGAGACCTGCTAATGCAAATACTTAGTGGTGTGACTCATAAAAAACAAGCTGAAAGAAAAACATTAACTAGCTTGCCCTTTCTCCTCTCTCCTTCCCTCCCTCCTTCCCTCCTATCTGCTTCCCTCTCCCCCCATCCTCTATCTTATAAGCAAAAGCAGATAAACACCACAGAATTTTTCCCTGCTTGTGTGTGGTATATCCTAAAGAATTGGTAAGGAAGGCAAAAGTGTGATGTCATTCCATTTTAAATTGTAAACCAATCTATGTCAGTCTTCCTCTTGCTGAATCCCCCAAAGAGGTCTAAAGAGCTTTTCTATCTGTGTTACTACATTTGTTAGTCACCAT
The DNA here is from genome assembly GCF_021018805.1 of Prinia subflava. Lineage (NCBI taxonomy): Eukaryota > Metazoa > Chordata > Aves > Passeriformes > Cisticolidae > Prinia > Prinia subflava. The sequence goes on from NC_086248.1 coordinate 93,115,603, forward strand.
CTCAGTGTATAGGGCTAATCCAAACACAGAGAACAATCCTGGAGTAAAAAAAGCCATCAAGTCTAGGACTTCAGTTGTAGTAGTGCTGCAAAAATCCCTTAGAGGCTTAAGAACCTAATTTGCAGAACCATAACTATCAGACATAGTTGTATAATCCCAGCCTTCAGCAATCCTAATCCATCTGTGGGATTTTCATATGAATTAATATTGTCCTTTAGTTCTCTGCCTTCTTTCTCTCTGTGTTTCTTTCGGTGGATACTGTTAAATACTGGGTGTACTGTGATGTGTTTAGAGTTTTCTCTGCAGTTGTCTGTGGCTTTATTATTCTAAATTTTCTTTCCAGGAAGCTGCAGTCACATGAGCTTAACCAACATACCTCTCACATTGCAAAGTGGTCACATCAGCAAAGGGTCACATTTGAGTCAATGTGAGATTCAAATTATTAGAATTGAAAAGTATTTATTGGTTGTGGTTGCCATATACAATTATCACTCAGGGAGGAGACCATTCTCTTAAGGGGCTCCCCAAAGCACAGATTTTACTTCTTTAGAGAAATTACCAACTTTCAATGCTTACATTACCCTGTGAACATCCGTGGAGATTGTGCATATTGCAACTCCAAGCACGCCATAAAGACTGCAGAATTAAGATGCTGGTGAAATTATTCCAACATCTTCTTTTTTTATATGGGATGTAAAAAATCTGCATTCTCACTCATCACCAAGCTAAACTGATGGGTACTTAGAAATATACTTACATCTGCTCATTTTTCTCCAGACTACATCTTCATGGCACAGTTATAAATTACTCTTGTTTTTTTGCTGAAGTTTAAAAAGTAAAATCTATCCTTACTATTTCTCATCTAATATATAAATAGCTTGCTTTGTTTCTTGGAAACCTTAATTCTCACTGAAATAAACTGGTAGAGGAACAAGTTTCTAAAATACATGTTTCCAACCACTGGGAGGAAGTCTATTTTACTAGTATATTTATCATTAATCTGCAGGAATGATCCAGAAACTCAAACCAGCAGGAAGGATAAAAATATTAAGGCAAGCCCTAAATAACTTGTTGACAGAGAAGATTTAGAAATAAAGTTAACCTCAATCTCAGCTACAGTGGCCACTTGCCACTTGGGTTTTGCATAGCATTTGCATTTTATTCTGTGCTTTTTACTGGTTCATCAAACATCTGTAGAATGGGCACTGTGCCTTGAGCCTTCATAGGAAACGACACAGCTGAATGCAGCACCATAAGAGAAGGCCGGATTTGGGAGTGGTGCAACAAGTCTGTTCTCTAAGCCTGGTTGAGGGTACAGCATCAGTACCCTCAGGTCGTGATACAGGCTTTGTAGGCAGGGCCGGCTGAATCTAGATGTCCTGAAATAATGGAGCTAATTAAGCATTACAGTGATGAAGTAGCTCAGCCTTGATGAACTCATCCACCAGCCATATGGAGCACTGCAGGAGTTCTGTGTCTGGAGTGACACTCAAGATAGAAATGTTCAGGCTGATAAAGGAGAGTATCTTGAGGCCATGTGTCAAGTTAGGCTTGGAGTGGAGGAGTTAACATCTTCACCTGAGACTTTGCTGAGTATTGCTTTTCTGTGTGCACTGCAGAAGATGCATCTGCACCGTGAAAGGAAGGATGAATACAGATTCAGTCTGTTTAAAAAAGAAAAGAAAAGAAAGATCAAATATAGGTTTGCTGTCTGAGCTTAACTTTTCCAAAATAAAACTCATGATCCAATGATTCCAAGCCCTTCACATTCAAAGGAAAAACAAATAATATAAATGCTGATGGACATGTATGAAATTTAGTTCATGGTATTAGCAAGAATTCAAATTATTACTGTAAGTAGTCATTGTAAGTATCATTGTAAGTAATGTAATTATTTCATTAACAAGTTTAAAAATAATTAGATGAATCTGTTTTATAATATTTTCAACAGATCTCAGTCTGGGTGTAGATGGATAATCCTTGAAATTGTCTGCTGAAATATTTAATATTTGTTACAAGGGCACATTCCATGGCATTGCCATGTCATGTGTTACCTTGGCTGTAACATTATATTGCCTAAATCACTATGAAAGCACAGTTCAATGCATTGTGCAAGAGACCTGGTGACTGCTTCCCAGCAATGATGAGAATGAGTTATGAGCCTCTCTGCTTCTTCCTAAAATAACAGGGAATGAATTTCATGTGGGCAAACACTTGACTCATTCTTCTTGGAACTGATAGCTTACCACACAGGACTTGGAGGCTGCTCAGTGAACCAGTCCATGGTTCACAGGAAGAAGAAGCCTCCAGAGGAGCTCAGACACTCAAAGAATAGCATTCTTGGCCAAAAATAACTCTGAGCACTGAAAACAAATTGAAAAAAAGTGTTGGTCTACTTGTAAATCTGTTGCAGCAACATGTACCTCCAGTCACATCTGAGAGATGAATGGTACATCCATCTTTGTCTCTTCGCTCTTCTGTTTCCAACCAAAGCTTCTTCCCAACCAAACCAGCACTACATAGGATATACATAGGCTTGTGACCGTGAGTCACAGGATCTATGTCAGCTGCTGCTGGCGAGGACCCTGGTGCAAGATGTGAAGGTAAGAACGGCTGCCTTGGGGCAATTGCAATGATACGGAGATATCTGCACAGGGGCTGAGAAAGGCAGGAGGGCTGAGGATAGGCTGGAACTGTAGCAATGGCAGTGTGAGAGTGGGACAGTCCCACATAGGATGCTGTACAAGCAGGTGGGATAGGCTCCATCCTTGGAGTGTCCTGAATGAATGTGCAAAGGATGCAGTGCACCACATTGTGTTGGGGGTTTCAGCAATGTTCCGTATGGATGTGTGTGAACGTGGGTGTTGGGGTGGGATGTACCCAGAATAGCAGAATCAATACATCTCTCCTATCTCTTCACACCCGCTGGTGAACTGGAGGTCACCTTCCCTCCTGCATCCTCCACAGATGCTGTCTGGCTTGCTCTCGGGTCTGTAGCAGACTGTGAGGAATGGCATGGCCAAGTTTTTGAGTCTATGTGTTTTGTCTTGACTGACAGACTTCTGCAGACACTTTGGCACAAAGTAGAAAATGGCTCACTGACAGCAGAAGGAATATGTCCCTCTTGGAGATGTGAATTCTTCCTTGGATGAAGGAGCTGCTGTGTACTGCCAAGCCAGCATTCTTGCTGAATGTTAGGTTTCCAAATTAAAAAAAATTATTTAACTGTACACAAGGCAATATGTGCTATGAAATGCTGCAGTGCCATTAATCTTTATGGACTATTGTGTAGGTAGGGAACCAAACCCAAATGTACCTACATACCTGTTTCCTGCATCTGTGTTCCCTTCCCTACTCCCTGAGCAACAACTCCTTCATGACAGTAATAAAACATTCATTCCTCGCTCACGATTTTAAATAGGGGGATAAGGAGAGTGATCAGCCTGACAAGAGAGAGGGAAAGGGTCTGGAAATATTTGGTGATAGTAGGAAGGAGAAGAATTGATCATTCTGCAGAGTGTGGTCACTCCTCATTCTTTTGCTTCTGAAAATATATAATACCAGTACTGAAACCAGGGAAACTACAATCTTTGCTATCCCTGGGAAAATTTCAGGTATGCCTGCTCCAAGAAATATACTTAATATCCTCGTTTGTATGCTGACAAATCATCCTTCATTCCAGAAATGGCACGAGTCTCCAAGGAAAGAATAACTTTTCTCTTCCAGAGTACTCATGGCCTGAGGCTGATCTCTGTAAGCTGTGTACAACTGAGGTTTCTCTGCACTGGGAAATTATATTCATGTTGGAACAGGAATGCAGGAAATTAATGTGGTAACAAACACTGTGCTAAACACAACCATCTATATTTGGAGTTGCACTCTCTTTTGTGCTAAATCCTGCTTACCTACACAGGAAGTTATAAAAGGATCTTGAAGTGGACAAACTTATTAGAATCAGAGTCTTTAAACAATACATGGAATATACCAATTGGAAAGACATGTTTTAATACAACTTACTGATGTAAAGAGAGCATAAAACAAGTAATCTAAAGGAGATTTACCATTGTCTAAATTGGGCATAGCAGCTTCATGCTGAAGTTGAGTTTGTACTTGATAACAGAGAAAACAAAATAAAAAACCTCGTGAGTGTCTGCATAGACTCAATGAGGATCATGTTTTTGTTTTAGTATGCTAGAAGAAATATGATTAACACGGTTATGTTCTCCTAAAGACACATGTGTCAAAAAAACCTAGGAAGCATCCAGCACCATTTGCCCATTCCTGCAGAGGGTTAGGAGGTGCCATTTAAAAATGGCAGGCCATGACTGACATGAAAATCCCATTTGTTAAATGTCTGTTAGGACCAAACTGCCCCTGTTTGTTCTATCCAGCTACTGGTTTTGTGTTGCATCACTAGGAGTGCTTCATGCTACAAAATGTTATTTTTGAACACAGATAGTTTTTATTTGCTTTCTCTGAGAATTGCCATATATAAGTACATGTAATGGGTTTGAACAAATCATAATAACACTGGAAATATTAGACAGTAACTACTTAATCCTGCAGTGATTTTATTATTTTTTTCTTTGTTACAAAGGTAGTGAGAGTGATTGAAATGTTAATCTAGAATATTTACTAGCGCATTATGTCTATGTTTAATTCACATTGCAGAGCTGTGGGTTAAAGACAGGTTCACTATTAGAAAAATACGAAATTCTTGGATCTCTGCAGTTTTGACTTAATTTTACTTGTTTTCTGCCCACAGGGTGTAAAACAATGATCAAACAGTTGGCAAGCCTTATATGACTTTGATATTGTTGTATCCTAACAACAACAGATCTACAAAAGCAGGAATTTCTCCAGAAGTTAGCCGATAGGGTAACTATTTTTGCAGGCAGTGCAGTGCAGGTGTAAAAAAGCTGGTGAGGGTGTGACCTTGGGGAGTTCTATACTTGGTGTGCTCGGATCCAGATCATGGGTTCTTTTTGTTGAGCTTGGATAGAGTTACATGAAATATTTTTAAAGTTAGGGATATACATAGTACAAGGTGGAAGATGCTGGTGTTATTTTAAGTCTGTTTTCATGCAGCATAGAAAGTGACACAGTGTTTTGGATATTGTCCTGAGAGGAAAAGCCAAGAAATTCTGTTTTTAAATCCTGATACTGACATTTACTCAGAGCCAGAAAGAATGAGGCAGCTCCTGAGGCACAGTTACCCCACTTTTGCTAGAGGATCACTAATTCCCTTGTAGTTACTGTATTTTCAAAATGTAAAAGCAATTCTTATGTTATGAAGGTTAACCAGATCATGTATGACAAATTGCTTTGAAGACTGAGTATTGAAGAAATGATATACTTTTAAATAGGGCTCAGCATTTAATAACCAATAAGATAGCTGGCTCCTGCTCCCTCTCCCCTGAACCAGTTTTGCAATTTGTTTTGATGACAGCAGAATGACCTCCAGAGTTTCTACCATTTTCATCCACATTTTATTTGAAGACTGCAATGCCTGTTCTAAATGACTCTTTGTGTTGTCTCCAACTTCATCCCCATGTAACACTTTTAGTCCTGTGATGATTCAGGACTAAAGGCATAAGACTTAAGGCATAAGATGCTTTAGCACTTGAGATATTTTATCATGTATCTGCATTCCAGCATCACGTCAGATGCAGATTTTCTCTACTTTCATTGCTCATTATCCAGTATTCAAAAAGAAAGCCAGTGGTTCCATCAGCTGAATACTTCAGTATATAGATGTGATCAAAGTGAAATCATGACAAATAAACAACATAAGAAAAGCATAATTGTACAGTTGCAGGCAGAAGAATCAAGTGTGTGCCCACTTACTGTATTTGGACTGGAGAGAACTATTGTTTTGTAAGAATAATTTCCCAGCTATGGGAAAATAAACTTAAAATTTCTTGCATATCTCTTAATCTGAAAATTCAGAGGAATTTAGAGCTGCATGTGAAATTTTTGGTTAAGACCCAGCTCTCGGGAAAGTAGAAGTGTTGATGAAGTAAGGAATGGTAAAATGATGACAGATAAATTTGTGAGATAAATGTGTGATAAATCTGTGAGGGTCTGCCAAGAGAGATGATTTTGTTTATGCTGTCCTAGTAATCTGTTCTGTGTACACACTTGTGTCAGTTCTCAAGGACAGGTGCTCAGGTGCTGGGCTGACTGTTTCGTTAGTGTGGGTGGATGTGGAAGATCTTGGAAGCTGCACTAGTTCCCCTCTGCATATGGGAATAGGCGATGCTGTGTGCCACTCTTCCACATCCTTGACTGGATAGCTTCACTTCAGGAGTGGGGGACAACAGTGTTGGCCTCAGGTGCTTGTAGCCCGGTGCTGAGCCTTGTGCCATTGGCATTTTGGGTGGTTTGTAGCTCTTGCTCACTCTTGTTACTACCCAGCTCATTCCAAAGAGCACGGTTGGATTCTGGCTTTGCACTCTTGCACAAGAGCTTCTCTCACACCTCAGGTGTTGGGAGAATGAAGAGGGATCATGGTCCAGGTTTCCTAAAGTGCCAGAGCCCAACACAACAGGTAGGCAGGGCATTGTGTGACCACAGCCTTGCTGATGGACACAGGGCTATGCAGGATATACCTCCCTTCCCAATGCGGACATCCCGATACATTTTAGTAGGAATTCCTCACCATTGCTGCAGAAACTTATAACGCTATGGTAGTACTTAAAAGTTCAGGGTTGCTCAACCTCTGGAACAGAATTTGGTCTGTACTAAGTAAATTGTATTGAATTTAGGATCTGTTGTTGACTTCCAGTTAAATCAACAGATATGAATGAGAAACAATTAAATACATTGCTTGCTAACTGCACAGAAGATGTATGTGTTCTATTATATCTCATTCTGTTATTTTTTCCTTTGGTTAATAAATATAATAAACATGCCCGACCTAAATACATTACTGCAGGATGCTAATATACTGAGGATATTGAATATAATAGTTGTCCTGGAGAAATCATCCAACAGAACAAATAAGAAAATACAGAAATAATTTTGTATTATTTGATGTGATTATTCTGTCTTAAATTTCTAAGGACAGCAATTATCACTCTAATTACTTTCTCAGAAGTCCTAAATAGCAAGATAGGGGAACTAAGGATAACCACCAGAATCACAGACCAGTAACAGACATAGACTATCTAAAGTGAATTTCACCCTAGTTTATTTTAAAAAGCTGATTGTGCAGCATATGCATAACTAAAGGAGTCTTTCCTAAGAGAAGTAAAAATAATAATGAGTAACATATTTGTGCTTTATAAAGGTATATATTCATGAACATAATTTATCTGACCTTGGTCAAGCTTTATCTGTCAGAAGACATCTTTTATGAAAAATGCATTTTTTGAGAAGTAAATTATTTCTTTCAAACCAAGCCAGCTACATTTTTCAGTAAAACAAACAAAATTCCCAAATTCAGAGCTTTCAAGCACACAAGAATGTTGAACTAATCACTCAGTATTCTTTTGTATTATTTTGTAAAAGTTTCAACACTGCAATTTAAATCAGCAGGCTACCTGTTCAACGTGATTTTCAGAGAGACTCCAGCTGAGCCCTGATCTATAAAAGTATATACTTTGAAAATGTTTTCATTTTTGTAGTGCAAGTGCTCAAGGATTTGAATGAAAGAGTGAAATCAAGGTGCATGTGAAGGCCTATTTTTAGTTTTGCATTTTCCATAGCTTGACTGGTTACAAATAGGATGTGTGAACCCTGGAGTAAGAATTGAAATGCAGACCACAACCATGTATTTCTTGAAATAGCACATGGGTAAATAGATACTGATACTTTTACTTCTGCATGAACAACGCTCCATGGATTTCTTCAATAAGTAAAAAACCCTAGGAAATTGATGCTTTGAGCCTTCAGAGTCTTCACACATCCTTACAAGACCAGTACAAGAAATTCACTAACTCTTTCTGTCATTTTTCTGTTATCAATCATGTAATTCATATCAAAGGAGTTGAATCAGAGGCTCTTACACATATTTATAGAACAGATAGCTCTGAAACCAGCTGTCTTGAAATACAAACTTGTTCTTTGCAGGGAAGAGCTCTGGTCTTGTCTGTGTGGAGGATATTCCCATACAAGAAGTATTTCCTGAGTTTTCCAGTGGTTTTCCTTAAACTTGACAGGGTCAGTTGGTTTTGGGATTTTAGGCTGCCATTGTGTTCCATTTCCAAAATGTGACTAAAAGAGGCCTGTGCTTTAATCTCCATGTGACTGCTGGATTTTTATGTTCCAAACACCCACCATCCCAACTGCAATATATCTAAAATGTGATCTATAGCTTCCTGCAAATTTACATAGAAGTTCACAAATATTAGTCATTTTGAGGAAAGATGCTCATTTTAATACCACAAGCATTATGTGCCAAATAACTCCGTATTTCCTTACCTGTGCACTTGTATTGGCAAAAATTAGTTGCATCACACAGAATTGCAAAGCAGTGTAGAGGAGTTCTTGTATGGCCTCATATCACTTTAAGTTTACTGCTTGAAGGCTGTGCATCAAAGCATTTTGTGCATCATTAGCTTGTTCCTTGCCAGATGACGTGGTACCCACACAAATATTACCATCTGGTAACTTCTGCTTAAAGCAGCTGTTGTCAGAATATTCCAGAACTTTAATCAGTCTCTAGATTTCTAAATGCCCAAGTCAAGATGCCTTAGATCTCATTGCAGACAGAAAAGCTTCTTGGATGACAGGGCTGCACTACAGTGTGCTGATCTCCTCCAGTATCCATGCAAAAAAAGGGCCACGTTCCAGATACAAGTCCTTAGATGACAATTGACTTGCTCTAGGATAACTTCTTGTGGGAACATCTTCCAGGTCATACCAAAAGAACTAAGGAGTACAGAATGCAAGGGAACAAGAGTTGTCCACTAAATTATGATAGTCTAAAAGCTGCTTTGGCTCTTGAGTTTTAAGACAGGATGCAACAGAAAGCGTGCTGTTTATTTCGGTGTGATGCTTCTTAATGAGTGTGTGTTGATAAAAACAGCTACTTTTAGATTTTGGGATATTTGGGTCAGATAAAAATAAAACACTGAAACAGCCTGGGCTTAAAGGAAAGGAAACTTCTTTGCGAATAGGAAAATTGCAAAAGAACAAATATTCAATGTCGGTTTTTCCCCCAGGGATAAATCTATAATTTCAGGACACAGTAGTGGGAAGATATTGATTAAAAACTGGCAAAAATAGGTCTTGCATTGCTGACATATAAAAGTTGTGAAAACTTATCCTCCATTTCCTTGAGTCACCATAAAGTTTACATTTTAAGACACGGGAATTACTTGTAGACATTTCTGCGTAAGATAGTAGCAAGGAATAGTATTGTGATATCTACAGACACTGGATGTAATTATTTCTTTAGCAACACAAATGTGGATTTTTGTCCAGTGAATTCAGTACCTTATTTTCCAGTCAGTGGACTTTTCCCATTGATGCAGCATGTAATTAGTATGATCCATAATTGTAACTACAGAAAACAAGTATGTGTTGCTGAAAATTATGATTCCTTCTAGGAATTTTTGGAGGAGAGAAAACGGAGAGAATTGTCACTATAACAGTGAGTAAAATGTAGCCTTTTACAGAAGAATTTTGTTGTCATAGGATTTCTATGAAACAGCAGGATGTAGGTGAAGTCAGTGGGTACTTTCTTTAAAAGTTGAACACAAAAGAGTTCAAATATAAATTCTCCATCACCTGATTTTACTAGTTACAAAGACAAAAAAAACCTGCCCCCCCCCCCCAATTCTGTATTATTTTATTTCCCTGAATCTTAAAAATTTGTGCGCTGTTATTTTTGACATCCTCTTACTTTGGTCAAAATTTGTGTTCATATTTGCCATGTAGCCCTTAAAAACCACCAGCTACAAAGACTGGGCTACTCTTCTAGAAAGTGCAGATACTAATGTTGTTCCTGAGGAATGCTCTTTGGAAGTGTTTTCCAGTCTAGACTCTGGTGTATACAGATATTATAAAGATTGAGAAGTGTTTTACTGTGGTTCCTCTGTTCTGCAGATTCTCAAAGCTCTCCCTGCTGAACTATTATTAATTTTTTTCTAGGTTTATGGCAGCTGAAGTTGTGTGGGATTGGTGTCTGT